>NC_142063.1:61028193-61349131 GCF_059756535.1 Pantherophis guttatus
AATGGTTCATTGTCCTATCCAAGTAGGCTATCTTTGTGGAAGGGGGAAAAAAAAAACCCTTCTCATTTTCACAACTACACTGACTAAAAGGCAGTTACCTAGCAACATTTCATTGTGTTTACAACATTTCATCCAATCTGAGCTCACAGATGTGCTCCTGAAGCTAATATACATACATCATGCAGCCCCTCCTGCTTTGATGAAGAATATGAGCAGTATTAAGCGGATTATGAACTGCTTTCTATATAAACAAATTAAAGAAAATGAATACAAATTCAGTATTCATTGGCAATATCTCTCTAAAAATTTACAGTATGTTGTCAGGCACTTAAAAGCAGCCTTCAGTAAGTTGAACATGCTTCTAAGTATGAGAAATTCTGGAATTGCAGCCATGTTATGTTCACATTACTCACCAATTCATGGTTGGATTGCTAAAAACAGCTTAGTTTCCCTTATGCATGTGTCAATATTACAAAGTGTATCCACAGAATCCTATTGTTTCATCAAGAATGTCAGAATTGTGGCACAAGAGTCATCATTTGCATATGTCTGTATGACTTCATAAAATATATACTGATGGAGCTGAGCTTGGTATCATGATGCTCATTTCATCCTCTTCCCTCCCAATGGATGGCCTTGTATACTAATTACAATACATTGCTTAGAAGAGAGAGGACAAACAGTTCTAAATCTGTTCACCTGTTTAGTATGCGCTTCAAGGTTTTGGTTACCATCTTTAAAGCGCTCCATGGCTCAGGACCTGGGTACTTGCGGGACCGCCTACTACCACCAATAGCCTCCCACCGGCTGGTACGCTCTCATAGAGAGGGGCTCCTCTGGGTGCCGTCGGCCAAACAATGTCGACTGGCAGCCCCCAGGGGGAGAGCCCTCTCTGTGGGGGCACCTACGATCTGGAATGAGCTCCCCCCAGAGATACGGAGGATCCCGGATCTGCGCACCTTCCGCCGTGCTCTAAAGACCTTTTTATTTCACCAGGCGGGCCTGGCCTAACTTTCTCCCTCTTTTTAAACAATTTTAATATTTTAATATTTTTAATATTTTTAATCCTCAAAGTTAAATTTGTTTTAAACTGATTGGGGTTTTAATCTGTCTGGGCCAAACTATTTAATTTGATTTTATTTCTGCTTTTTAAATTTTGTATTTATGTATTTTATTGTTGGCTGTTCACTGCCCTGAGTCCTTCGGGAGTAGGGCGGTATACAAATCAAATAAAAGTAAAGTAAAGTAAAGTAAAGTATGATTATAAGTTGCTTCCATCCACACTTCCAGCCAAAGGAACGTCTAATGTATGGTGCACTGCCATTGACTTCAGCCATGAGAGGCAATGAGAGATAGCACATTATCATAAGAGCCGAGGTGGCACAGTGGTTAGAGTGCAGCACTGCAGGCTACTTCAGCTGACTGCTAGCTGCAGTTCGACAGTTCAAATCTCACTGGCTCAAGGTTGACTCAGCCTTTCATCCTTCCGAGGTGGGTAAAATGAGGAGCCAGATTGTTCGGGGCAATATGCTGACTCTGTAAACCGCTTAGAGAGGGCTGTAAAAAGCACTATGAAGCAGTATATAAGTCTAAGTGCTATTGCTATTTTCCATTCTGCCACAACATGAAAATGCAAATAGCCTTAGTAACAACATGTCCCCACCATATCCTCCAACTTTCTGCATCCCTCATCATAAACTATGGGATAGAAGTGGCTCCTGTCCCATTATATGGGATGCTTTTTCAATTATATTGATGTGATGTACACAGAACCAGTTCATAAAAAGCCAGGTTCAAATATGGGGCCTTCTTACGACAAACTTACATGTAGTTCTTTATTATATAATACTCTGTTGTGGAAAAGAAAGTATAAATTCCACCTAAAAGATTCATATCATGAGGCAAAGCAGAAATCTTTTGTCATAAATGACTGTTATTAGAATATTCTTATCTAAATCAGTTTATTTTATATCGGTTTAGCCAATTGCGAAAACTCAAAGCTGTGTATTCAAACATTTCCTCTGCATCCCTCTCCTTCCCTGCTGCCTAAGTCCAGCTTCAATACTTACTGACCAAAAAAGATTATTTTCTTGGAAAAATATGTAAATCTCTTTTCTCTTCTTTTTTCCCCCTATTCTTCTAGCAATAGAAGTCCACTTTGCAAAATTTGTTCCAAATAGTTACCCAGTTTTTGTACAGAAGAACATCCATTTTCCCCAAACAGTAAAACAGAATTCTGAAAAAACCCCTGAGATTCGTGATGACCAAGCTGCCAAAAGAACTGCTGATCTCACTACTTGCAGCAGGAGAAATAATAAAATCGTGGCTATGGTGGGGAAGCTGTGCTGCAAATGTACTTTGATAAATTGATGGAGAATTTCTCCTCTCCCTGAGAAATTGTTTGAAATGACACGTCTAACTTCCCTATTCATAAATATGGGAAAGAAATCTGAGAGGCCATTTGCACATAAGACTGTTTGTGTTGCGTTTCTGACCAGCGGGATAGCTCTGGATAGAGACTCACCACTCTATTGTAACTTTGCCTTAATCCTGATTGCTGTACCTCCTGATATGAGATGTTGCCTTGATTTGAAAAATTGAGTTCCTTCTCTCAATACCTTGGATTGAAATATTAAAGCAGACTTTCTTGGTCTAGACCAGGGGTGTCAAACTCAAGGCCCGTGGGCCAGATCCGGCCCGCTGGGTGCTTAGATCTGGCCCATGGGGTCACCCTGGAAACAGTGAAGGACCAGCTCGCAGTGCCTCTGCCAGCGGAAACAGAGCTTGGGAGGCTGCAACGGCTTCCTGCAATCCTCTGCCAGCAAAAATGGAGCTCAGGAGGCCTCCCCAGCTCCATGTTCGCTGGCAGAGGGTTGCAGGAGGCCGTTGCAGCCTCCTGAGCTCTCTTTTTGCTGGCAGAGCACTTGGGCCACCACAGGCACCCTGACATGAGTGACGTCAAGTTGGCCATGCCCACCCTGGCCCCCAAGGTCAAACACAACCCTGATGTGGCCCTCAATGAAATTGAGTTTTACACCCCTGGTCTAGATGGCTGCTTTCTCCATGGAAAATGGATGAAGCTGATGGTGCAGCTTCAAAGGGTCCTTCAGTCAAAACTTCACAAAAATGAGCTATTTGCTCACTGCATATTTGGCAATACTTGCATGTTGATTTTGGTCCAGATTTATCTGGAGTTCTCTTGATTTCTTGTGATTCTACCAACATCCTTTCTACTTTATGTAAATGCTTCAAATCCAGACACAGATTTCATTCCTTAACTCTTGATAAACAAAACAAAAACAAAACAAAACCTCATTTAAGTTATAACAAGTGGTAATGGCAACAAGAGTCAAAACAAATTATAACAATTAGCTGTCTTTTTTTGCTGATTATGCATTACAACCATTCATTGTGATGTGGAAGAACATTGGCAAAAACTATTATCTCAGCAGATGGCAGCAACTAGCACAAGTTGGCAGATCTTGGAAGCTAAGCAGAGTCTGTCCTGGTTAATACTTGGATGGGAACAACCTTGGAATTCCAGTGTTATAGGCTAGACTGGGAAGATGGGGAAAAAAATCTAAAGGCAATGGCAAACCACTTCAATAACAATGATAAGGAAACTGCCTAGCTTCAATCAGCAGACTCTGAGCATAAATTGGGGGCGTTTCAATCCATAGTTTACGTTAAAAAAAATTCTGTTGTATACATGGTATGATTTCAAGTCCTTCCAAAAGTGATCAGCAGGTGGCGGTAGTATTCTGTCCGTTGCCTCCTTATCCAAAGAGCATCCTTTTCCCCCTCTAACTACCTATGGTCTGGTTGCACTCAAGGAATGGTTCTGTCCTCTGGGTCCTTGGCATTCAGAACTGTGTTTAAAGAAGAGACCATCCAGTGCCTGAATATCTTTGATAGGTTTTGGTATCATTGTAAGCAATTTAAACAAAGAGCCTACAACTGGTAAAATATTTTTTACCAAAAACTTCAGGCAACATTGTTACCATGGCTATTTACAATTCCTTTTTTTGGTGGTCAAAAGAGCTTACTAACCACTTGACAATCATTTCATCATCTCAAATTTACCAGCAGACTATCCAGAGCAATTTTCTTTGCTTTTCTGATTAACAGTATTGATTATGAATACATTTTTTTTTCTCTTGAGGAAATTTTCTCCATAAAATCAAGACTCTAGAAAATCGCCTTTATGCAGCAACCTGTTCTCATAAACCCGAAAGTCTACTTTGTTCCCTATTTTGGGGGCAAGAAGGTCATTATTTAATCCATTTTTCTCTTTAATCCTCTATTTTTACCACCTATGTTTCCCTGATTAGCCAATTTAACATATAAACTCTTATAATTTCTTAGTATCACCTTGTCCTTATTTACATAATAGTTTTTCTTCTCTACTTCTTTCCTTTCCTTAGGTTCTGTTGTTTAGAATTAGTGCACTAGCCCTTATGGTAAGGCAGGACTTCCTAATCAAACTATTTTGTAGTCCATGAGAAACTCCTGGGTGTTTTCTTGGTCTTTAATACTCAGCTCAGCTCAGCAGGCTTTATTGTTCACTATCCATGAGCTTTTAATGATATTTCCCCTATTTTTTAATTTATTTATACTGCAGCTTTATAATTTTTTTTACATTTTTTAAAATGTAAAAGGTGGTGTACATGCCTAATGCTCCTTTTTCCTTTTATTTTCCACACAACAACAACATGTTAACAGAACAGATAACAGATTAACAGAGATATACAGAGCTGGAGGGGACCTTATAGGTCATTTAGTCCAACCCCCCCACCCCCGCTCGAGCAGGAGAACCTACACCATTTCTGATGGATGGCAATCCAACCTCTTCTTGAAAACTTCCAGTGATTAAGTTCCCACAACTTCTGAAGGCAAGCTGGTCCATTGGTTGATTGTTCTCACTGTTCTTTCAATAGCACGAAAGCCATCAGGCTGAGCCAACAATAAGCAGTTATCATTATCACTGTGTTGCTGCCCGAGAAAGCTAGGAATATCCAGGTGGACTCAAGAGGATGGCTGAGGGAAGCTGTTCTCAATCAAAAGGCCCATCCAATGTCCACCCCCTGAACTGGTTGCCTTCTGGTAGGATTGTCATTGCCCAATTCTCCCTTTCACATCTGTGATTTAAACTCATTCAGTTAAAAATATTCAAACCAATAATCTAACACCACCAAGGGGGAAGTATTCTGTCTCCAAATAAGGAGTAAGTTTATTATAGAAAGCCTGAAAGGATTTGGTCTCTCAATGAAATCAGCCCAGATTCACTGAGTCCATTCAACACCAAGAACTGGTTTTCAGAATTTTATTTAGCAGATGCAAGTTAGAAAAATAAGATGTATTTTTAGCTACATTTATAATGGCACTGTCTCTTTAAAATGACCTTTTCTGGCTCTAGACTATTTATCTCCCCTCTATCCTGAATTTGTAAGCCAAACTCATAGCTTAATAAAACCCTCTGGCATTCAGGCAGCCAGGCATTCAGCAGCAACCAGGCTAATGATGAGTAAGATATTACCATTGTTTCACAGTTAAACAATGTTATTAAAATAACCTCTAACCCTTGATCATTTAATCCAGAGCTGTCCAATCTTGGCAATTTTGTGGATTTCAACTCCCAGAATTTCCCACCAGCATGATTGCCTGGGGAATTCTGGGAGATTAAGTCCACAAGTCTTCAAGTTGCCAAGGTTGGACCCTGCAGATGTAATCCTTCAAAAAGTAAGGTCCTTCTCTGTGGGGCAAGGGGAAGGTTTCATAACATTAGAACATTAGTCCAGTGATCCAACTATGGAAAATGAATGTTAATATTCCTGCAGTCATTGGAATAAGCAATGAGAACAATTCTTGTCTTTTTTTTTTTGCACAGATACAAGGAGAGCTGTAAGGGTAGCTATTCTAAAATGCAACTTCTTGTGTTGTGTCTTAAAAGGTCTCCACTCCAACTTGTTGTGTGTGTTATGGTGAAGTGCTGTCAAACCAGCATCTTGGTACATCACACCTCCTGTAATAAACCTAATAAACCATACGGCCTAGTCATAAAAAGATGAGCATTTCAAGCCGTCCACAGTTGCTCAATAGTGAGATAGCAGCATATCAAGTTTATCTATCATCTATCTATCTATCTATCTATCTATCTATCTATCTATCTATCTATCTACTATCTATCTATCTACCATATTTTGCGGTGTATAAGACGCACCGGAGTATAAGATGCACCTTAATTTTGGGGGAGGAAAACAAGGAAAAAAGTATTCTACCTCTGCCTACCAGCATTTAAGGTGGTGCCGCCCTCCTCCTCCTGCAAGCGAGAGGTGCAGGGACTTTCCCCCAAAGAGACCCCTCGCATGCTCTGGGGGGAGGAACAGAGCACAGCCTGAGTAACAACCCTCTTCGGGACGGTCTGGGGGGGAATCGAGAGAACATCTCGCAGGCCAGACTGGTCTGACCGCCAAGCCCGGAAGTCTTGGGGAGGCAGGGCAGAGTTGCCCCCCCCCCCCAGCATTTTGCAGAAAGTTTAGTGGGTGCTTTACGGAGAAGTTCCTGGGCCCTGCTGTGCCCCCATCCCAGACACTGAGGGGGGTCATCTCTGGTCCTTGGGGGAGGAGACACATGGCTCTTGCATCAATCAATCCCCCCACCCAGCTCCGCGCCTGCACGGCTGCCCCCAGGAAGCCGGGACCCCTGCCCGGTGGGTCCCTCGCAGCGATAGAGGCACCAAGCAGATCCGGCTCGATCTCGGGCAGCTCTCCCTGCTGGCTGGCTGGTCCTCCTGCCGCCCACCCAGAAGGTGAGCGCCCCACCGCGCGGGCTCCCCTGGGTCGGGTGGGCAGCACCGAACCGAGCTGCGGGGCTCTTCGGGAGTGGCAGCGCTGGGTGACACATGCCCGGACTGGAGGCTGCCCTCTGCCCTGCCCTACCTCTGGCCCTCGGTCCAGGCCACCTTCCGCATGCTGGGCGCTCTGCTCTGGCTGCGGTGAGCAGGCAGCGCTCCTTCAAGGCGAGGCGCAGGCGAGGCGGCTCTGCCCGGGGCCTTGCAGGGTGCCACTGCCAGGAAAGGAGTGTTTTGGTGGGGCCCAGGAGCCGTCCTCCCCCAGATCCTCGACCCGGCTGGCTCCTCGGCTCACTCGAGCCAAGGAGCCAGCTGAGGCTCCTCGGCTCCAAGGCCGAAGATGCTGAGGCCACGGCTCCAAGGCTGAAGATGAGCTCTGCATTGCCCGAAGGCACCCAGGGAGCCTAGCCTGTGCTGAATCAAAGCCTGGCTGAGCACTGGAGGAGTTGGGGCCGGGGGCTGGTCTGCATTGGGGCTCAACATGAAGGCCTTTGCCAGCCCACAACAGGCAGGTGCCTGTTCCCTTTGGTTTCCTGCCGCCTAAAAGTGCTTTAAAGCCCGAAAATGGCGATGGGTGGGGGCTGGCAGGTAGGCGGGGCTACATTCAGCGTATAAGACTCACCCAGATTTTCGCCCCCTTTTTGGGGGTAAAAAGGTGCATCTTATACATCGAAAAATACGGTATCTATCTATCTATCTATCCTGATGAATTTCTCTTCATCAGACCTATGCAATCGGGACAGTGATTATTAAAACCAACAAAAGTTGGCACAAATTGCCCATGCTTATATCCATGGTTATTAGACTCCTACTAGTACTTTCAACCTAACACTTTCCTCATAGGATGCTATGAATCTGAATAGAGCTCTAAATGACTTCAGAATATTTATTGTTGGAGTCTATTAATCTGGTTATTCTTTTATCTTTTTCTCCAAGATAATGTGGGAGGTTATCATTATTATGGAAATCTTAGATGAAAAGCAAAACACGGTTCTTTTTATTAGCATTTTAATAGCTTCCTTAAACGTAATTTTTTTTCAACTTTGTGCCAGTACTCAGTAGGAAAAGCTGTATAGTCTAGTAGAGAATTCTACTGAGAGGCATAACAATTGCTGTTATATATCTCAGCAATCTTCCAATAAATAATATAAGACTCTTGTTTGCATTTATCAAAGTGATCCTTAAGCAAATACCCATATGCAGGAAAAAACCTGTGCATATTTATAACTGTAAATTTACATAAAACTGCACATAAAATCTGCCATTCCTTTTAAAAATACTTCCTATGAATTTCCATTAAAATCATCATGTAATTATACTAAAGATACAAAAAAAAAGTGTGTGAAAGAAATGTTCTACAACTGAAAGAGCATTGCTTTACAAGAATTCTGACATTTTCATTCCTGTTAGTTGTAAAAGAATAAAACCTAGTGGGAAAGTGTCCATTATAAATGTCCACAAAAAATATTAAGTGGGTAATAATACAATTTTAACTATGTATACCACAAATTAGAGAACACACACTCTTATAAATATATGGTGAGACAACATAGAGGCATTAAATCTGGAACATAGTTTGAACTAGTTTTACTAGGTTTTATATTAGTCCAGATATGCCTATATTTGTCTGTGTTTGTATGTATGTGAGGATGAGAGTGTGTGTATACCTTGTGCATATTTTCATATATAAATGCTGCTCCTTTCTGCCTGCACTTCAGTTTGTTAGTAGGTGACTTCTTCCTTTTTCTGACTTTTGATCTTCAGACTGGACTTGGACAGAGATAGAAAATGTGTCCTAATAGAGACTCTTCTTAAAACATAGAATCCCTGAATATATATCATATTGGTCATTGAGTCCTTAGACATTCATTGTTGTGTCACAATGTACAACATTCAGGAATGTTGTATTTTCATCAGGAATAAAGAAATATAGGGAACAAGGAGTGGCATTTTATTTAGAAAAGCAGTGTGGTTTTAATCAAATATGGATGGAAAGAGAACAGACCCCAAATTTATATTCCTCTTTGTCAGCAGTATTTCAAATTACAGAAACAGAATTGCTCTGGTTCAGTACCTTTTGGATTAAAGGACTTTTTTTTTTTTTTGCTATATACTAGGTTGATGTATGCAAAAGCTGTCCATTTGGCTTGATTCTCGATGACCATGCTAACATTTTTCCTTTATGGGGCGGGTTTAGAAACTATGTCCTGAATTCTCTATGGAGTAGCAGGAAAAATTATGATATGTCAGAGGAAAAAAAATACAAAAATCTATTCTGATTCTCTTCACCAAATGGAGTTTTTTCATCTATCATCTAATTTTGAGACAGAACTTAAATTGGTGCTCAGAACAGAAAGCAGTATGCATTATGTACAGTGTTGGCCAAAATCCTAAGAGATTCAGAGTCATCTTAGCTTCAGGAAGGAAGGAATGTAGATTATGGTTTTGGAAGATCTTCCAAAGCTCAGATCATGTTCTACAAGGCCCTTTATTTGGTACCTAGTACTGTAACAGCAGGAAAGTGTTGCTGTATCCAAAGAGCTATTGGAGGCAAATCCAGGTCCCAACTCTGGATTTCATTAAAAGCTAACAACAACTTTAGAAAGGGACACATTACCCCTTGAGTCACCCAAATCCTTTCTTGGCCACTGTTTTGGCCCCTTCTGTTTTCCTTTTCATACACAAACTGGGAGAAGAAGTCATGAAGAAAGTCAGAGGGAGAAATATATGTCCTGTGGACCACTAAGCTTCTTCTATTTGGAGAAAGTATGTTTCATCTAGGGAGAGTGAGCTGGAAGAACTCATTTTGAACCAATCTAATATAAATATATCTAATATATCCTTACGATTTATATTGATATTGTTTCCTGATTGCTTATTTGTAACCTATGACTATCATTGTGTTGTACCTTATGATTCTTGATGAACGTATCTTTTATGTACACTGAGAGCATATGCACCAAGACAAATTCCTTGTGTGTCCAATCACACTTGGCCAATAAAAAAATTCTATTCTATTCTATTCTATTCTATTCTATTCTATTCTATTCTATTCTATTCTATTCTATTCTATACAGTATTGAAGGAGAGCTCACCTCTCTTTGGTCATTATTGTAAGATTGCTTATCTTACAATAATTCCGGGCCAATTATTTAATTGTATTTTAATGGGTTTTTTTAACATTTGTATTATATGTATTTTATTTGGCTGTTCACCACCCTGAGCCCTTCGGGAGTAGGGCAGTATACAAATTCAAATAAATAAAATAAAATAAATAAATCTTGACCCAACACTTTGCATTTTATCAAGCCATTTGAAGTGTCAGCCAGTAAAACAAATTAGCCTAGCAGGGAAATTTGTCACTAGATATTCTCCCATTTACTATCTTACTTCACTGAGTTATGGCAATAACAGTCCCTTCAGAAACACATTGTGCAGAACAAAATTCAAAAAAACATTTGCAAGATTAAGCACTAATAAGCTATAATTATATGCACTGTGCTGAGAGCAAAGATGAACATGAACAAAAGGACTATTACACCTCAGCAATAAAGGAATTTAAGAACATACTATGACTGCAATACGACCAACTTTAGTTTAAAAATTATCAACAGAGTGTAATGCATTGTCATATAAAAAGGGTCTATGATACAACCTTTTAGGCATAATGGCATTTATCTGTAGCAACACCCAATTTGTAATTTAATAAAATAAAGTAGCTAGTCATGTTCCAGGTGGAGGTCATATTCCATGAAACCTAAAATGTTAAATTGCTCCAAGGATGTTCATATAATGATATCAAGAGTCCTGTGCTATGTCTTAAGTGGTGGCAAAGAGATGGAACCCTGGTGGCACAGTGGTTAGAATGCAATATTTGGGCAAACTCTGCCCACAGCCTAGATTTAGATCCTGATGGGGCTCAAGGTTGATTTAGCCTTCCATTCTTCCAAGTTTGGTAAAATAAAGACCCAGATTGTTGGGAGAAATGTGCAAATAATGCTTCTACATTGTAAACCACCCAGAGATTGCTCTAATGTGCTACAGGGTGGGTGTATGAGCCTAAATGCTATTGGTATTGTTAAAAAGAGAAACAGAGGAAACATTTGGGGTTCTCAGAAACTGGAAGGCACTGGCTAGAATTTCAACTTCTTCAAATCTGAAAGAGAGTTGGGAATTTTTATTCAAGAGAAGAGGGTAAATGGGAGAGCAAGGAAACAATCTCAGCAGATGTTAGGGAGAATAGCAATAGTAGTAGCACTTGGAATTACATACCACTCTTTTTGCAAAAGAATAGAAATCGTTTCCTGTGGAGCAGAACTTCTCTACACTAAATACAATCTGCCTTTTAGGGAAAACTTAAAGAAAAGAATATGAAGGTCCTCTCTACCTAGATTTGGGTAATGGCTTCCAGAAAATAAATGAGAAAAAAAAAGAACATTTAAGAAAAATGCATGACTCACATGGTTCGTATTAACACAAAGAAACAAATGGCCAACAAAATAATGTTTGTGTTTGTTTACTTAAGTTATTACCCTACAACTAAAAGCTTCAAAAGATTTACACATCATTTATGTTTACATCAAATGCATTGACACACCAACTAAAGATATAGTTAGTTTATGGTTCACTGAAGTGTGCAAATCTAAATTATATTAATTGAGTTAACTATTATTGTTGTTGAACTGATTTGGAGGACAATGACAGAATAACTAGGAAGCTAAACAATTCCCTTTCAAGAATCTTATTACAACAACAACAACTACTACTACTACTACTACTACTATTATTATTATTATTATTATTATTAATATTATTATTATTAATATTATTATTATTTCCCTATCATGCAATCTATTTTTTAGTCTTAGGAATTATTTTTACTTTTGCTCTTGACTATTCTGTTTTAATCTTTTTTGATTCAATATTCCAGAAAGTCCTTAAGTCTGGGTTATGTTGTCAGGCCTGGCGATCCAACACCAAAAATAAGGTGGCCATTTTTATCTCCTCCTGTGATTTGTATCTTTCACTTTTTTAATAATATATAAATAATTATAATTTATATAAATAATAATACTTTGTTGTTTTTATTTTTTGTTTATATTTGTTGGCTGTCCCAAATTGTCTTCAGTAATATGGACAGCTATATAAATTTAATAAATAAATAGAATCCCTGTCTGGTTCTACTCATTTTTACAACTCTACAATCCAACAGCCTATAATATTTAGTTCTGGATTCTACACTGAATTTCTATACATACAATCCACAGACATCCACAGTCTTAAATATATTTTCATTTTATCCCCATTTACCATAAATCTACTTTTTAAATTCAACTATACCCAATTGATTAGGTGCTGAGTAGAGGGCTGGTATTGTCATCTTCAACACTTCCCAAAGGCCACTGTTAACCACTACCCAAGAGGTAGTGATGGTTGTTGCCTTTCAGGATTGCCCCTTGATAAACACTTTCCCTTGCCAACACTTAGATTTTGGAGTTTCAGCCTTCCTATTCTGGTCTGCCATCATCCTTTACCACTACTATTTCTTCAGGGTTTCTGGAACCAGTTACATCACTGTCTCACTGGCATATAATATGGCAGACAGTGGCATGTTTCATTTACTATAATAGCTGATTTTTGCTAATATTCTGCTCTATTCCTGTTCAACGTATGGGGCTTGTCAACTATTCCTGTCAAGACGCTACTGCTCTGCTGATGCTGATAATCCCACAAATTCCTGTCCTTAATCTTGGCTTAGTGCCAGAGCCTTCAGCTTTTATTTATTTATTTATTTATTTATTTATTTATTTATTTATTTATTTATTTATTTATTGTCATTAATTTTTCACATTTTTAAACCACCCATCTCCCTCAAAGGACCAAGGGACTCTTCCTTCTTCAACTTTTCCTTTTCTGTTGCTAACATTGTACCTCTTTTTTTTCTCTATCACACTTCCTTCTTCAGCCAACTCTTTTCTAAAGGAAAACCATGTACCAGCTACTCATTTTTGAAATGAAGACTTATTAATGAGGATTCTTTATCCTATTTCTTCTTGTTTTACAACATGAGCTTCTTACATAAACAATTACCTCTGCATTCAACTTTCTTTTGTGTTTCTGTTCACAGAGCCAGTTTGCCCTTTATTTATTTATTTAACAAATTTTATATAGCTGCCTTCTCAATGTGACTCTGGGTGGAATACAATTAAAAACAATAAACATCATAAAATGCTAAGTAAAAATAAAAAAAGATAAAACCTTTAAAAGGTAGCAGGAGAGACAACCATAATTTAATATCATGCAACCATTTTCCTGGTTTACCATGGGACTCCCAAGGTTGATGTGGGGGGAAAAATTCATATCTTGAACTCTTTCCAGAAGGCGAGTAGGGAAGCAGCCAATCTCACTCACCTGGGTTGATATTCTATCAGGTGTAAACCACAACAACAACAAAAAAGCATGCATCCACCAATTTTAACTCCTTAGTAGAAAGGATTTGGAGCACACCCCTCCTGCTTGACTTGATAGGATGTTAGTTGAAACTGGGAAGAAACATTCCCTTAAATTAAATGGTTCCATGTCATGCCGGATTTTAAAATTGAAAACCAGCACCTTGAATGCACCCAGAAGAAAATTGATACCTCCAGATTATGCACCAGGTCGGTCTGGGTCACTGCCACTTCATCCAATACCACAAATGGTAAAATCTAGGATCCAGAAAACCCCCAAACCCAGATTAAACTCAGATTTGGTAGGGTTCATCTGAAGCCTGTTGTTCCCTATGCAGACCCTACAGCCTCCACACACTGGGACAGGACATCAGCAGTATCTTTAAATTTGCTCAGGACACCCTATATAACAGGGTACCATCTGTATACAATGATACTTCACCCAATGGTGACAGAAGATATTGCCCTATGGCTTCACACATAGGTTACACAGGAGAGGAGAGATTATTGCAATCCACAAATAGCCAGCTAGGGTTGCAATAAGAGCAGAGACGCATGCCACCATAAGGTAGCCCTTAATAATGGCTTTCATTTATTTTCTGCCAAGTTCATGATGCTTCGACCACCACCAATGCCATAGACATCTCCTTTCCCATTTCATTACCCAAAACTCCTCTGTAAACCACAGAGCAGGGGTGAACTCTAGCAGGTTCTGACAGGTTCTGGAGAATAAGAAGCGGAAATTTGAGTAGTTCAGAGAACCGGCAAATACCACCTTTGGCTGGCCCCAGAGTGAGGTGGGAATGGAGATTTTGCAAAGTCCTTCCCCCAGATGTGGGGAGGGAATGCAGATTTTGCAGTATCCTTCCCCTGGAGTGGGGTGGGAATGGAGATTTTGCAGTATCCTCCCCCTGCCATGCCCACCAAACCACACCACATCACCAAGCTACGCCCACAGAACTGGTAGTAAAAAATTTGAATTTCACCACTGCTATAGAGTGTGACAGGATCCAAACAAGTGGAAGAGGTTGCATGGGTGTGATCTGATCTAAAGGTTTGGCTGCTCTTTCATTTCAGGCAACAGCCACGAACATAGCTGGATCATGCATCAGATTGTCAGGAATAACTCCTATCTTCTCCAAAACCTATCTGACTGCATTAGTTGTGGGGAAAGACCAATCTAAGAGGTTCTGCTTCCTTACATCAGAGGTCAATGCCAGAGAATCTCATGGCTACCAGGGCTTGATGTGGCTATGATACATGAGCCCGTGAAGGCTCCCTCAACATCATGTCACTGCTCCTACACTGCAATAAGGGCAGGGGTTATGCATCTGTCCTTGTTCTTCTTGACTTGTCAGTGGTTTCAATATAGTTGACCAAGGGATCCTTCTGGATTGGCTCTACAAATTGGGAGTGGGTGTCACAGTATTGTGCTACATTGTTCATCTAGGCAGGGTGATTACCAAAGCCAGATTGAGATTATGTTCCGAATAGGGCCCTGGGTAGACCTATGGCTGTCATGGTGGTTATGAACTCTTATGCTATCTCAGAACCCATCACCAGGAAAGACAAATTTACCATATTTTTCGGAGTATAAGATGCACCTTTTTCCCCCAAAAAAAGAGGGTAAAAATCTGGGTGTGTCTTATACTCCAAATGTAGCCCCATCCAGCCTCGCAAATGGGGATTTCAGAGGCTGAAAAAAGCCTCTGAAAGAAGCTTGAGAAAAAAAAAAAGCCTCTGAAAGGCTTTTATCTAAAATAATATGGCAAGCAACAAGAGGCAGAAAAAAAAGCAAGGCACAGAGCTCACAACCAACGAATCTGTTGCTAAAATTTACCTCTGGAAACAGCTGATTGGGGGTATTTCTGGAGGCCAATCCACCCACCAATCAGCTTTTTTTTTTATTTTCCTCCCCAAAAACTAAGGTGCATCTTATACTCCGGTGCGTCTTATACTCCGAAAAATATGGTAAGTCTCTCAGGACCATAAGACTGGGAAATGCCACCTCCCATAAATCAACAGAATACTTTCCAAAATTTGTTCATTCTTGTATTCCTTCAAGTAGAGTTCTGCAAGTTGATTTCCCAGAAAAAAACGTAGAAATCAAATCCCTCTGTTCACTCTAGTTATCTTGTTATCTTTTCCTTTGTATGGAGAACAATGGTGAAATTATTTCTATTGTAAAGCATAAATGCAATCTGTACATATGTATTACATAAGTTAGGCAAATAAATCTAATAAATAAATAAAAAATCTCTTAGTTACAAATCACATCCATGTTTTATCATTTCTCCAATTACACCATCTACACCTGCAGCCGTACCCTTTTTTAACATTCTGACAACATACATGCCTTACTAATTCATTCATAAATTAATTGATGTCATAATGAAAAAGTAAGAATGTAATGATTTTCCAGGAAAAGTATTCAGGAATTTTGAAAATATATGCTTAATGATGGCCATGATAAACCATTATCTTCTATATAATGGTGGCTTTTGAAAAAGAGAGAGCAGCGCCTTTGACTTATTTCTGCTTCATATTTCCATACTTTATTTCTCCTTTATTCATAATAGTTATAAACAGAGGATTTAAAACAAAAAAAGAACCTTCATATAGAGAAACATTTTTGTTTGTTTGTTTTCAAGATGTGTTGCAAACTAAAAAAAGAGACAGGTGATAAAATATAATAATTAGCACAAGAAAACAGTATGTAAATCACCACCACATCCTAGCGTAAGCAATTAAAGTGTAGAAAATGAAGGCACTGAAGTGTTAAAAAATCATAATTTTCTCATTCTGTCCCCCAGCCTGCAGGAGAATCAATTCTGGTCATCCACTTCTTCACCTAAGTCATATAGGACAGCTCAGTTACTTCAGTCTATATCCTCAAAGAACAAAGGTGATAAATTAGAAGGGTGTTAACATCAAAACGATGAGAAATGTTTATGCTGCACTTGACATGAAATTTCCCACAACACAATCTTCTGGAAAATGTTATCTGAGAAGAAAATGAAACACTGCAAACTGTGCCTTTAGCTCCCAACTGGGATAGCTGACTCCAAAGCATACACTGGTCAATAGCACAGAAAATTGAATACCAATAACTAAAGTGTTCTAACTCAACCCATTTCAAAGTCCTACAAGTGGAAGCATGGTATAGACTAACATGCTTTTGGAGTTCACAATCCAGCAAAGATGAGATTGTGTGTATTTATTATAAATAGTAGGACTAAAGGTGTTTTGTCAGGAGGTATGTTATATGTTTGTACTGGTTTTGCTTCAAGGACCTTGGTCTGGCAGCCATGATTGAAACCCGCACATTAGAAGGAGATTCTCAATCATCCAGGTCATGGTTGTCCCAAAGGTGCTTTTTTCCCCAAAAGGCACCTTGTTTTATTTGAAGACATTTCACTTCTCATCCAAGAAGCTTTTTCAGTTCTGAAGTTCAAAACTTCAGAACTGAAGAAGCTTCTTGGATAAGAAATGAAACGTCTTCAAGCAAAACAAGAAAGTCCAGTTACTTTTTGAAAGAAAGCACTTTTGGAACAACCATGATGACTGAGAATCTCCGTAGACATAAGTAGTAGGAGTTCTGAACATTTAAAGAAAAGGCTCTTTGTTAACTTTCATATTTTTTCATGAATATTCAAATGCAACAGATGCTTCAATTTTCTAACAGAATTATAGAATTTGTATGATTCAATGAAATTGTATTGATAAAAGTTGCAACCTTACCTAGTGACAATGACTAGGCCATTGCCCTGCTTGAATCTCATTGTCAATAAACGTCTAGATTTGATATCAGTCACAAGCTTATACTTTAGTCCCTGATTAATAAACCATATGCACATTTTCTAATGGGTGATTCAGTTTGATTCAAACTGATTAAACTGATCTCTTTGAGAGAGTTTAGAAATATGAAAAATAAATAAACAAATATCAAATATTTTCAAATTGATTCAGAGAGGTATGAAAATATGATCCAAAGATTCCACAAATGTATTATTGTTGTTGTTTTGCAGTACCTCAAACATGAAGTTTTGGTTCCATATATGGAGAAAGAGTGTGTGTGTTTGTGTATGTATGTGTGTATTTTGAATGGCATGATAGTGTTTTAATTGCTAGCTACTGAGTTTATCACTTCCATATACCATGCCCATCAGAGTACTTGGAGAAGAACTGCTCCCTGTATATGTCTCCCTCTTCCAATATAATTTATTGTGGAAGATTTTCCTGGTAGGAGGAGGAGAGAGAAAGAAAGAAATCTATTATTACTTTTTGTGTGAGTGCCTCTGGTAGCATTTTTGCTGTTAGACTATCACATATATAAGACCATTTCTTTAACTCATGCTTTATTATATTTGCAGTCACAATAGCAGATACATTCTCGCACTTACACAAGTGATACACAACATTTCATTTCATAGCCAATGACTCATGCAACCAACCCAAAACAGCAACAGGTCAGAGAACAGTGGACTTTTCTAATTTTAGTAGAGCTTTCTTTTTAAATAGTTTTTGAAAGTGGATATTTTTACACTGGAGTAGAACACTTTCTGTGGTAGCTTGGCACAAATGTTTTATATTTGGAGGGTGCCTTGTTATGTTTCTTTAAAGATGTCAGGAAATTTCTCCTTTAATTCAAGGTTGAATCTCTTTTTGTTAAGCTTCCATCCATTTCATCTTCTCTCGCCCTTAGGTGCTTTGGAGAATAGGTTGACCCCTGCTGTCTGTAATAGCCGCTCAAATATTGGAAGACTGCTATGTCACTCCTATTCCTTCTTTTCATTAGACTAGACATTCCCAGTTCCTGCAATCATACATCAAACAGTTGACTCCAATCCCCTAATCATGTTTGTTGCTGTTCTCTATACTCTTTCTAGAGTCTCAACCAGTGGTGGGTTGCTCCCGGTTCGGACCAGTTTGCAAGAACCGGTAGTAAAACTGGCAGGAGTCTCCGCCCACTAACCCGGACATCATCAGAAGTGATTTGCGCATGTGCAGAAACTTCTGTGTATGTACAGAAGAGTGTGTGCATGTGGGCACGATGTGAACCGGTAGTAAAGGTAAGTAGAACCCACTCCTGGTTTCAACATCTATTTTGTATCGTGGTCACCAAAACTGGATGCGGTATTCCAATTGTGATCTTAAAAATAGGGATATTTTCTCTTTTCCAGTGATTTAAAATTTGAGTAGGTCTTATTTTCTTCTATTTTGTAATATTGACTTAGAATTGGAGATGGGGAAAAAAGCCCTTAAATCCCTCTTCTTTTTAAATACGTTATATATCTCCAGAGTATTAGAATTCTGGTGAGTAATTGCTGTATGAGAAGATAATATTTAATGAATTGCAAGTTAATGAATTGTTTGTTCATATATATGCAAAACATAAAACAAAAGAAAGTAAAATGCACTTTTTTGAGAATCTATTGTCCTTTTGGAGATGTAGATAGATAGACAGATAGCTATAGAAATAGATGATATAGATATAGATTAGATATAGATTAGATAGATGGATAGATGGATAGATGGATGGATGTAGGGGTGGGTTCTACTTACCTTTACTACCGGTTCACAATGGGATCGCGTGCACGAGCAAAGCAAGCATGTGCGCCTTGCTTCTGCGCATGCGCAGATCGCCAATGATGACATCCAGGGCGGTGGGCAGGGCCTCCCTCTGGTTTTACTACCAGTTCTTGCGAACCGGTCTGAACCGGGGGCAACCCACCACTGGATGGATAGATTAGATAGATAGATAGATAGATAGATAGATAGGTAGGTAGGTAGGTAGGTAGATAGATAGATAGATAGATAGATAGATAGATAGATAGATAGATAGATAGATAGATAGATAGATAGATAGATAGAATAGATAAACTGACTGATGGACAGGCAGACAGACAAAGATAGACAGATTCACTATGCTTCCTTTTTCTAATAAACTCTCCCAGCCTTATGACAGGCACAGATAATGGAGATGAGAGTCTATGGAAAGCAGCACTTGACTAATCATCTTTGTGGAAAAAAACAGATGAAAGAGGGAGTGCTATTACTTAGATTATCATTTGCAGGTGTGGCAATGGAAATGAAAAATCCAGGAAAGGAGAGGAGACATATTTTGACTTCTTTATGTTCTTCTGTTAGAGTTCTGTCTGGTCTAATGTAATTTGATTCAGATTTGATCTAGATGAGAATAATCAAGTTGGAAGGGACCTTGGAGATCTTCTGGTCCAACACGCTGCACAAGTAGCAGACCCTATATCTGTGATGGCAAACCTCTGGCATGTGTGCCACAGGTGGCACACAGAGCCATATCTGTGGGCACATGAGCGTTGCCCTAGCTCAGCTCCAGTGCGCATGCGCGGGCCAGCCACCTGATTTTCGGGCCTTCCAGGCCACCGAAAGTCAGGAAACGGGGCATTTCTGGCCTCCAGGGGGTGGGGGAGGTCATTTTCACCCTCCCCAGGCTCCAAGAAAGCCTCTGGAGCCTGGGGAGGGCGAAAAATGGGCCTACCAGGCCCACCAGTAACCCTTTTGCCATCGTGTGCCAAAAGCGGGGAATGCGGGTGTGTGTGTCACGCATGCATGTGCGGGGCACAGGACGGTGTTGAATTATGGGTATAGGCACACACGCGTGTGATCCCCCACACTCCCCCCACTTTTGACATGTGACGCCAAAAAGGTTAGCCATCACTGCCCTATACCATTCTGGTTGCCCAATCTCTTCCTACAAGAGAGAAGACAAGCTTAGAAAGGATGAAAACAATGAAAGGACTGTGCAATACATATATTTTAAGTGAAGATGAGATGTGTTTAGGGGGAGGAGTTAGTTTGATCTGCCTATGATAGCCAGTTCTTTCAGTATGGCAACAACATTTTAAGAAGTTGTTAGAACTTTGGATCTAGAACTGCTAAATGTTCTCAGGGCTTCTCCTCTGAGCAGAACAGAAACTTTGTCAAAATATGGTTTGGTGTAGAAATGAAGCATGCATGAAATGAAGGCAATTCAACCCGACTTTGTGAGTATCACTATATCACTCAGATTCTATCACAAGATCCCAAAACCCTTTCTACCAAGAATCTTCTCTACAATATTTACTATTTTCATAGAAGATTGTTTAATACTACAGCCAGTTTCATCTAACTCTGTTCCCAAACAATATTACAGGCATTTACTTTTTTCATAACTGAAAAGTGGGGCAGGATGGATTAAACCTTGATACCCATTTCTTTGAAATTGGACAGACTTCTTCCTTTTAGAATTTATTGAGTTTGCAAATATCATCCTATTATTTTAAAAATAAAATAATATTTAAAAAAAGTAAAAGTAAAAGTAAAAGTAAAAAGTAAAAAAGTAAAACATAAAAAAGTTTTTATGCTAGTCAAGCATGCAAGTCAAAATCTGTCAAAATCTAGTCTGAATAGTTTCCGAATTGAATTTCAAAGTCACTGTGTATCCTTAGCATTTAATTTTTAAAAAGATGTTTTCACTTCATGATTTTATTTTCTGTTTAAGTTGTTTTAATATTTGTTTTGAATAACAAAATGTGATCTATAAATATTGCAATAAATAATTAAAAGAGTTATCTTTATGTGTAAAAATCCATAATTAGGGTCACGATAATTTTAAAAAGAGAGAAATAATTTGATCATACCCTAAATATCTTTTCTTAAAATTTTAATAATCTCCTTCATTGGCAGTGCCTTCTAATCTTTAATAAAACTACTAGCTCATTATGATATTCTGTTCTGTTAAATATAATTGTTCATTCAAGGAAAAAAAAAGATTCCCATCTGTTGTTTTTGTCTGTGCACTTTCTCTCCTTGAATCATTTGCCCTTCTGTTGTGCCAAAAATAATTGTACTTAAACTAGCTCCATAATGAAATGATTGTGTAACTCACCACATTGGAATTTCTTTCTCACATACGCACATAGACACAAAAATCTCTATCGTTCTTACATTGTTTCATTATCGTGGTTAAAAAAAAAAGATATTGAGCTTAATCTCTGTTCATTAATCACTCAGGTGCTGTTTCTCACATTTCAGGTGTGAAGAATCATCCAAGATAATAACAGAGAATGAGACAGAGACAATCAGATTTGTGACCATGGTTGAAATACCACCAACTGTAATTTTCAACCAAGGGAATTTTTGTCCTGTTAGAAGTTTTCTGTGGGTTGAATCAAACCTTCTGAAGGAACCATTCCTTTCCTAGCCTCATAGTTGAGGGCTCACAGATTGGCAGGAAGACATTTCCTCCTTCCAAGACAGCAGGTCTGAGCATCCCAATTGTGCTGCTTGTTTATCTTCAAACCTACTGGTCAAATTTCAGATTGTCTTTATTTCAAGTTCAGAACAAGTTGTTTATTGGGTTTTCTTTTCCTTTCTTTTCTTTTCTTTTCTGTTCTCCTTTTTTTGGCCTGTTTAATTAGTATAGATTTCTATTTTTTTCTTCCTGAAATGTGCCTGTTTGGTTTTCAGAATTTCTTAACAATGCCCCTTGACTTGATTATGCAATGTCATTCTGTTTTTATTTTTGGATGTACAATAACTTCTGTGATTCAGTTATGGCCTATTTAGATCATCTGAAAGATGAAACCAAGTACTTCTATTTCTTTAGCTTTGACTTTTGTATTATTTTGACCAAACTGGGTTTCATTTTTAAACTGTCCTATTCTAAGGTTTAGTCTCACATTGTTCTAAGGAACTCATTAAATTAGAGAGGGCAACTATCCTATATGAAATGTGTCTCCAAAATGAAGCAAATAGATGCTTTATGGTATAAGGCTCATTAAATCCACACCTGACATTTAATAAAATAAAAAATAAATTGGAGAAAATCCTAATCATTTTCTTTTTCAACTGTTTCTCTTTTTTCAAAACCCAGCTAGTTGTTTGTCACTTTTACAAAAAATAATTTAAAAACATGTTTAAAACCCGGCAGCTCAAATGCCATATTGCTAAATGTCTTTTTTGTAAAAAAAAACATTTAAAAAAATAATAAAAAAAAGCAAGGGAAGAAAAGATCTGCATCTTCAAAGTTGCATACTGGTGATGTGATGTTGTAGTTGCCATAGTAACAATATTCTTTATTGAACTGCAGAGTAAATAGCTATGCACAATATTTGAAACTTATTAGCTCATAATTTGCAGGCTTTACATTACCTTGGCTTCCCCTCTCCAATTTTCCAGATTTGTTTTTAATTTAGAATGTAGACAGTCAAGTAATTTGCATGGCACAAGGTCCTATTTAAGGGGGAGGCAATATTATTTAGAATGCAATGGAAAGTGAGAGCTGACTTTAAATACACAATGTAAATACGACAGCTGTAAAACTCAGACCAGATATAGAACCAAAATTAGAACAGCTAATTCCAAGGCCCCAGTCTCTTAACAGATGATGTCCCAAACTGCTCTGTTTAGTGTCCTACTTATACCCATTTCTATGGCTTGATACAAATTTGAGCAAAGAAATCATACTCAGTATCATGGGCAGAAGCTATCATATGTTTCCAGATGTTTTACCTAACATCAAAAAATACACAGTTTGGTCCAGCAATATTTCCAGTTGTAGTCCAGCAGAGTTCTACTGATTCATTTTTAATGGTTCCAACTTACCAGTCTGGGACCCCATGGATAACATTGTTAAAGTCAAATGTACTGTAACTTCTTTTCAGATTTTGGCATTAATGAGCAAGATTTTGAAAAAGGAGATGGACCTGAAGAGGAGTTGGGTGTGGATTGCTTGTTCATCTACATTCCTTCTCCATTTTAGCCCTATTCATATTGCAGACAAATACCTTTATAAGGCCTTGGTGTGCTAAACCTTGGCTTTAGTCCAGACCACATGTTTAAGTGTGATTTAAATCAATAGGATCTAAGCATGTGTAATTGTGGGCTGGACAGATGCCAAAATACTGCCAACCTTGCAAAGATTTAAAAAAGAAAAGACAGCTACATCTCAACATTTCTATTTTTCCCCTAAATTATTTTGGATGGATTTATCCATATTAATTATGTATTTAAATGATCAGAACTAAGACAGTATTCCTAATAGAGACCAGTCTGCAGAGGTGTGACATCAGAATTTTCCATTCTGTTGAACTTCTGTTGAACTGTTATCCTTGCAATGCTGCCATTGTATATATGTGTGAGCAAATGTATGGCACGATGACTGGCATATATGTTCCTAACCATTTATTTTCTGGATGAGTCAATCTCAGGTTGAGGGTACTGATTTCAAGAAAACAATCTGAAATGAAAGTTGGTGTTTAAAACCATATAGGCTGAAATCATTCCTACTGATTTTTTATGGAACTGATGTATATAGCCTCATTATTATGGAACTGTGAAAGCTGCAGTGTTCTGTATCATGGAACTGCCATGGCAACAATTCCTTTTATTCCCCCCTCCCCTCAAATTCCCCTCCCCCAATACCTTATTTTTATACAAGGCTAGATTAGAATACCCTTTAATTTTTTTCAGCTCTAAAATAGGGGTAGAACCTCTGGTTTTCCAAATGTTACTCAATTAAAACTCTCAGGAATCCTTACCAATGCTGAGAATTATTGTTCAAAAACATCTGAAGAGTCAGAACCTCTCCATCCCTGTTTTAAAGTCAATAGCAGGCCTACATCTTGGTATTTCTAACCCAACTTTATGGAACATGGGTAATGACTTTGCATTCTCTAAGAGTTATTATTTAATTTCTCATATTTATACGCTGCTCCAGTAGATAGACTTGAACAAGCCTTATCAGCTTTGGCTTCACAAAACAGAGTAGAAGACTTTTCTGCCACCTATGATTCAAAGAAATCCAAGAACCACTTTGAGGAAAAACAGCTGCCTTGGTTAGTGGATGATTTGCTAGCGAGAGGAACCACTGCCACAGGGGGCAAGCCTGATGTGATGTTGTGGGCAGGGTATTGTATTTCAGATGCCCAAATCCGGAACGTGATAGACAGGCTGCTGAGAATGTTGAAGTCCTAAGTCTATCTTTTTCAACAGTGCCAAAAGGAAATGGGAATAGATTGCCAGAAACTATGAAGCCCTGAACAAAAAGGTAAAAGAAGTTAGAGGACAAGTAGTGTTTTCATCAGTCTTCCTAGTTAAGGGTCAAGGCATAAAATGAAATAACAATATTGCAGAAGTCAACAATATAAATAGTGCCACTGCAAAGAGTTTGGGTTCCTAAACCATGGTTTCTGCTAACTATATGAAGGACTTCTGGCAAAAAAAAATGGATTACATCTCACAAACACTAGGAAAGAGGAATTCAGCAGCCACCTTGCCAATTTCATTCAGACTAGAACAAAAGACAAAAAGTATCAAAAGCCAAGAACGAAATATTCTGTCAAGGACTGGGGCCAACAATGCAGGAGACAAAGAAAGAAACATGAGGGAGGAAAGGAGACTTAGAAATTGGCATGAAACTATACCAGCAATACCAGTAGGGAGTACCACTTAAATCTTAGATAGTTGTAGACCAATGAAGACAGTATGGGAAAGAAACAGAACACGATGTCCTAACACAGGAATCCAAACCTGTTAGGATGGCACTAGTAACTGAAGCCAACCTGGAAAACTACAAATCATTCAAAAGAAACAGATTTAAGACAAAGATCATAGTGTTGGAGTCAGTTCAGAGGAGAACTGGGGGGAGGAGTAATGGGAACCAAATCTTACGAGGATGCTTAAATAAACTGAAAATTGAATTTGTCATCTGTACCTCTATAACTGTCTGGTTTGGTTCTGCAATCCAACAAGACTGAAACAGACTTCAGAGGATAATTAGAACTGCAGAAAAAACAATTGCTACCAACCTGCCTTCCACTGAGGACCTGTATACTGCACGAGTCAAAAAAGAGGACTTTGAAAATATTTACAGACCCCTCGCATCCTGGACATAAATTGTTTCAACTTCTACCCTCAAAACGATGCTATAGAGCACTGCACACCAGAACAATTAGACACAAGAACAGTTTTTACCGAACGCCATCACTCTGCTAAACAAATAATTCCCTCAACACTGTTAAACTAGTTACTAAGTCTGCAATATTATTAATCTTCTCATCGTTCCTATCACCCATGTCCTCCCACTGTATGACTGTAACCTTGTTGCTGGTATCCTTACAATTTATATTGACTGTTTCCTAATATGATTTGATTGCTTATTTGTTCCCTATGTTCCCTATGACTATCATTATGATTCTTGACATTCTTGAAATGTATCTTTTCTTTTATGTACATTGAGAGCATATGCACCAAGATAAATTCCTTGTGTGCCCAATCATACTTGGCCAATAAAGAATTCTATTCTATTCTATTCTATTCTATTCTATTCTATTCTATTCTATTCTATTCTATTCTATTCTATTCTATTCTATTCTATTCTATTCTATTCTATTTTTAATATGTAGAAAAGAAAATTGAGGTGGTAAAATAGTCTTTAGCCACCCAGAGGATAATCATATAGAAGAGAGAGTAGACCTGTTCTTTGAGAATAGAACCAGAGCGAATGGGCTGAAACTACAAGGAAATGCAAAGTCAGTATTAAGAGGAATTCCTGATGATAAGAAATGTCAAGCAATGGAATACATTATCTCATGAAGTTCTTCTTAAAACAGAAGCGGGATCTGTTCAAAAGTTAACAGACTCTGCACTGAGAATGGACTATCTACCAATGAGGTACCATCCAAGTCTATGATTATTTCAGTATTCTTCAGATATATAATGGATGCAAAGTACTCTACATGGAGCTCCTTTAAAGACTACTCAGAAACAAAGGGTCCAAAAGGTAATGGCCTGTGGGTTAATGGGAACTCAAGGTTTAATAATAACTGCCTAAGTAGGGCCTACCTGTCCAATACTTCGTTTCTGCTGATCTTGGCTATAGCTGTTATTTGCTGCTTTAGTATTTGTGGTGGTTCCTTAATCTTCCTTGTTTCTCAGTTGTTATTTCTTGATCAGGAATTCTTTGGTCTTTTTGCTCTTCAGCTTCTTTTCTTTCATCTGCTATAACTTGCTGCATCTGATCTTAGTATGCCAATCTTATTTTCTAAACTAATTTTTTAATATTATTATTAGCATCATTACTATTATTACTTCTGTTATTATGATCATCTGGTTACTTTTTAAAAAAATTCTTCAAAGCTTACAGTCATCAGATTTTGATTAAGAGGAAAAAAAACTAAATCAAGATACAAAAGCAATCCTTAAAAACTCCAAGGTAAAAGAGTATTTTGTGTTCATTTTTTTACTGTTACTATTTTTATACAGTTGTTTTACTTTATTATTGCCAAATTCTTGACAGTTTGGCTATGAGTCCTAATATGAATATTATGTGCACATACAGAAAATCCTGAATGAAGTAAGAATTCATGAAGGATCTATGCCATGCCAGTACCAACTCTATCCCAGACAGTTTACTATAAAGAGCAATGTTGCTTGACACCCGTGGCTATGTGTTTGCCAAGATTTGCAAATCATTTTGTTTGAGTAGCATCTACTTTACTGCACCATTATAGTTGTTGCAATTTATTCTACATCAGTACATAAATCACTGTATAGGCTGAAAGTTTGTGTAGTACTCCTGAATCTCCTCCAGACTGAATAGAGTAGAGGTTGGTGGTCATACGTAAATGTCAATCACTCAGGTGGCTTCAGAGTTCCAAAGTTCCAAGGTTTCAAAGTTGAATAATTAAAATGGTTGCTGTGCTCACCTTTGTTGAACATTTTAAACCTTTCCATACATCTACTTGCATATAATGAGTCTTTGAGGTGAAAACAGTTGAAAAACTAATATGCTTGGTGAAAAAACTCAAACATTTGGCCCAGGGTTAGCCTAAAACATTTTGTTTTCTATGGCAAAGCAGCAGAAGGTTTTCCCATTCACTAAATTCTGAATTAGGTAGTTATGTGGTAAAGATAAGGATAGGAATCAGACTACATATATGAAATGTCTAAGGAGCGGTAACTCTAGGAATGATTGATAGAAAAATGGAAAAAAGTCTCTATTGTATTATTTTGCATATTTTAACGGTGGCCAGAATTACTCCAGCGCAAATGTGGAAGTCGACCAATACACCATCGGAAGAAACAATAATAAAGAAAATCCTTGAATGCGCCGAAATGGATAAATTAATGATGAAGATAAAAAAAAGAGAAGACTCGGATTATTATAAAGTGTGGAATAGGTTTTATACATGGTTGGAAAACAGAAATCAAATTAAGAAATAAGAATATAAAGTGAAATTTGATATTAACATACTGGATATAAATGTAAATAATGATCCTGCTAACAAAACAGTTAATTATGAATATTTAAAAATAAAGAGAAGGAGCGGGAGGATAAAAGCTAAGAGTAAAGACAAAAGTTGATGCAGAAAGTTGTAAAATTATATATATCTGTTGTTAGTATTGTATTTTAACATCTGATGTGCGTGCATTTTTGTTTTTTATTTTTGTCTCTTGACTTCTTTTGCTATTGTGTGTTTGGTTTTAAAGTATAAAATACTCAATGAAAATTATTTTTTTAAAAAAGAAATGTCTAAGGTTTCTTAGAAAGCAGAAAAATGTAGTTTGATATGCAAGGGTCTCACATAACTATCATAGTTTTACTAAAAGGAAAAGCTACATTAATATTTTATTATTGATTTCTAAACCTGCATTTGATACAGAAAGCATTTAATTAATGGTAACTAAAGTAATGTGCATCAATGTGTTAGTAATAAATTAGTATTTATAAAAAAACGTTAAAACAGATGTGCTAGTTTTACCATTAAATACCTTTTTTCCATTGGATATTTGTATACTCAAAAGGAACATCTAATATTAATATAAGAAAAGTATCACCGAGGAACTGAACCTTTCTTCAGTTGTTTGACCAATGTTCTTTTTGATTCTTCAAACTCAATTTGTAGCAAATCAAAGAGATTGGTGATGTGTCTGTGGAGATTCTCATTCATCCAGGCCATGGTTGTCCCAAAGGTGCTTTTTCAAAAGGCAACTGGACTTTGTTTTGGCTTGAAGACATTTTGCTTCTCATCTTCCATTCTGACTGAATGGTGGAGAATGAAAGGATTTATATTGCAGTCATCTGGTCATTAACAATTTTTCTGAGAGTCAAAGTCTGAGAGCCTTTCTTGGAGGTTTATCTGTGCCCTCAGGCTCACCTGAATAATGCAAATGGGTGTGGAACCTTCTTGGAACTGCTGAATTGATGTACCTCTGGAGCTCTGAACTGATTGATGAGGTATTGCCCAACATATTCAGTCATTGAAATTCCTTTGTATAATTTCATCTCAGCCAGGTCACATTATGAATGTTTCTTCTTTATGACTAAAAATTACCACCTGTTTATTTTACTTACTTGTAATTTACTATTCTAGTGACCATTACATTCATTCTGCCTGATAAATTTTTGAGTCATAAAAATAAGGTATTCCAACTGGCCATGTCAATACATCTTTAAAGCGATTGGTTCAAGTTTTAATAACGATTTCATGAGTTGATTGGATCCATATTTTTCATGGGCAGGATCATTCTCAAGACAGAAATATTCCTGTTACTGATATCTCCATTGTTCTCTCCTATTCTAATCCCAAATGCCAATCTTCGTTATGATTCTGTATCTACTTGGAAAGGGCATGTGCTAAATGATCCTCAGGTGTAGAGTGAAACTAATCAAGATAGTGATCCATTATGTTAATGGGATTCCTATAGGATCCTATATAATCCTACAGGGGCCTTTCCAATTAGCTATGAATATAGTAGCAATTAGAAAAGTATAGCAGGATGGTCATGAACATGATTTAACAGCCAGAAAACTTGGTTCCAATGCCTGTCTTTTAAAGTCATTTATTGCTATAGAACAGGCATAGAGGAACTTGAATCTTGCACGTAGAGGAAAGAATGAATGATGCCTTGGATCTGGTGCCAATGCTGGCAGACTTTTCAAAACTTTTCCTGTGAACACCCCCGTGTGCCCTGCCACTCAGTGAAATCCACAACAATCCTTTGTTGCAGAAATGGTGCTATTTTCAGAACTTTGGCCCTCTAAATTTCACCACATGCGCTGAATGTGACTTAAGTGAAGATTTCTGTGGCATAATATTTCTAAGAGCAGTTTGATTTGAAAGATATATTCAACAAAATTGGAAACAGCTGTGCCAGAAACTACTTTTCTTCCATTTATAGTTTTGTAGCCCCATATTAACTTCATCCTTTGAGTGTGAAGTTACTTTCCTCCTCCTCGCATCCAGATGTTTATAGAGTTCTTAAATAATCTTCAAAATTGCCAAAGCCTACAAAAAGTCTGAACATGTAAATTCAACATATTGTTTTGTTCTCATCATGGCCTTTTCTGCATTAATGCCGGTCCTCATCAGATTTCAGATGTACGTTGCCTGACACAACTGCAAAATACTGTTCTGAGTCATCACTCACTTTGGGATGGACTCTTTTAAATTTCTTTTTCATTAGATATTTTCTGGAATTCTAAAAATGGTTCATGAATTTCTTTAGAGACTTCACAGAATGCTAAAATTAACTCATTGCCTTGGCACTTTGTGTTAATTTGAACACTTTATCCAAGTTCTTTTGTCCTCCTTCAACACATGGATTTCTGTATTATATGAAACAAAATCATTAAATGCTTAGGGCAAAGCAGAGGATTATATATATATATATATATATATATATATATATATATATATATATATATGTATGTATGTATGTATGTATGTATGTATGTATGTATGTATGTATACACACACACACATACATATACACACAGACTAACCTGAACTGGAATTATAGAGGCTGTTTTGTATAACCCATGAAAATGCATTGAAAAGTTAGTATTCATAGTTTAAATAACTTTTTCTGAAACCATTAAAATAGAAAATTAAGCAGGAAATGATTACAGTGTTAAGTCGATGATAAAAATCTAGAAAAGTTATAACAATGCCTCTGGATCTTCTAATTTGTATGTTGAAGTTATACTGATACATCGTCCACATGTCCATGATTTGATGGATCATGTCAAAACTTTAGGCTGGATTTATAAGCATGACCTACCCATTCAAATTATACAATTCCAAAAGGATTTTTTTAACCTCAGCTGGTAGGAAATTCCCCTCCCCGTAAAGCTCACTTAATGTAATCTGAAAATTAGTACAGGAAAGCTAAAACATTTCCCTTTGAAACAGAAGTACACAAAACCTTGGGTACTCTACAAATGCCTCCCAAAATTGCAGCTTACCTCTAATTATTAGTATTACAGAAATGAATAACTTACATATGTAGAAAGTGTTTGCATTAATTGCATTAAATTAAACCAAATTTAGATTTGGTTTTGCTCTACACATTTACTTGCCCTGGCTTTAAACACCTTTTAGGGTAAGGAACATGGCCCACCCTTCAAAAGCTAACGACAACTCACATTCTAAAATAAATTGTGTACTAATAGTCTAATATTGTATCACTGGCTGCTAATGTTACTTGTTTCATGAGAAAGATAAGAGCTTTAACCAACTTGCATTATCTTAATAAAAATAAAAGGAATCTATATAGGTTCCCCAAATTATCCACCTTTTATTGTACTACAGTTTGGAAGAAGGCTTATTTATTAGATATTTTCCCCTGTCTTTATTACATTATAGGTAACATTATTAGTAATATTATTAATACATACTACTGAACGCTAACATTTGTTATTTTGGCGTAGTTTTTTTAATTGCTGCAGATTTTTACTTCATGCAGGTATTCAACTAATCACAACCAGAAATCATTATGTGTGTGTTTGTGGGTGTGTATGAAAGTCATTCTGTTTCATAGCAATTTGTCCACGTCACTGAGTTCCAGGGTTCCAAAACAAACATTTTCATAGCTTGAGATGAAACTACATATTCAAATACCATATTTTTAAAAAAGTTATTTTAAAGCAGGGCAGGGGAATGGATTGCAACTCCCAGCATCTCTGTTTAGTATGGCCAATAATGAGCAATGCCAGAAGTTGTGATTCTGAAGATTCACCTGCTTCAAATGTTTTCAGATTTCATTGCAGGGATGAAATCCAGCAGGTTCTGACAGGTTCTGGAGAACCAGTAGCAGACATTTTGAGTAGTTCGGAGAATGGGCAAATACCATCTCTGGCTGGCCCCAGTGGGGAGGGAATGGGGATTTTGCAGTATTCTTCCCCTGGAGTGGGGTGGGAATGGAGATTTTGCAGTATCCTTCCCCTGCCACATCCACCAAGCCACACCACGCCCACAGAACCGGTAGTAAAAAACATTTGGATTTCACCACTGTTTCATGGCCTGGGTTAAAGTATTTGGAATTTATTCAAGCTATGTCTTCATTTAAGATAACGACAAACTCCATCGCTAGCTTGCTTGCTTTTGTAAATTTATTTTCATGTACTCTAAAGACTGTCTTTTCCACTGGATGCTTTTGTGATACAGTAGATCCTATTGACCTCTGTGCAGCAGTCAGACAGGAAATCTTCTCCTGGATGTATTGTTTTCCCTGATTTTAATTCATTTCCCTCTGTTGAAACAAAACTAAGCCCAGTATTCTTCCAAAAAGCTTTCATGGTTATAAATAAACCTCTTACTTGATATGTGATAGCTGCCTACAATCATTTAATCAAGGCATTATTTTTTTTTTTACTTTTTTCAAATAAATAGGATGTGGCATGTAAAATCTCTGCTCTCTTAGTAATAAAAACAAGAACAAAGTAGATAAACAATGAAACTGAGAAGCCTGGTATGAAGCAGCACCACAAGGAGCACAATGAAGTATTCTGAATCATACTGACAGTAATGCTTGTGAAATAACGTAGAAGAAACATTATCCACAAGTTGGAGACTCTAAGAACTAGGAGGCACTTCTCTGCCTAATACTACTGGATATTACCTCTGAAACTGACATCACATGCCATTTTATCCTAGATCAGGATTTCTTTCCCCTCTCCTTAAATCTCTTTACAATGGAGTTCCACTTGACTTATTTTTTTTTTCCTAAAAAAATTTGGAAAGTCCAGATCACAGAGAATGCCAAAGTAGAAGCACTGACTCTGCAATTGTGCTGAATTCATATTTTCCTGTGATTGTTTGTGGACTGCATTCATTCATAAAGTAGAGGTTCTAGGAAAATCCCTGCAGGAAAAAGCAACTTCATAGTTTGTGAGTTAATTGGGTACCATTATCAAAGCACAATTTGATCAAGCATATTTTCACTGCCATTCTAGGATTAGATTACACCCAACTGAGGTGGTTCTTTAAAAATTCAATTTAAAGGGCTTTTCAAAATGGCAGGTGACAGTGTTAAAATGACTTTCCCCATCACTTTCTCTCTCTTTTTTTAAGCACATCTAGGGTAGTCATTTACGATACATGAACAGCTCCTCAACCTTTGTCTAGTTTAAAAACAATAATTGAAGTTGACCATCAGCAATTTAACACCTGAAAAATAAATCAAGTGTCAGAGTTTGTTGTAGAAAAATCAAATCCAGAAAGCACACACAGGTAAACTGATTCAGCAGGATTCATTAACTTCTTTATATACATAATAATACATGAAGATATATTTACAACACCAACAGCAGGTTTCTTCCAACATAGCAGACAGACAAGTTTGCAGCTTCAGAGCTCAGAGCTTAATACACAGACTAGTTTTCAGTTTCCGTTTTGCACAGACTCAGAGCTGAACCACACCCAGACTTTTTCCAATTTCAGTTTCAATTCACCAATCAGCTCCCATTGGCTGACTTAGTTGCTATGCCTATTCATTGGTTGACCTTGTTACCATGTCTCCATTCAGTCCCCATTGGCTAATCTATTCCAGTCTAGGAATATTCATACTCTGACATTAAGCAAATATTATTTGAGGTGTACTTTGCAGCTATAAAAATATAGCATCTATACACATAGTATAACATACATAAATGTTACAAAAAATGTTGTTCTCCCCATTAATCTCCTGGGGAGCTATGGTGGTCTAATGATTTAACTAATATAGTTAAATCATTACAGTGAGTATGTATATAACCAATGGTTAATCTGCACTAGAGTTAGATATTACCCATTTTACTATTATCTCTGAACAATTAGATTTAATTTAGAATTTGGACCAGACTTGTATCAAAGTTCAATCTGGATATTTTCAGATACACATTGTATTATGAATAAAGTTAAAAGAAAAATTAGTCATCAAATTCATAAGAGCAAAGTGTAAAAAGTGATTCTTTTTTCTAAGAATCATTAAAGTAATTCTGGTTTTAAAATGGTGGCTTTTGATGGTTTAATGCAGGGGTGGGCAACTGTAGCCCTTTTACAACCTGTGGACTTCAACTCCCAGAATTCCTGAGACAGCCAAGCTGACTCAGGAATTCTGGGAGTTGAAGTCCACAGGTCATAAAGTGGCCATATTTTTCCACCCCTGGTTAAGAGTGTATTCTTTAAGAAAATGGGATGGGGGGGAACAATTCTTTTTTCAGCAAATACCCAAATCAGATTAGTAAAGTATATTCAACCAGGCTCCAGCATTTGTTTCTCATAGTTTCTTAGATCCTTGTTTTATCTAGAGCTTGTGTTAAGAGCTATGTCCTAAATAAGCAAAGCAACAATATGTTTTTGGTGTGGTTAGGCACAGATAACTTTCTTGGCAGTATGAGAATAACATATACAAGAGGTATCATGCCTTCTTGTTATATTCTTCTGAGTGGAATGTAAATGATCTTAACAGAGTGTGCAGATTCCCACTGACTTCAGTAGGATTTCACAATAAATAACTTTGAATGAGGTGACAATTTTCCTATCAATTGAAATTGTAGTAAAATTACAGTAACAAAATCAACCTGGCAGAATTGTGCAAAGATATCCATGATGTATTACAAAACACAACCCTTTCTTGGAGTTTCTGCCTACCATTACATATAAACAACTAACTAGCTTTTTCCCCTCATTCCAGTGAAAATGAAAGAGACTCGAGTTGCCTACTTTAACTCTATACAATGAAAGGAAAACTGTAGCAGTTTTCTGACTATTTTGAAATCCCACTGATTTCAATTGAAAGTATTTAAGCATATGTTTAAATTGACAGCAATAGGCTAAAACTGCTATTTCATAATTGCAACTGAATTAGGAAGAAGTAAGCAATTCATTTAATTTGCATTTTGATGTCTGATTTAATCTTCCCATACCAACACATGAACAAGAGTTTTTGCTCTGTATTTTTCAAAATATCTGAATTATGTTCAGAAAATTGTTTGCAAAAGCTATTGAAAACCTGCATTTTTCCATGCAGATTTTTATCAAATTGATGGACAATGAAACAGATGTGATAATTTGATGCACTAAAAAATGATGCATTTTTCCAAGTTGGAAAAATGAAACTTTGAGCAAAAGTGAACTTGATTAATTGATCCATCTCTGGGTATGAAAACGTGCTACAAATCCATTAGGTTTATTATTACAATATGCATTTAATGGTGCTGTAACCTTGTCAATTATCTCCATATTGAAACCACAAGACCTAACAGAAGCATAATTAATAATTAGGATCCATATTTATAGCTTTATGCAGCAATGAATGAAGCACTTCTTGTAATAAATAAATAAATATATACATACATATATACATGCATGCACACATACATACATACTCTCTTTTAGTAGGCAAACTTTTCTGGTTAGTTGTATAGGTGGGTTTTCCCTCCTTTCCCTCTATCCTTCTCAAGTCCTCTTAAAACTTTAGGGTAGAAAACTCTACTGTAGCCATATGAACATGCCCATTAATATCTAACATTTGATCTAAACATTGTTAACTGACAAGTACCACATAAATAAATTCTACAGAATATTTTTCCAACCTGATCTTAAACATGAAAATTGTAGATATCACATAGCATAATCATACTTGGGGACAATATTAATGAATTCAATAGGTTTACTCACTGGTAACTATACTCTAGTATAGTTACCAGTGTATACCCTAGTGCCGCGTAACGGGGTGAGCTCCCGTTACTTGTCCCAGCTTCTGCCAACCTAGCAGTTCGAAAGGACATAAAAAATGCAAGTAGAAAAATAGGGACCACCTTTGGTGGGAAGGTAGCAGCATTCCGTGCGCCGTTGCTGTTTAGTCATGCCGGCCACATGACCATGGAGACATCTTTGGACAGCGCTGGCTCTTCGGCTTTGAAACGGAGATGAGCACCACCCCCTAGAGTCGGGAACGACTAGCACATATGTACAAGGAGATCCTTTACCTTTAACTATACTCTGACTATAGCCCATTCATATATTTAGTACATAAGCTTTTTTGAGTCAAGAACTGCATACGAGACTCATGATCTAATTCCGGGTTGTATATGAGCATAGCAAGGAGAAAGTAAGTGTGATGGAAATGGGTCTAGAATAAATGCCATATGTTTCTGACTCTGAACCACTAAAACATTCATCTCCAGATTCTTGCAGCCCAGATAGATGATTGTTGGAAAGTCAGAACATAAACTGTAATCTGGGGAATGCTTGCAGACCAAGTATCTTCTTCGATTAGTATTCATTTTTAGTAAGTATATTAAAATTAAACTTAACAGTTATGGGTCAGAAAAAAGAGTGAGAATAAACCAATATATGCCTATATATTATAGTCATGCATGCCACAGAGGGGAGAGTTTGTGAACACTGTTAATCAATACGACACCAGTTTTCAGCATTCAATGCCATCAGTCTGGTATAAACAACAGTGTTTGGCAGTTTTCTAACATTATTATTTAGGGAATTTATATTACCACCATTAATGAATTAAGTAGATTTTGATGTTGCCCAACTCCTATTGACTCTAGATGGCTCATAGCATAAAACAAAGCAGCAAATATAAGATCCAGATAAAAATATAGCAATAAACAGATGGCAGATCCAGTCAGCATAATATATAATATCTCCAAAAAGGGACTCCTATCATTCTAGTCAAAGTCTGAGAGAAGAGCTAGGTCTTTAATTGATGGGCTATCAATTATAAAGGGGGCATTATATAAAGATTTGCATTTTATAATGAAAGGACAATGAATTCAGTATCCCAGGCATTGATAGCCGTATACAATTTTTAATTTCATTTTTCAGACATCTGGAGTCCTAAAAGGAGGCAAATACAACACCATCATCCATACAGGGATTTGTGTGCCACTTTTATATGTGGCTTATAGCATTTGATTTGGGTTCATTGCTTTGATATGTCTGTGTCAAAGCAGCCATAAAATGTAATCAAAAGTTCTTTGAGTAGCTTGGTAAAAATTTGGGACCAGCATTAAGGGCATCTCCTCTGTCAGCCTAAAAGACTTTGAGATGCTCATTAAATGCAATGCACTCCACCCACATTATATCAGCACTCTAGGAAGACAAGAAAAGGTGTTAACAAGGGTAATTAGAGTGGGTTTGATGGAGTTAGAAGCTAAGGTAAAGTAAGTAGTCTTCTACTATAGATAGTTTGAGAGAAGCCAGTCTTATAATGAATCTGAGTGTATGTCTGATCTTTGTTAGAAGTGTGAAAATTGAAAATGCATCTTTGCAATGGCTTAAGCACCAAAGTGAACATTACTAGAATTATACCACAACTAAAATCATTTTTCATTCTGCCCATACAGTGTTATACCAAATTACCAACACTTATAAAAATAAAACCCCCAAATCTCCTTTTTTAAAAACTCAGGCTTCAAATAAATTATAGGCAACAAACATTTCTTTGACCTAGAATGTATGCACAATGCAAATCCTGCAAATCCTGATAATATCCACAGCTGTTAGATTCTGTTTATTTATTCCCTGTTGGATAGAACAAAAAAGTGTACAACATTTGCTCAGATTTCTTCCACATCTGATAGACAACTTGCAGAAGTGGGAGTTTTGTTTAAAACAAAACAAGCTGTTTGTCTTTCTATCTCAGTATTCTTGATGTGACTACCGAATAGCCCACCAAAAATACCATTTCATCTACCCAAATTCAAAGTTCCTTGTATGTGAGAACGATTGAAAAATGATAGTATGGAGTCAGAGAGAAGATCGGTAAGAAAATTATAAATTAGAATCAATCTGAATTTATTTTATTTATTTATTTATTTATTTATTTATTTTTTATTTATTCGCATTTCTATACCGCCCTTCTCCTTTCGGACTCAGGGCGGTGAACAGCCGGATAAAAAACATCTATAACAAACATCACAATTAAAATAAGATTAAGATAATTTATAAAATTGGCTCATAATTTAAAATTTGTCAATTAAAATAAATATTAAAATTTTAAAAATTTTTAAAACTAACCCTAAAATCAGAACAGACCAGCTAGTTGAAAAAAATGAGTTTTTAGGGCCCGACGAAAAATCCGGAGGTCGGAAATCACTCGTATCTCTGGGGGTAGATTGTTCCATAGGGTAGGTGCCACCACAGAGAAGGCTCTCCTCCTGGGGGTCGTCAGCCGGCATTGTCTGGCCGACGGCACCCTGAGGAGACCCTCTCTGTGGGAGCGAACCGGCCGGTGGGAGGCTATTGAGGCAAACTATAAATATGCAGTCTCTAAAGAGAACAAAATATATAGGACACCTATGAAATTGTCTCTGTAACATCCTGAAATTTAGAATGGCTTAAAGAGTCAAAGTGTCAAAGTATCTAATACTTCCAGAAAAATAAAAATAAAGCTTAAGAAGGAATAAAGCTTTCTGCAGGTACTGCAGTGGTTTCCAATATGTTTCTCAGCACTTTTCAAGGGGATGGCTTTAAAAAAGATTTTTTTAAAAAAAGAAAAACATCATTATTTGTCAGGATCTATGCATTTGCAAGTTCATCAGGTAGAATCAGCCTATCTGGTTTGTTTATCCAGAGTGAGAATACCAAGAGTGACTATTCTGTGTTTGATCAGTAGAAAGAGGTCTAGGATTATTAATGGATTATTATTATTATTTTTGATGTGGTCTTATAATGGAGAAGAGCTTACTCTGGTGTGCCAAATGGCACTTCTCCCTACAAGTGAACTAGGCTGTTTTACAACCAGTATATAAGTAGTTTTTGAAAAGATACAGTTGAAACTAGGTTGTGCTTGTGATCAAGTAGGTCAAGCCAGATCAAGGCCAATAAGCAATCAAATGAGGAATCCAGAGGAGAGGCAACTGACAGCATGAAGCAAAATCCAAGGCCTGAGATATGGCAAGGATGCACTTCAGCTCTGAAGAGTTCTTCTGAGCATTTTAACAGGGAGCGAATGCAATAAATAAACTGCACTGAGCATCTACAGCAGCTGAAACTTGGAAGCTCTTCCATGCCTTTGTAATGGAATGCGACAATAACATTAGAAGGCAGGGGAGGGTGGTGACGGAAGAAATGTTGCCCAGTGAATAATAGGGATAAAAGGAGGAGGAGCCTGTTAATTGACTAGTAGACAGAGAAAGAAATGGAGAAAAGATCCATTCTACCTTATCAGGTGGTAAAAAGAGAAAATAGAGAAGTGTACTTTCAAGATAATATTAATGTAGCCTTACAATAAAGTAGAATTAATTCATCTTGTTAAGTTTTCTTTCTGGTCTCTTGGGAAGCTGACAATCTTTTAGCTAGTTTCTCAAATCCACAAAATAGATTTTTGTCTCCTGAAACCTCATTAGGCACCTCTCTCTAGATGTAAGGAGTTGAACTTCTGAGTTTGAGAGATTGTCAGTGGCTACAGGTGAGGAATCCTGGGAAGCTGCTGGTTCCATAAAAGCCCAAGTGAAGTCACTGACTCCCAAGCTGCTGGTCTCCAGCCATAGGGTTGCTGTTACCAAAGTCTTCTAGCTTCATCCTTCTCATCTGAGGACATGTCCTCCAGCAGGGTCATAACATAAGCTTTGTAAAAATCAACATTTTATTTTTAATCCTCCACACATGGAACAATCCTTTCCATCAGCAGATATGCTCTGGGTAATTTTTTTCATTGAACTATCTATCTCATGTCAAAACTCATTTCCTGGTAAATCAACAAATCTGAAAATAGTCTTAAGGTACTAGACTTTAAGAAGGAGTATACATAAGAGAAGGCCAGATCTGCTTTTATAAAAAAATCATAAAATGCAGGGTATGGAATAATAGATTTAGGGTATGAAAGACAGACTGTGGTTGAATATTAGGGGACATTTTCTAATGGTTCAGCAATGAAATCAGTCACCTTGGAAGCCTTCACTTTACTGGAAGAGTTTCAAGGGGAATGGGGTTAGACGTTCATCAAAGATTATTTTAGTTTGGATTTCTAGACAGAATAGGGAGTTATAAGCAGAGACGATGTGATGAGTCTAAATGTGGTTTTGCAGAAAAGAAAAGGGGGGGGAAGCACTAAAGTCCCTTGTAATTCCTGTTCCCTCTGTGCCTCCATAATGTCACAGCCACTATTGCCATGATGATTAATTCATGATGCCTGTGATGAAAAAGTCCTACAGTCAGCTTAATATAATTTCAGCATATCGTAGCAGGCTTGCCACAGAACTACTGCAGGATAATTTGGATTCTGATGGATTTTTATTTTTTATTTTTTGGGTCATTTTTACAGTGATTGAGACAAGGTTAGGAGACAGTTAATATCCTACCAATGTACATATTGGAACAAGTCATATACCACATTTATTTCATGAAACACATATTTTCAGCTTAATTTTAAATTAGCTTTAAAGTGCTTCTATTTTAAGAGTTTGACATTAGCGGCAAAAGATTGCTGATAATTATAATTTTTACCCAATGTACAGATAATTTATTCTGATTGAAATATTGAAATAGATTTTAATAATAATAATAAAATCCTTGGTCAGGTTTATGCCATAATGTAAATACCCCTGGTTTATGTCCTCTGGAGAATTATTGCTGAACATGATTATGTTAATTATGACAGAACAACGGGATAGTTAGCAAGGATCTGACAACTTGTTTTGTAACACTCAATCTAAATAATATTTCTATTATGGGAATTGTGAGATTATCCAAATGATATAGCAAATATGGGTTAGTTAATTACTTGTCTATTGCCCTTGAAACCTAGTTCTAACAAAATTACTATTTTAGATAGAAAGATTTTTTTATGTTTACATCTGGTCCAGTCCTGAAAATCAGCTCAATTTCACTAACATACTTGTTTGCTGAAAAACTAACTCTGTGCCCTTAATAGAGTCATAGATGTCATCCTTGACATTAAATTGGCATAAAAACATTATTTATTCAAGAAGATATTGTTCCTGGTTGTTGTTGTTTTTTAAAAAATAGTTTTATACCCTGTTTTCCCCAAAATAAGACATCCCCTGATAATAGGCCCAATCGGGCTTTTGAGCGCATGGCAATAAGGCCAAGCACTTATTTCAGGGTTCAAAAAAATATAAGACAGGGTCTTATTTTCAGGGAAACATGGTGTGTGTGTGTGTGTGTGTATATATATATATATATATATATATATATATATATATACACACACACACACACACACACACACACACACATATATATATATATAATCTGTATTCTTCAAGGAACAGATATTCTTTATTATCAGCTCAGGACCACATTTATCCTACTGTATTATATCCTGAGTTATTTTCAAGATTTTCAACCTATTATTATGTTTGATGCTATGAAGAACTTTAGTTCTGATTACAGATCTATAAAATGATTAAATGGATGATTTGTGAAATGGAGGAGATCTGAAATGCATAGACCTGAAAAAGTGATTCTGAATGTAGCTTTCATATTTGCATTTTTGAGATCGTTCTTAAGCACTGACATTGGGTAGTACAAAAATTTAAGCAGGTATACCCAGGAACAGGAATTACAAGATATAAAAAAACTTGGGCATGAGAATAGGTTTACAAAATCAGCTACCCCACTATTAGATGAATAGCAAGATTCTGAATGGATTTTGATATTCTCTGCCTTTCTCTTATCAATTATTATATGTACACAGACTTTCCAAAGGAAAAGTGTTTCTGAAAATTGCAAAGTCATATTATAAACTTAATATTCTTCATTTGATATTTCACTTGTAATATATTTCTGATGAATAAGGGAAATTGACATAATAAAATTATTAGATCAGTTTTCTTTGACATTGAACCCAATCCACTCCTTATAACTATATCCCCGCAGCCTGGAATGGATCTAAAACAGAGCGTAAGGAGGCCAAAAACATGATGTGCGGAGGCGGCAATGGGCTGTGGCGATCCCCACAGCCTGGAACAGTTGATTGGCAGTATTCCAGGAGGCTGATCCAACCGCCAATCAGCTGCTCAGGCTGAATCAGGCTGCGATAATGTGCTGAAGCTGACCAGGCTGTTTGTGGGATGCTGCAAGGATGCCAGCTAGATGAATACCAATGGATGCTGGAAGACAGAGGCAGAATTTTTTTTTCTTGTTTTCTTCCCCCAAAACTAATGTGCATCTTATACTCCAAAGCATCTTATACTCTGAAAAATATGGTAATTAATATTAATTAATATTAATTATTGCTTAATTAATATCAATTATTGATTATCTGTACCAGTCTCCTCTGATCAGTTCTTTCCAGAGATGTCAACAGTCCAGATATATAAAATCAAATAAACAGAACCTCCAGATTCAGAATGAGCACCGTTGTAACACAGGAAAGGCATTATGTTGGGAAAAGTGTCACTTAATTTGATGAAAGGTCTTGCATCTTCATTATATCATTGGCAAGATACAGAAGGAGTTTAACATCAGGATAGATATATATGTGAAACAAGAGTTTTTTTAGGCACACATCAAGTGCTAAAAACAATGCACAATTTAGCCCTTCCTTTATCTTTACCTTGTGCAGTGATGCCATAGTACTAGCCCTTGATTTTGTTTCCCCCTTTTTTGGGTGGTGGTGGTTTGTTAACCATTAAATGACAGCAAAACTCATATGCAAGCTGCCAGTTATGCTGAACCTTAAGACTTCCTCACACATTTACATAGTTACATTATTATCCAAATACCATATTGTCAGCTTTCACACTGGATTAAAGTGCTGGGTTTATTATGGGTGTAACTGTCAATGTCTCTTTGTAAATGTCTAACTATATTAACTCCAGGCCTAACATAAAGAAAATAAACAGAAACTGATGATGTTTTACTGAGATCAAATGAGTTTCAAGTAGCAACAGGATAGCACTGTACTCACAAAAATGCTTTCACCTCTTCAGCCTGCCTTGTGTAACTCAATGCTGAGTTAAGGCAAGACAACCATTGCTTTTCCAGATAGCTCGTCTTGACAGGTTTTACCCAAGAGCAATCTGTGCAAGAAACCTAACCTTGTGGAAAGAAATACTAGCTTCCTCGCCTTTTTGATTATTACTATAAAGAAAAAAGCCACTTGTTTTACTCAACTGTTTTATGAAACCTGCAATTTCTCATTTCCCAATGACTTCCTGGCCCCATCTCCATCCTTCTAAATTAGATGCATTTAGGGCACATCGTGTAAAATGTGACTGCAAACAAACATGTATTTGCAAACATATGGGGCATTTTTTTGTGGGTGAGTTTGATTGAGTGCAACACTCTAGTTTGAATTTATCTCTGTATAATGGGTTAAATAGTTTTAAATGATCATTATTCAGTGATGCATTAGTCTGGGGCTAGCCGCTAGACCCTCCTGATTTCTACATTCAAAAGAAGGCATATGAACCCTTTTAAATAGGATATGTGTGCATGAGATAATTGTGATCCCAAGATGTATTCCACATTCTACCCATCAACATTTTAAGCTATTCAATCATCATCATTGCCATCATCATCGCCATCATCCTCATTATCATCATAATAATAAAGAAATGTCTGAGAAAAAAATATTTTGTGGTGTAATACAATTTAACAATTCATTCCTATGATAAAATGGGGAAGGATGAAAGCCATGTGCATTCTCTTTCATTAAGAAAATGTTTCTTGATGTGACAATTCCAACTTAAAGGGAGCAGTGGTTGGTGGGTGATTGGAGAGTATTTTTTCAGATAGGTTTATCAATCTTAAGCAAAAGTGCTGTATGCTGAAGATGTAACACAGTTATTCGTGTGAACCCCAATTGGGGCTTTTAAAACTAAAAACAAAGAGAGAAAAATACTGTATTTGCCTTTTCCAGGAGGAATAAGCATATCCGGGGGACACAAGATTGCTATGTAAAATTCTGACTATCTGAACCCATATTCAATCTGTAGAGAAAATTAGATATAGATGAAATAGGAAATGGCCTTGAAGGACAGGATGAAAAGCTGCTACCAAGGCAATGGTCAGATAAGTGGGGCTTGAACTCAGGCCAAGAAAATAATCTCAGAAAACATCTCAGATAAGCTTCTTCCCAGTTCACATGAAGATGAAGGGAAGGATCAAGAATCATATTTAGACTAGCAAATTTCGGTTACTATAGCTTTATAGTAAAAGTAATACTGATCTACATGACATTGATGTCCTAGGTAGTCTACCATGAAGAGCTAACATTATGTCAGAGGGAAAGAGAGAAAGGCTATGGGGAAGCAAAGGGGAAAAATATAAGAATGGGGGAAATGGATTTACAACCATCAAACTGGAAGAGAATGTCCAGGTGAGTAGTGACCATTAACTCAATATGACTATGCTAAATGAGGGGTTGTTATATCAGCTTGCAAACTGCAGCATTTAGGAGCAATTGAAGCCAAACTGGTTTATGACAAGGAAGTACACTTTCCTTTTCCTTCACTCTGTTCAGTGAGAGTGGCTATCTTCCAAATGAACCTCAAATGTCAAGAAATATGCAAAAGAAAACAAGTTCAAGTTTCTCATTATAAATATTGTTTTAAATGTTCAAGTGGATTTTTGTGTTTATGGCCAAACAAATGGCTGCCTAATAATTAATTAATTAATTCTCTTAACTATGTAGTTTCATCAAATAAATCAACCAGGAGGGGCAATGACCACACAAGACAATTGTCTTAACTTCTTATCCACAGTGTTAAGATCTACAAAATGGGAAAAAAATCCATGTGAACAAGACAAATAATTGAAGAGTATCTCCCTTAGACTATCAACATAAGGCCCCAAATCAAGGTGAAACCAATCGACTTTGTCTGCAAAGAATGATAAAAACTGTCCATAGTGAACTTCTGATCATTTGCTTTCCCCCCAAACAACTTGATGGAAGATATTCCGTGCTGTATGAAAACATTCACTGATTGCTTTCGTTCAATTGCAATGGAGAAATAAAAATATATTCTCTGTTATGCATTTATGCTCAATCTGATTTATGTCATCATTTTTACCATCCTGCATTCTTCCCATCTACTTCATTGCTTTCAGATCCCTAGTAATCCAAAATACCAATTCGGCTTTGTTAGAAGAAAGAGAATACTTAGGAAGAATACTGTCAATTGCCCAGATCATCTCCATAAGCCATAGAGTTGCCAAAGTTTCAATAGTAGTATTAATAAATGAAGTGGGACATATCTATTTACTGCTGCAAAGATTTATAACAGTTACCATAGGGGTGAAATCCAGAGGTTCTGACAGGTTCTGGAGAGCAGGTAGTAGAAATTTTGAGCACTTCGGAGAACCGGTAGCGGAAATTTTGGGTAGTTTGGAGAACCAGCAAATACCACCTCTGGCTGGCCCCAGAGTAGGGTGGGAATGGAGATTTTGCAAAATCATTCCCCCAGGAGTGGGGTGGAAATGGAGATTTTGCAGTATCCTTCCCCTGCCATACCCATCAAGCCACGCCCACAAAACCGGTAGTAAAAAAAATTGAATTTCACCGAATTACCAGTATAAAACTGACCGGTCTTAAACTGATTGCTCACATCAACAAAGTTTCAGAAAATGCCTCCATATCCAAATGATTATCTCCAGCTGAAAAGAATACCAAATCCAGCATCTGTTCTGCTAAACATATAGGCTCAGATAGGATAGCTCCATTATTATCATGGTAGCCACTCCTGACTGGCCAATCTTCAGTGTGGATATTGAATTCCCTTGGGAAAGAAATCTACAATGATATATGCCTACACTAAAAATCAGTACAACTAGTTCAGGAAGAGAAACTGTGTGCAGCAGGGTAAATACTGCTACTGTAACAATGCCCCTACACTGCTCTGACCATCCAGATACAGCAATAATTGAAATGAACAGAATCAGACAGAATGTTTGTTTCTTAAAATAAGTTATGGCCATTCTATCTCCCTGATTTCTGTAGCTGGCTGCAACCCAGAGTTACCCAGTAGCAGTGGTGGGTTTCAAAAATTTTTACTACTGGTTCTATGGTTGTGGCTTGGTGGGCATGGCATGGCTTCGTAGGCGTGGCTTGGTGGGCGTGGCAGGGGAAGGATACTGTAAAATCTCCATTCCCTCCCCACTCCAGGGGAAGGTTGCTGCAAAATCCCCATTTCCTCCCGATCAGCTGGCAGAGAATAAATGGGGGCGGGGCCAGTCAGAATTTTTACTACCGGTTCTCCAGAACTGGTCAGAACCTGCTCAAATCCACCTCTGCCCTGTAGGCATAGTAATCTAATTGGTAAACCTCTCCAAGCCAAATTTCCAGATCAGAATATTTATCCAGGAACTGATCTGATATTAAAAAGATATCTTGAGGTTGGAGATGACCATACCACGGTTGTCAACTTGACTTTGTTGGTTAGACTACAAAAAGAAATGGATGGAGGGAAATCAACAGCTTGCCCCTTCTTTCCTTTTTATTATTTTTTTTTTTAAATTTGATTTATATGCCGCCCTTCTCCGGAGACTCAGGGCGGCTTACAATGTGCTCAGCAATAGCCTTCATCCTTTTGTATATTTATACAAAGTCAGTTTATTGCCCCCACAACTGGGTCCTCAATTTACCTACCTTAGAAAGGATGGAAGGCTGAGTCAACCTTGATCCTTGGCGAGATTCGAACCTGCAGTAATTGCAGGCAGCTGGTCTTAATAACCAGCTTAATAACAGGGTGCCTTAGACCACTGTACTACCAAGGCTCTTATTGTTGTTTCCTTGAAACAACAACATTGCAGCATCTTGCAGTATCTTCTCCTGCCAGTTATTCTCCCAAAGCATCCATTCTCATAGATGTTGCCTCTTTAACCAAAATCTTTACACTTCAGAATTGCATTGATATAAGGTTCAGAGAGCAGATGATAACATCTCTGCATGCAGATTTCAGACAGGCAGAACTTCAACACTCCTGGTTCTACAAAGAAGGCCAAACAGCCAGAGGTTATCTTCCCAGCTTTCCTTGCTGTTATAATTATTTCTCAGTTGATTGCAGCTTTTATGATAAAACACATGCCTATTGTAAGAGTTGAAGGAGATAAAGCAGGAATCTCTGATTCTCTTGCCAGAGAAAGTCATTTTGTAAACAAGAGACAGATGGTAAAAAACCTTAAGACCAGGAAAACAAGTAGCCACACAGCTGTTGAATTAAAAACAGGAGAAAAACTAACGCAGATAAGGGACAGAATTTCTGGATGTTTTTAAACGGAGAATTTATTTTATATATGTCATTTTAGTTGTCTGTAATACATGTACTTACCTTAAATCTGCTTGGGACTGCAGAGTGGATAGGGAAGTTAACTGAATGCACCTGGTGTAAAATCTGGACACCTATGCGTTTCCTTGTCCAATAATGTTTATAACATCTCAATTCTGCAGAACTCTGTGCAACATAAAATTGTTTATGTGAACTATATGCTTCCTTACTGTTTAAAAACAGGATTCAAGGTTGCTTATAACTTAAAACAACATATACACTGAAAAATTGAAATTAGGATTAGTACACAACAAGCACCATAGTCTTGAGAGTAATTCAGATAGTACAAATCCATGTAGTGGTAGAATTCAGGCAACTGTATATTGGCTTGAAAGACAGTCATACAGATCATAGCTTGCACAGGAGGTGAAACTGATCTTTGATTATGCTTGCAGCCTTCTGGCCAGAATGCACCAACACTAACCAATATTGTGTGCTTATAATTAGTAGGAAATATTGCATATGGCGTTAATATGACTTGGGCTGGCTAAAAGGTCTTATATGAACATTTCAATTGATGAAAGCCATAGGCAGCGGAAGTCAATATTTATCCCCATGAATAAACAAAAAGATGGAAATTAAAATTTGGAAAGTGAGAAAAGTATATAGCAAAAATATGGAAGACGGAAGTTAAAATTTATGTATCCTAGTGGAGGTTAGCTGATCTTGAATAGCAAAATTAATAAATACATGATGGAAACTGAAATTTTAGATCGTGAATGAAAGGGCTAAAATCTATGCAAATATAAGTTAGTGCTATCTAGAGTGCCATGGACACATATAAAAGTAGGAATGCATGAGAGAGTGATAGCTGCATCTTACAGTCCAGTTGGTGACAATCATGGAAGAACTGGAGATGAAAAAAATTGTGTAACATTCTAAATGAATGCAGTCCAGAAAAATGCTATTCTCTGATGGCTATAAATGAATGTATAGGAATGAAATGAGAGAGAATAGAAAAAATAATGGGGTTATTTGAAGAAAGAAATATGAATAAGGAGTGATTATTTATAAGCATTGCTTTAAAATGTCTGATTTTTTAATATAAAGTTTAACCATAAATGTAGTCATGTGCACACAAAGCAAAGGGAAACTAAAAGAATACTGATGTGGTTATTTATGATGTAAAATGAAGATAAATAGTAAAGGATGCAATAATGATAAGGGATGTTGAATAGGGCAAATCATTTTTTGATAGTGTCAATAGTGAATCTTAAAAAAAATGGACATGAAAGAAAAGTGAAAGGAATTGGAGTGAAGCAGAAAAAGCTATTGTGTAATTTATATCCGAAGAACAGGATAGTTGCAAAGAATGTAGGCAAAGATAAAAAAGAACACTTGTGATTTTAAAAAGTAGGGGAAATGCTGAGGGATTCTGCAGAAGATAGAAATGGTTTGGAAACTGGTGAAGTAGGAAAGAGAACAGAAGTGAATTATGAAACTTTGTTCATGAATATAAAAATTGGTTGCTGAATGAGTTAAAAGTGGTATACTCTATGAGGTTAGTAAAACATGCATGAGAATAAGTGAACCATTTAGTGAATTGATCATTTTGTGCAGGGAATAAGCAAGTATGTGTAATCTACTTTAGGCTGTTCTATATACAGTATTTTGGGGTAAATGTAAAAGGAATGCTATTGGTGATACTAGAGGTATTTGTGGCATGGATGACGACAACACCGTCATTGGTGCAAGCAATTTGCAGTGAATATTAGAAAGCATGATGCAATGAGAATTTGGATCTGAACATAAATAGTAGAAAACTAAGGCAAGTAGATGAATTTAGAAGGCTGTTTACTGCTAAACAAGTAAGCTGAAGAAATTTTAAAATATGTAAATGCTGGTATGGAGGTAATTGTTGATGTGTATGTAACAAATGAATATTTGTCAAATTGGTTCAGAATGTGGGCACACACACACAGTTTTGGGCACTCCTTGTTTGTCCATATCACACTGCTCTTGCGCTACCTCCCAGTTTCTTTCCTGTTACAATTAAAAGGAATGGTTAACTACTAAAGAAGTCCTGTATAGTATAGGGCTAAGTTATTTACCAGACCATCTCTCCCTGGGGGTTTCTGCCTCCCAGGATCCTTCCTTTAAATTGTTGCTATGTAGTAGGATGTCTTTTCTATAGACATGTTTCGATGCCTATGGAAAAGACGTTTCACTACCCTGTGGCACACACTACTCTGTGGAACACATCCAGTGAGCCCCCACTTTCTTTGCTTTCCAGAAGGGCATGAAGAGTTGGTTCTTCTCTAGGCATTGAGATAGGGTGAGATGGGAGTTTGTAGATGGTTTGTTGGGGCATCTCAGAAGGATGGCTGAGGCATGGAGTTTTTGGTTTTATGTTCTCTTTTATTTTGGTTTTACTGTTGTGAGTTTTGCTCTAAGACGAGCAGTCATAGAAATCTTATAAGCAAATAAATAAATAAATACATTTTAATAGATCAGTGCTTCTACCTATTTTGTTATATTGAAATGAAAGCTGGATTTTTTTTGTCAATACTGTACACCTGAAAGTATGGTGAATGCAGTGGGAATTAAATACCCTACAGAATTAGCTGTCACTATTTTTTTAGTAGGATTATCTCTGCCTAAATATGAGTCTTTCTCTGAGCTTGGTAGCTCTAGTAAGGTTTGACTTGACCTAAAAAACTTCCTGTCTTCCTGTTCTATTTCTTCAGTCTGCCACTCAGCCATCTGCCATATGCTCTTCTTGACAACTGCCAGTCAAGGATCATGAATAATACACACAGGGACTGAATGCAAAAAGGACACATGGGTTAAATGGCATAAAATGGCATCTACACACAGTAGATAAGTGCAATATAAATTTGGATCTGGATTTCATAACATAAGTGATGGGAAATGTCAGTGGTTTGACAATAATGACATATTTCTATTTAAAAGACACTCAGTACTACACATATGTCAAGTTCCATCATGTGAAGAAAGAACAGTTTGCAAGAATGCTTTTAAAGATTAAAACTATATTGTCAGTTTCTTAATTAATATTACACCAGGTCCAAAAACGTAAAAGAGAAGTTGCATAAAAAGGAGGCAAATACATATAATTTTGATGAAAAATAAATATTTCAACCTTTAAACCTTGTCAAATTGATGACAAGATGTGTACTGCTGTGTTTATTTTGGCAGACTATTATTTAATGAAACATAGAAGTATCAATACAAGGCTTTGCAAGAGAAATCCATGACAAACTATGTCACCATTATTTTATTACTAAATATATATGTAAACATCTATGACCAACAAATTAACCTTTTCTAAAACTTTACTAATAAATCTCTAAAAATGTGACAATATGTATTCTTGCTGGCTGCTGTAAGTATTTACATTTTATGATAGAAAACAGATATCCTCCCCTCCCTTTTCTTCATTAGATAATCAGAACTGAGTGGGAGTTTGGTAGTTGTATTTAATTATAAACCTTGTATACCTGACATTTTGATCAGAGAGGTTTTCTTACTTGATAGACAAGTGCTTGGTAAAGAATTCAAATGCTTCAGTAAACATAGCAACCTAGCACTCTAATATCAACTTCAAACCTAAATTGGAATTTATTTATTTGAAAGACAAATTAATCAGGTGCATATAAGAAGCTAAATCATTGGAGATTGTTGTTGTCTTTATTTTTTTTAAAAAAAATAGAGTGAATTTGACAGATTACCTTTCTGCAAGATGGAGTGGTAGGATATTGCTATATTTTCAACAAATATTACATAATTCCAAAGTAGCTATGTTTTATATGCACCCCATGTTGTCTTGTCATGCCTGTTTAAATTGGAGAAACAGACTTCTCAGATCATTCACAAGAATTTTCTTCTGCCTTGATAGTTTTTACTGTGTCACAAATAAGTGCAACAAAAGTTTCTCTAAGAACAAGACTTAACTGGAACAACCATATAGCTTAACTGTTCGATGATTTCTGGAACAAGGAATATGAATGTGTCTTTTGTGAAAGACAGAAAAGTAATCCAGATGTGTCATTTCCTATCAAAATCGTTATTCAAAGTTATATTGCAGAAATGATAAATTAATCTGTGTTGGAAGCAATGAAATATAACCTTTTCTCTGTCTTAGCATGGGATGTGTTCTATCAGCTATTCAGTTTAATCTGAGCTCAGCTATATAAGCAGGTAACTCAAAACAAATGAATGCTACAGGTTAATTAAGCATTGAATTCCTCAATAGGTAAGTCACCCTTTTAATAGTCTGACAATCAATTCACGTATATGACCCTGAGTTTTATTGCAGAAGAATATAAAAAGAAAGGAAAGGACAATTCTGTTTCTTCGTTGTATCTGACCAGTAATTTTATATTTCCAACTCATGTATAATATTGTTCAGTAGAAATTCGCTTTCCCATCATATCTTTTCCATTAAGTATACTGGTTTATAATTTTCTTGCATATAATTATTTCATGAAAGATGGATGAGAAGATTCTGAACTAAAATGTTAGTTGCAAAAACAATGTATGCAAAACGTTAAAGGTAAAAGGAGTCCCTGCAGATTTTACCCTGCTAGTAGTTGCTGACTATAAGAGGTGCTGTTCATCTCCATTTTGGGGTCCTTGACCCAGCACTGTCTGAAGATGTTTCCATGATCATGTGGACAATATGACATCATGGAGCACTGTTACATTCCTATTTAAGTGGTACCTACTCGCATTTGCATCTTTTTGAACTTCTAGGTTGGCAGGAGCAGGGGTGAGGATGGGAGCTTATACTGTCACACAACACCCAGGTCTCAAACCTGGGCTGTCAGCTTTCCAGGCCATAAGCTCAGTAACTTAAGCTCTGAGCCACTGCAACAAATGTTAAAAAGGAGAGTGTATATTCTCAGAAACCACATTGGAGTCTATGTACAGTACTGTAATTTTGATCTTCACATCTTAAATATTGTGGAGTTGAACAAAATGCAATAAATGATAGCCAAAAATTAGTCTATTGAAGCAACGCTTGCATGAGGAAAAATTACAGTATTTAAATTTTTATAGTGGGGGGGAGGGAGAAACCATCCTAGCAAATGATAAGATCTGGATACCTTTGCTCGGGCTCAGTAGCTAAGCAGAGATTGACCTGATTAGTTTATTATAACTTCAAGTCAGTGTTGATTCCTGGTGACTGCCTGGAAAAGTTCCCACAGTTTTCCTGGCAAGATTTCAGAAATGATTTGCCTTTCTAGACTAAGAGAAAGGGACTGGCCCTAGGTCATCCAGTTGCTTGGTGCCTAAGGAGGGACAAGAACACGTAGGGTTTTGTTGTTGTTGTTGTTATTGTTGTTTCTAACCTGCTACCTTAATCTCTTCATCAAACTGACACTGGTATGCTGGTCATGAAATTCCAGGGCTGTTTCTCAGGGAAAAGGTATTACATTCCAGAAGGAAGCCCAAATTAAGAGACATCACTCTTTGACAGCATTTGAGCTGTCTGGACTAGGGAAGAAGAGGTTCAGGGTAGCCACACTCTAGAATCTCCAGAGCTTTAGTCTGGCAAGATTCTATCCATTAGGTATAAGCAAAGATTTGTAGACTTGATTGGATTTGAATCTGTTGTTTTGGCCCTGACAATGTTGTAATATTACTCAAATTTAATACTCCCATTTCTTCATGACAGAATATTCATGACTGGGAAGACATGGTAACAAGGTCAGCCAATGAATAGGCATAGCAACTAAGTCAGCCAATTGGGAGCTGAGACAGACTGGAGCCAGGGCATGTCTTAGTCTGCAGCTTCTGATACTGTGCAGAGAAGCAAAACTGAAATCAGTGTCTGTGCATGCTGTCTGCTCTGTAAAAATGAAACTAACTGTTCTCTCCTGTCTTGTGTTGTAACTGCTACTATGTTGAAGAAGAACTCTGATATTGGTATTACAAATACTTCATCTATTATTATGTATATAAAGAAGTTAATGAATCCTGCTGAATCAGTTTATCTATTTGTGCTTCTGGGTTTGATTTTTGCAAGAAACTCTGACACTTCATTAGCAATAAATTGCCGTAGACATATCAACTATATTTCATTGTAAGACTTTAGGAAATCTCATACTTACTGATGTAGAGGATCAAAAAGGATTTTGCAAAAATATATCCAGAAAATCTAAATGAAGATGTATCTTTTTTGGTCCCTATGATGTTTCAAACTTTGTGCTTTTAATTACTTTATATTGGCTACCATCCAATCCTTTAGTTGATTGATTGATCAATTATGTGTCATTAAATCAGTTCTTAATGATCACATAGATTTTCTCCATGATGATCTGCCTCTAATGGAAACTTTCAGGTCTTTCAATAGTGCACTCATTACTATTACTGAATCTATCCACCTTGCTGTTGGTCATGTTCTCTTTCCTTCCACCTTTCCCAAATTATATAATTCTCTAGAGAGATCTTTGCACAATGTGCCTGACTTTGAGTCTGGTTGTTTGTGCCCTGAGTGAGAGCTCTGGTTTGATTTGTTCAATGATCCATTTATTTGTTTTCTTGGCTATTTACAGTATTTCCCCACACACTAAAGTTAAAAAACACAAATACTCTTAATATCTTCCCATTCTTCTTCTTCTTCTTCAGAAATTCAGCATAGCACAAATTACAGATGTTTCTTCCTCCAATTTAAAAAAACACATCTTTATCCAAACCAGTTTCCCTTAACATACATTCAACATAAAGGTAATGGTAAAGGTTCCCCTCACACCTATGTGCTAGTTGTTCCTGACTCTAGGGGGTGGTGCTCATCTCTGTTTCAAAGCCGAAGAGCCAGCGCTGTCCGAAGACGTCTCCATGGTCATGTGGCAGGCATGACTAAACACCAAAGGCACACAGAACCCTGTTACCTTCCCACCAAAGATGATCTCTATTTTTCTACTTGCATTTTTTACATGCTTTTTGAACTGTTAGGTCGGCAGAAGCTGGGACAAGTAACGGGAGCTCACCCATTACGTGGCACTAGGGTTTCGAACCACTGAACTGCTGACCTTTCAATCGACAAGCTCAGAATCTTAGCCACTGAGCCACTGCATCCCCTTCATTCAGCATACAGATTAAATAAATTAGAGGAGAGTATATAGTCTTCTCACTCCTTTGCCAACCTGGAGCCAGTCTGTTTTCTCATGTTCAGTCTGTACTGTGACTTCCTGAACTGAGTATAAATTTCTCATAAGGATAATGAGATGGTCTGGTATTTCCATTTTAATAAATATAATCTGCAGTTAGATGTGATCAACACAATCAAAGGCCTTTCTTTAATCAAGGAAACACATACTGACTTCTTTTTCGTATTCTTTGGCATTCTCAATTATCTAGTATGCATCAGCGATAATGTTTTGTGTTCCTCGGCCTTTTCTAAAGCCAGCTTGAACATCTGGCATCTGATTTTAGCAACATTATATATATTAAGTGTCAGCAATTTCATATATTTTTTCAAAAACTCTATAGTAAATACTACCGGGGGCCACACTGAAGAATTATCTTCTAATTTCTTAGTCCTCTTTAATTTATATTAACCTTGATTGCAGTTTGTGGATCAGTAATAAAGCCTCTTTTCATTTTTCTTTCTAGATCTCCCTCATCAAATGAAGGCATTACCAACTGCTGACTTCCATTCCTACACCTTCATTGAAGCTTTCAAAACTCTTTGAATTTTGCATTTATTAATCAAAAATGCTGCCAATTCTTTAGCTGGTGCTGGCCTTTATACACACCAAATTCTTTCCAAGAATCTAGGATGTTGTAATGAATCAGTAAGTATCCAAGTGGTTTAGCCTTTTGCAATGACTGATGGAAATTTTGTCAATGTGCAGATTTTCTAAATGTTGTCCATGGCTTTTTGGTATGGCATCCAGTGTGCCAATAATTACTGATATCACCACAGCTGGTTTATGCCATAATCTTTCAATTTCAACTTTCAGATCTTGATATTTTGTAATCATCTCCAATTCTTTGTCTTCTATTATTACCTGGTATCGCCACATCAATTATCTACCATTTCTTCTTTTCAACCATTGTTATATCTGGCATATTATGAGCCAAGACTGTACTGATTTCTGGAATTTAACCTCATTTTCAACTAGTTTTTTGACTCTTATGTTCTCACCAATTTTTCATAACCGGCACGTGATAATTTTTATAGATGTTCCAGTAAATCATTTTGGTGATTGTCCTATGTTATTGTTTATAAGCAGTATCTGTGATCTTCTTGTTATGTTTTGATTAATTACTATTAATCAGTATTCAACTAGAGGGGATAATATCAGTGGTGGGTTGCCCCCGGTTTGCACCGGTTCTATAGAACCGGTAGTAAAACTGGCGGGAAGCTACGCCCACCGACTCTGACATCATCAAAATGCTTCTGTGCAGAAGAGCGTGCGTGAGCGAAGTGCGTGCGCGTGCGTGGCCCCGCTACGAACCAGTAGTAAAGGTAAGTAGAACCCACCCCTGGATAATATGTATATAATGTTTTTATGCATCTTTTTTAATGCTTTGATTTGTGTTTTTTTTTCTTTTTTGTTCTCAGATTTTTTTTAAGTTCTGTATTTTGTATTTTAATTTTGTTTTGAATAAAATAAACTATATAAATGATTAACTACTTGAAGTCCAAGTTGCAACCACAGATATGCAAGCCACCTGAATCTCAGGCCTAGCAGGAAATGAACTCTCTTAGTTTTTGTCATCTAGTGAACCTAAAGTCAAGGCCAATTGATAAATAGACACTTTTACTATCTCTCTCATGCCAGATCTCAGCTCCCATCTCATTAGAAGAAGGTTACTCTGCAAAGTGATAGAAAATTCACCAGCTGGTTTGCATATCCTTTAACCAACTACATATAGATGAATATAATATTGGGAAAATGCTTGGTTTTTTTTTTCCCCAACAAAATACCTGCATCCTATATAGATAAATATTTAACTAAACATTTCCTCTAAATGTACAGTTTTTCTCCATGATGATACCAATGTATGCAGGAACCATTCTATCCTCTTATCACAATAACTTACTTTGTAAGAATATGAAAGCTTATTATTACATTTTTGCTGTGTTCTTTTTCCTTTGCTATCAGTTATTGAGATGCTTTTTAAAACAATGAAAATATTCTGCTCTGTTTATATCATGTTTCATTCCATAATCCCATACTTAATTTCTTAATATTTCCCTACGGGAAACACTTCAAAATTTTACAGTGTGTAAACAAATGCTGCAAACAGTATGTAGAAGAGGAAGGACCATTATTTTAAGGATATATATTTATATAGGAATTTAGGAAGCAAGAAATGCTTAACTTTTATTATGTACTGAATTCCCAAAGCTGTCAGTTTTATGAAACAAAATGACAAGATAACTTCTGTCATTTGTAACAGTTTTTTAATTGACTAGTGCACAAGAACTGACAGGAGCATTACATTAGGACTAGCATTACATAGCAAGAATAAAATAAAATCTTGTCTATTACATTTTTTAAAAAAAAAATTGTTGATATAGGAAAGATATTTTGTATGCTGAAAAGAAATTCATTGTCAAGTTATAATGAGAGAGCAGCATTAAAGCTGTAGTTTTCTTGCCCAGTCCTAAAACTGTATGATTTTTCAGATTTCCCTGTCACAAATCAAAAAGAGAAAGGATTCCTTCTTCAGAGGAATGACTATGTTAATAAATAGGATGTAAGTATATATAACAATTTAGTTTATAAGAATGCTCAATATGATTACACAAGAATAAGAGAATGATTAGGAAGATTGAATTCAAAAGTAAAGATAATTATCGATGCAGAAAGTTGTAAAATATTATATAATGTTGTTATTTATGTTTTGTATTTTACCGTTTGGTGTACGTGTATGTTCTTTTTTTCTTTTTCTATTTCTTTTTTCTTTTTCTATTATGTTTTTGGTTTTAAAAATGTAAAATATTCACATCTTTCCTTCTAGATCCTGTGGAAACATCATCAGCCCTTCCCTTTCTGATAAGTAACATGTGGTGATTTAGCAAAACCAGAAACCCCAAAAAAATTCCATTTTGTAAAGTTGAAGAAAACATTTGAATTATTTAGAGCTTTCATATTCCTATGAAAAATGTAGAATTGCTTTGTGACTAACTTACAACGTACATACCGTAGTTCAGGAAGAACATAGAAGAAATTCAAGGATATAGCTATGGTTCCTGTCCTTCTTCATGCGCTGTCATTTTCACAGCTTCACTCTGTTGTTTCTAATCTGAAATGACAATACAGATCTTGATCTTTAATATCCTTTATGTCTTTTTTAAAGGTCCATCTCTAATGTGATCTATAGTGGCTGGCCACAGGACAAGAGGCTAGAAGTGTGCTAATACTACTGCACACAGTATCTAGCAGTTCTTTTGTTGCTGGAGAAACAAAGCATGTGATCTTAAAAGGAGTATAATGCTGAAATCACTTCCTACCTTTATTATAAATCCAAGTTATTTTCTTGGGGAATGCGGGCACAGTCCTGGTTGTTGCATACAAAATATTGGTTTGGAGTTTCAGATTCTTTAACCTTATAATTAGCATGCTTCTTTTCTCCCCTTAATATTAATTAATTAGACAAGATAGACATATTATATCTGCATGTACATTTAGATAATATTTTTGATGCCTTCCATGCAATCTTGACTCCTGGAGATTGCCTGAATAAGTCCCTGCAGTTTTCTTCTCAGCATTTTTAGAAGTGGTTTGTCATTGTCTACTTGTATATGGACTATTAAGCCATATTTTGGCACAATATTCTGCTGCTAGTGGTGGGTTTCACTTACCTTTGCTACCAGTTCACTCACGCATGTACTGCTTCTGCGCATGCACAGAGCATATTTGATGACGTCCGGACAGGTGGGCGGAGCCTCCCACTGCTGCTGCTACTGGTGGCTCACCCAAACCATGGCGAACTGGTAGCAACCCACCACTGTCTGCTGCTGAGTAAACCAGGCTATGTGTAGTCACTTGCAACGTGTACATTTCTGAACCCCACCAATGCTGCACAATTTGTGCACGGTGTTATTTCTGCTTCTCAGTTTGGCAGCAGTCTTCATCAAGTGTTCTTTAGAGGAAAGTGTCCTGTCCAAAGTGACCCAAAGTATCTAGGATGCATGTAATAATTGAGTCGGTTTCCCTTAAATTGTACATTGAGCTCTCTGCCTGCTGATTTATTACAAAGATGGAAGCATGGTTCTTCTGTCTTAGTTGAATTAGGATGTAGTTTCTTAGTTATGAAAATGTTTATCTGGCATATCTAAGTCAGAAGTGAGAACAACTTCAGTTATCTTGAAGGATTTATAGTGGATGGCTAAAGTCCAGTCATCTGCATAGCCAAACTTCCTAGCCTTTGAACTGAGCATATTGGCTATGTATAGGTTGAAAAGAAGAGGTGCAAGGACTAAGTCTTTTTTTTTCTTTTTTTTTAATTTGATTTATATACCGCCCTTCTCCAGAGTCTCAGGGCGGCTTACAATGCGTTAAGCAATAGCCTTCATACTTTTGTATATTTATACAAAGTCAGCTTATTGCCCCCACAAACTGGGTCCTCAATTTACCTACCTTAGAAAGGATGGAAGGCTGAGTCAACCTTGAGCCTGGTGAGATTCGAACTTACAGTAATTGCAGACAGCTGGTGTTAATCACAATGCTATCAGTCTGCTGAGCCACCAGGCCATTGATAGACCATTGTTTAGTATTTTAGGAATACTAATATCTTCTTTCATAGTCACAAAAAAGTTCTTCCCACAAGCATATTATCAAAAGTTGGATACTTTTTCGGCATGGGATTACCTGTATTAATTTATATATATACAATCCAGTCTTGGTGGTGCAGCGGATTAAAGTGCTGTTAAGTAGCACTTAGCTGCCAGCTGCCTGCAATTACTGCAAGTTCAAATCTCACCAGGCTCAAGGTTGACTCAGCCTTCCATCCTTCCGAGGTAGGTAAAATGGGGACCTGGATTGTGGGGGCAATAAGCTGACTTTGTATAAAAAGAACACCGCTTTGGGGGCGGGGCGAAAGCCCTACTAAGCAGGTATATACAAAAGTATGAAAGCTATTGCTTAATGCATTGTAAGCCGCCCTGAGTCTCCGGAAAAGGGCAGCATATAAATCGAACCAATAAATAAATAAATAAATGACCCCTACATAACCCTTACATGACTCCCATAGGAATCCAGAAGATATAAAAACCCACCCAATCTAAACTCCATTTTGTCAGATGCCCAGAATCACATGTGGTTGGCGGTTCTGCTTTATCAATAAAAGGAACCTTTCTTTCCAATCAGCCTCTAGCCTCCATTTTATCTCCAGTGCCTTTCTCCCAGCTTGGAACTAGACCTGGATTTTCCTTCCAACAGGGGGATGGCCAAATGCACATTTTAAATATATATATATATATGTAATTTTGTTACTCATACCTTATTATTAGACATCCTTTACTTTCTATCTAGATGCAATTTCTTCTATAGTTCTGTGTGACGTGCCATTTCTGCATTAAATCTATGCTTTATTCCTTTGCCAGGCCATAATATTCCTAACCCAAGCAGCTTTCTCAAAAAAGAACCAAGGTTCGCCCACCATCCAGTCAGCCTCTGTTTATCGTGTTATCTTTATTTTAAAAAAACCAAACAAACCTTATTTTATTAGCATTTTCACTCAGAATTGCTGTGATGTTGAAATTATTTTAGAGTCTAATGAACAGATTGCGCTATAGCAGTATTGAATTTAGGTTGTGTCCTACTTCAGAATTAGTCAACTTCCTGCTGCAGCCAGAGTGTCTCCATTGTGCTCAGTGTCTGCAATTCAGTACTTGGGCAAGCAGTGTCTCTTATCAATCGATGGAACAAAGTGCTGAATATGAAAGAACTGAGTCAGCAGAGAAGCGGCAAGAGAAGCGTGTTGCTGTCACTGCTCTTAAAAATCCTAAGGCAAGTTTATTTAAACTGAGAGAAAAGCAATGAAAACCTAAGATAAAGGAAAGGAAAGGAAAGGAAAGGAAAGGAAAGGAAAGGAAAGAAAAGGAAAGGAAAGGAAAGGAAAGGAAAGGAAAGGAAAGGAAAGGAAAGGAAAGGAAAGGAAAGGAAAGGAAAGGAAAGGAAAGGAAAGGAAAGGAAAGGAAAGGAAGGGAATTCAGTCAGTTCAAAGGGAATAGCAGTCAGTTTAAAAAGGATTAAGGAACTAGAGCAGCTCCCTAAAAGGAAAAATTACAGTGACTTTTTGAGGGAGGTATGACAGAGGTACATAACATCCTGCATAATATAATTTTTCTCTTCCCATAGAGATTACATATTTGGTTAGCTATTTAATACAATATTTATGTCTCTCTAATTCATACTAGGTGATTCATAGTAATAACACACACAATAAAATAGTATCACTTAAAAAAATCTTCATACCAATGATTCCACTAATATGTATTAAACCTGAGAATGAAAAACCAGAATAAGTATCCTATATCCTTACTATAAGGGCAACCCTGAAACAGGTAACTTAGACTTCAAGGGCCCTGAGAAAGAGGGCAGTTTTGCCTGCCCTCCTGAAGGAAAACAAAGTGGGAGCTCAAGCCACACTAATGTTGGGATTAAGGGCTGTTAAAAGGAATTTGTTGCCATCATATGTAAGGATAGTTATTGTTCCGTTGGCAGCTGAGACATTAACAAGGCGAGAGCGGCATGAACGAAGGTTTTATTCACATTTAATAACAGCAACGACAGGAACGGAACTGTCAACGAGCTAACCAATAGGAACCCAGTAAAACTCCTGCGCGCGTCAGCCACTCTCTTTTAGCCAATCCGCCGGCAGTGTCCCTGTTGCCGGGCCGCCGCGATCACAACACTCCTTCATCTCCGGCTGTAACATATGTAGTCTTTTGGGAATTCTGGGCGCTTGCACACTTGGGTCGAGCATCTTAGCGCAGGCATGGTTTCGATGTCGGGTGGTTCAGCTCCTGGAGGTAATGCTGCTGGTAGCTTCTCCTGTTCGTCGGTGGGTGTGACGGCAACCAGTAAGTCCCGTTTCAATCCTTGAGTTTCTGGTGCGGACAGTGGCGGATTTACTGCTGGAGCAGGCAGGAGGGTAGGCTCTGCTCGGGGAGTCGTCCGAGGAGCCTCCTTGTCCTGAATGTTCGGGAGAGTTGCCAATCGCTTCCGTAGTTGGTCCACGTGCCGACACCACGGCCATCATTCAATAGTACCCTGTAAGAGCAGGGGCTGGTTACAGCGTTCACTAGTCCTGGTAGCCAGCGTGGCTCCCCCCGCCCGAAATTTCATGCAAAAACCATATCCCCTTCCAAGAACACCCTAGGTTCCCACTCAAGACTCTGGTGACCCTCTGGGGCATAAGTGGGGTGTAAATGGTCTAGGACCATTCGCAACCGTCGTCCCATCAACACTTTGGCGGGGCTTTTGTGAGTAGTCGGGCAAGGGGTCGAGTGCTGGGCGGTTAAGTAGACGGCCACCTTCTCCTGCCAGTCAGCAGGGAATAGCCAGGCGAGAGCCTCTTTGGCTGATCGGATGGCCCGTTCAGCCAATCCATTTCCCGCTGGGTGGTAAGGGGCAACCTGGGTGTGGCGGATCCCCAAACTAGCAAGGAAACACTGGAATGTGGCAGACGTTAACTGTGGGCCGTTATCAGTCATGACCACATCCGGAACGCCATGGGTGGCGAATAGGCAGTGCAAGACCTGGATGGTCGCCTTGGAGGTCATGGAAACCATTAATTCCAACTCGACCCATTTAGATAGGGCATCTACCATGATCAAGAAGGTCTGGCCCATATAGGGACTCAGAGACATCCCTGTCCAACGCAGGCCACCACACATAACTGCGGCTCAACTCCTTCATTCGGATGATGCCGGGGTGGCCCACGTGTAAACATTCTAGCACCTTAACCCGTAGCTCGGGGGGGGGGTACCATCACCCTATGCCACCACAGGAGACACCCTAATTGCACGGATAACTCGTGCTGCCGGGCACGGTACGGGTCAAAATGACTGGGCACCTGCCCCAATGGCCAACCCCTGCCCACCCAGTCAAGGACCTGGGACAGGATCCTATTGCGGCAGGAGTGGGCAGCGATGTCGGTGGCGGTCACTGGCAAGGCAACCTCATCCACCAGAAGTACAGGTAGGGCAGGTGCGGGATCTAACACCAGCGCTGGCAAGGGGAAGTGACTCAGGGCATCCACATGGGGAATCAGTTTTCCCGGGCAGTAGCTCAAGGTGTAGTTATAGGCGGCCAGGAAGACCGCCCACTGAGCCATACGGGGGGAGAGAACTTGTGGCATTTGGCGGTGACCCGCTAGAAGCCCCAGTAGGGGCTTATGGTCTGTTACCAGCTCAAATGGCCTACCATACAGCTATTCGTGAAACCTCTTAACAGAGGCTACAGCGGCCAAGGCCTCCCGGTCAAGCTGGCTGTACCTATGTTCTGCAGAAGACAAGGTCCTGGAATAAAACGTTATGGTGCCTCCACCCCATTGGGGAACTGATGGCTCAACACAGCTCCTATCCCGTAAGGGGATGCGTCAGCTGTCAGCGTGAGTGGCAAGGTTGAGCTATATTGGACTAAAACCCCGGAGGAGGAAAGCAAGTCTTTTACATTTTTAAATGCGCGGTTGTGTTCGCGGGTCCAGGACCACGGTGTGTCCTTAGACAGCAACCTATGAAGAGGTTCAGCCATGGAGGCTTTGTGGGGCGGGAACACATTATAAAAATTTAATAGCCCCAAGAAAGACTGTAGTTCCGCACAGCATGTGGGCGTGGCAGCATATTTAATTGCTGCCACTTTGGAAGGGGTGGGATGGATCCCCCTAGCGTCAACTAGATAGCCCAGAAACTCAATTTTGGGAACCCCAATCACACATTTGGTTCTTTTTAATTTGAGGCCAGAGGAGCGAAAACGAAGAAGGGCAGCACTAACTCGTTCAATGAGCTCACTCCGACAAGAAGTGGAGATGAGCACATCGTTGAAGTAGGGCACCACTCCCGGCAGGCCATGGAGCAGCCACTCCATGAGGTTTTGAAAAAGACCAGGAGCAACACTGACCCCAAATTGCAGGTGCCGACACTTAAACGCTCTCCGGTGGGTGACGATTGTTTGAGCCTCGGCCGAGGCATCATCCACCAGGAGCTGCTGATATGCCTGGGCCAAATCTAATTTAGCAAAAATGGAGCCTGGCTCCAGGGAATGAAGCAGATGTTGGACTACAGGGACAGGGTAGGGATTTGCCTGCAAAGCCTTATTCAGGGTACATTTAAAATCCGTGCAGATGCACACGGAGCCGTCAGGCTTTATGGGAACCACTATGGGCGTCTCCCACTTGGAGTGGTCAGTTGGTTCTAGGAACCCTTAGGCAATTAGTTTGTCCAACTCCGCATCCACCTTAGGCCTGAGTGCAAGAGGGACTCTGTGCGGTTTGAGCTGTATTGGCGCCACATTCAGATCTAGGTTGGGAGAATCCACATATTTTCCTAATGTGCCCTCAAAAACATCGGCAAACTCAATGAAAAGGCCATCTACTCCAGCCACGGACGTAGAGTGTATCCCTGAAATTTTCAACCCTAACACCCTGAAACAATCCGTGCCTAACAGACTAGGCAGGAACCCCTTAACTACAATCAAAGGAAGATGCCCCACAAATCCCTCTGACTCAACCAGGAAATGACCCTGCCCCAGGATTGAGATAAAATTTCCCTGATAGTCCCGAAGGTTGACTGGACACTCCTGTAGCTGTCTCTTTTTTATCATTGGAATCAGTCTTTTCAATACCTCCCAGGATACTATGGATTTAGCGGACCCCGTGTCCAATTCCATCTGACAGGAGGCGCCTTCTATTTTTACTGTCATCAAGAGTTTGGCGCCATTCGGTTTAAATGGTCGTGTGGTCACCTCAGCAACACTGCATTCGTGGAAGATGGAAAAACAGCTGTCCTTGCTGGGGCCACGAGGCTTTGGAACAGCGGACGATTTAGCCAATGAACGGCAGACTCTGGCAATATGCCCTTGTTTGCCGCAACAGCAGCAAAGAGCCAACCTGAAATGACAGGTCGCTCTCGAGTGCTCCTCCCCACAGCTGAGGCAACTGGCTTGAGGCCCCAACTTCATTCGTGAACCACTCCGCCGTGGTTTGGATGCCAGTAGGCGGCTGATATCAGTCTCCTCCTCATCTGTGGTGTTGTCTGAGGCAATGTCCTGCAGATTTACTGAGGCAGCCACCTGAGATGACGGAGGGAAGGACTTCCTGATATCCATGGTGGATTTCTCAGACATCTCCGCCGCCTGGGCTTCTTCGAGGGCAGTCTGCAGGTCCAGATTTTTCTTGGCTAACAACCGCCGCTGAAGCCAGATGTGCCTAACCTCACATACCAGCTGCTCCACCAGCGCATCATCTAGATCTCTGTACTTGCCATCTAGGGCAGCCGTTCTCAAATGAGCCATGTAATAATTCACCGACTCTCCCTCCTCCTGTACTACTTGCTGCAACTTAAAACGACAAGCTATTTTGGATGGGGCTGGGGAATAATGGCTCTTCAGCTTTTCACGCAATGAGTCCCATAGGGCAGTGTGCACCGGGGCGGGTGCGAACAATGCCCGGGCGGTCACAAACACTTCAGGACCGCAGGAATTCAAGAAGTGTGCGCTCTTCCTGCTGCTGGAGAGATCAGTGAAATCATTAGCCTCCAGAAAGCATTCGAATCTCTCCATGTAGGCATCCCACGACTCTGCGAGCACATCATAAGGGGCAAACGTTGACGGTGCTATTTCTGCCTACCTATAGTGTCTCAGCAGGCATTAGGTGCGGCTATCCCATCCTCGTCGCCAGTGTTCAGTTGGCAGCTGAGACATTAACGAGGCAAGAGCGGCATGAACGAAGGTTTTATTCACATTTAATAATAGCAACGACAGGAACGGAATGGAACACTCTTCTAGTAACTGACAGCTCTTTTATACCCCGAGCTGTCAACGAGCTAACCAATAGGAACCCAGTAAAACTCCCACGCGCGTCAGCCACTCCCTTTTAGCCAATCCGCCGGCAGGGTCCCTGTTGCCGGGCCGCCGCCATCACAACACTTATAATTTTTTAAAGGACTAGATTAGACAGCTCTGTGGAGATTATCAGAAACTGCTGTTTGCTGGCAGAGCGTTATTCTCTGAATCACAGGTCTTAAATTTAAAGTGTATCCCATTCAGAAATATCACTGTAAATTTCTTGAATGTACCTCATTGGTCATGGTGAGATACAAGACACTGGTCTAGGAGGACCAGTGACTTGGCTTGATCTGACAGCAATTCTAATATTTTAATATTATTCCATTTTCCCTAATATGGACACATGGACACTCCATAGTCCACACGTTTCTATGGTTTTCCCTATTACCTTTTCAGATGTTTACACCATCATTTTCAACCATCAATCCATATTACAATCAAACAATCTTACCTCCAGTCCAGTACATTGCTATCTGATACAATAGGAATATAGAATTTTCATGAAGGAAAAAAATCAGGTTGCAAAAATGAACCTTTCCATGAAATCAAATCCCCAACTTCCAGAAATCAATATTCCTGAAATTAGCCTTCAACACTGTCTACAATAAAATGTTGACTTTGGATCAAAATCAGGAAAAATTTACTTTAATAGGTTTTCAAAGATCGAACAGGGTCCACCATATGAATTTTGTCTATCCACAATGAAATGCTTCGAGTCACATCATTCCACCTTACCAAGGCTCAAGGGAGGGCAGTCTCTCTCAATGAGACACTTTGCTTGGATGGCAGGAATTTCTTACGCAATGCATGTGCAGAAGCCCCAGCTATCCAGGAAATTGATGCCACCACTCTATTCAAAAGTGGAGCACACCTTCATTTTGCAATATTGCATCGAAGGGATTTTTCACTCAAGCTTTCCGCTAAGAATCTTTTCAGAATTCTGCATAGCCCTATAACTAAATCTAGCCAGTTGGTTTATAACTCATGGTACTTTTATTTATTTTTTCCTGTGAGCAACATATGCATTTCCAAAATTCTAAGCCAGAGAGTATCACTTAAGCATTTGCTTTTACTAACCTACATGTCTGCCATATGTGTTTGTAGATTTATCTATTTGCACCTTGTGGTTTTTTTTCTGTTTCCATATATAAGCAAAAGCTATTATAACAACAGTTTCCATTCTAAATTCACATTAACATAGATCTTCATTTTTTTTAAAAAAAGAGAGAAATTTTTATATAATATGTGTAGGCTTGTAAAGGGGGAAATCTTTTTCCTTCATTGGCTTCAGAAAGACAAATTGATTCTGAGTACATAATTTTAACTTTAAAAAATGAAAAAAAATAGCATCTTCTCACCTAACCATATTTACATTCAAATCCACAGTTCTTTATATAGTTAGCCTCATGTCTAATATTTTGGTTCTATCCAATAGGCTCCACTGCACATGGAGTAGGAGACAAGGAATGTATCTTTAAGAAAGATAATCTGTCCTATGTATTTTTAGAAATCAATACTGTTGTTTTTTTTAAAATAAACAAGAATAGTCCTTGCTACTATTTATTATATTCACTGTTTCAGAACACATTTGTAAATATCAACGAAAAGATTTATCATCAAACACTTTGTCATCAACAGAGCAACCCTTGAATTCATGGAAGATTTATAGAAAAGGACTTCCATTGACAGGAAGAAGGAAGATAACTATTGACAATACTATTATTTATTCCTCTCCCTGCAATCCACAGAGCATCTCCTGGGCCTTATATAGTCCGGCTGAGCAGCATTTTGGAGGGCATCCAGATAAGCAGAGTTATGGTGGAATAGAATAAATCTTTCAACTTCAGGAGCAGTTAAATTTCTTCCTAAAAGTTATTTCCGTTGATGAAAGTAATGTGTCCAATTCTTTGTGGATGGTTATGAAAAGTTCCACTGTAAAATAAAGCACTAGCAATGATCATTCATTCATTCATCCATCTTCCCTTCCTTCTTTCCTTCTTTCTATTTTTATTTTGACCTTTCTCTGACAGTTTAAGATGATTAGTTGAGAGTTTCTTCACATAACATTGCTTCTTCATACTATAATCTCACACCATTAGGAAGTTTAAGTAAATTAAGCTTTAGCATGGGTATTCTCATCCAATCATTGTAATAATTGTTTTAATAAATATAAACATTATCTCATCCTATTAATGTCAGAAACAATTGGAGAGAAAATTAATATTTCAGTATTGTTACAAACAAGAAATGTACTTAGTCTCCCACAAAATCCTATTGTATTTCTGATCCTGCAAGAATGCAAGCACATGGCTGTAATATAAAAAATAGTGGTAGAACCATGAGGAATTTACAAAAGCGCAATATCTGGAAAAAGAACTTGCCTGAACTCTTACACAGACCTTAACAAAAAATTAGATGGAAATAGATTTTCCAATAAATTGGTTCGATATACAAGTCACATTCAGAAAGCCAAATGTGGAATCGCAAGCATGAGATCCAGTAGGCATTGATGATGATACATAGAGTAAAAAATCTATGTGCAAATCCATACATTTCTACTCAAAAGCAAGCCTGATTTAATTAATTGGACTCAGGGCTGTGCACCGCCCTGAGTCCAATAGGAGAAGGGTGGTATATAAATTGAATAAATAAATAAATAAATAAATAAATAAATAAATAAATAAATAAATAAATAAATAAATAAATTCAGTGGAAGTTGCTTAGAGCTAAATGGCTGTGGAACTGCAATTTAAATATCTAAAACTAATATTTTTCTAGTCAAACTAGACTCAAGATACTCCTTTAGTAACAAAAAACTACAATATTGACCACAATTTAAATTGTTCACCATTTAGACAACTTAAATTTAAACTTTCAAAATAAATCTTACTGATTTATAAACAGTGATCTGTTCTCATTCAAAGAAGTGCCTATTAAAAATATTATATTTTTCTGTGTATTTTCTTTTAACTTTCTTTTTATTTCTTATTGATTTATTAATTATGCAAATGGGTATGCCACCCTACTTCTGACAATTCTAAGTGTCTCACCTAGAAAATATAATAGTAACTACTTTGTATATAATACTAGCTGGACGCCAGTGCTTCGCTATGAAACTGTGTACTCAGGCTTGATAAATTGACACTTGCAGCCTGAAACTTAATGTAGAATGTGTAACTCCATAGCATCAGAGTTGTGTTAATATAATGCAACTGGCAGTTGGAACAGAGGGGGAAGGGGTAGAATGTCCCAGCCCGCAGCATCCATTGGTATTCATCTGGCTAGCATCCTATCAGTGTGTGAGAGAGTTGGGGGGTGTTTGGAAACTCAAACAGTATTTGCTGTGTAAGCAAGAAGGAGACAGGAAGGAGGCTGTGGTGTGGCTTATCTCAACTGTTCCGTAGTAAAGCTGCTTGCTGCTGTGAAAGTAAAACTTAAAGTGAAACTCCTCTGCTTGTGTTTTGCATTTGGAACAGATTTCTTTTGAGGTGGGGAGTGGGAGTAAAACTCCTTAGCATCAGTGTGGGTTAATAATAATATAGGAAATACTAATCATCTGATGGTCATTTCGAAAAATCCTTTCTTAGCAAGCACCTAGAAGCCAAGAGGAACATACGTGGCAAATTTCAAGTTTGTAGGCTTTACGGTTCTGGAAATTTCGTGATTAATGTGTGAGTGGTTATATATATATAGATTTGTGATAATGATGATGAAAATAATCCAAATAAATTATTATTATTATTATTATTATTATTATTATTATTATTATTATTATTTATTATTATTATTATTATTATTATTAATCAAATTTCTATACCGCCCTACTCCCGAAGGACTCAGGGTGGTGAACAGCCAAGATAAAATACAGATAATACAAATATTAAAAATCCCTTAAAATTATTAAATATTTTGGCTGAAACACAGATTAAAACACCCAATTTATAAAATCACGAATTAAAAAATTTAAAAGAGGAGAGTTAGGCCAGGCCAGCCTGCTGAAATAGAAAAGTTTTGAGAGCACGGCGAAACGTGTGCAGGTCCGGGATCCTCCGTATCTCTGGGGGGAGCTCGTTCCAGATGGTAGGTGCCCCCACAGAGAAGGCTCTCCCCCTGGGGGCCGCCAGTCGACACTGTTTGGCCGATGGCACCCTGAGGAGCCCCTCTCTATGGGAGCATACTGGTCGGTGAGAGGCTATTGGTAGCAGAAGGCGGTCTCGTAAATACCCCGGTCCGATGCCATGGAGCGCTCTAAAGGTGGTAACCCTATTTTTAATAAATTTAAAAATAGGGCAAGTGGCCCAGATCAGACAAGGATGAAACAAAGAGTCATATTTAATTAAATAAGAACATTAGGGAATTTGTATGGGAGGGGGAAAAACCGAGGATCTCACTTAAAATCTTACAAGAAAAAAGGAATATGGGAGGATTCGGACTCCCGGATTGGGAAACGTATTACAGAGCAGCCAAGTTAATATCGATAAGGGAATGGATCACTTTGGAGAACAAGAGAATTCTAATGTTAGAAGGCCATGACTTACAGAGAGGGTGGCATGCGTATCTATGGGACAAAGATAAGAAAAAGAAAACCTACTTCCACAGACATAAAATTAGGGACTCCCTAATACAAACCTGGGCGGGGATTAGGCAGAGATACTATACAAAAGTCCCAAAATGGCTCTCCACGGTAGAGGCATTGATTTACCCCAATAGGTGGGGAATGGAGAAACTGTGCAGATACAAAGACATTGTCGACGGAGGGGGAAACTTTAAATCAAATTATGCCCTGAGAGACCAAGGTATAACCCTAGATTGGTGGACCTATCTGCAAATAAAATCAAGATACCAGAAAGATAAGGATGAATATGGCTTAGAATTAGGATACAACGGATTAGACAAAATTTTGATGGGACCAGGGAAAAAAGCTTTGGCTAAGCTATATAATTACTTATTAGATGAAGACAGGGATGAGGACACAATCAGAAACCAATTGAGAGTATGGGAGAGAAATATTGGGCACAGCTTAAACTTTAACGAATGGGAAGAGGCGTGGAATAAAAACTATAAACTAACTAGAGCAGCCACGTACAAGGAAAACCACTACAAAATGCTCCATAGGTGGCATTTAGCACCTGCGAGATTAGCAAAGATGTTTCCCAATGTGCACCCATATTGTTGGAAATGTGGCCATGGTCAGGGCACCTTCTTTCATATGTGGTGGACATGCCCCAAAGCAAAAAGATACTGGAGCAAAATTCGGAGATGGTTGAAAGACATGATTAAAGAAGAAATCGATTTGAATCCAGAAATATTTCTCCTGGGAATGGTAAAGAAAGGGTATGGAAAGGAAAAGGTCCACCTCCTAATACACATAACTACAGCTGCCAGACTGGCGTACGCTCAATACTGGAAAAAGAAAGACCTACCACCAGACGACCTTATAATTAGCAAAATATTAGAGTGTGCAGAGATAAGTAAATTAACGCATGAGATAAATAATGATGAAAATTCAGATTATGATACTGTGTGGGGAAGATGGTACGAATGGATAAATGATAGAATCAAGGAAGGAGTAAAAGGTGTAGAAATTAAATAGAAATGTATAGTATAAATGACACCAGATATTTTTCATATATTTATGTACAAACACTGCGAAACCGATGTCAAACAGAATTGTTATTATATTTTATGTATGTAAAAAAAATCAATAAAGTGTAAGAAAAAAAAAAGAAACAAAGAGTCATAATTCTCCCTTGCCAAAAGTTTATTTCATTGCATACAAAAAAGAGAGAGTGAGAAAAATGATGGTGGTGATAAGGCAAGGATTACTAGATCTGGTTTACAAAAATCCAGGAGACCTCTAGATGGTGGCCTTCTATATCTCCTTCCTGCCATTAGGTAGTTGTTTGTATTTTTGCACACTGACTCTGGTAACTATAGGTGTAGCTGAAATAATTGCAGTGGGAATGCTGTTTTTGCTTACCACAAGAAAAATCACTTCCTCTGAAAATAGCTCTATAACCCAACTATTGAGGGCCATGCCCTTTTTATTATTATTCTCTCTGTCTCTTTCTCTCTTCAACAGATAAAGACGTAGATGGAGAAATGAGGTGTCAGTGTGGTGATCCATATAAGCTTGGAATATGTCTCAATTGCGAATTCTGAACCCTCAGCTGAAGATACTGTTTTAGGTCAAATATTATTTGAAAAAAAAAAACAAATAATTGTACTCTGCTGGAAATCAAGCCAGCATTTTACTTAAAGAAAAGGGCAAATGATACCTCGCAATATAGTAATCATGGCAGTTTAAAATAAAAGTATGAATTTCTGAATGCATTATGCAATATATGTGCTTTGTAAAGAAACTTTTATTAAACTAGAAATGATGACATTGAATGATAGTAGTCAGATTCTTCAAGAAAAGAACATCAAAATGAGGCAGTGGTTCATAAAAAGCCTCTGAGCACAGCATTGTCCATCAAAAGAAATTACTTATAAGCAACCCTGAAATGTCCAGAGAGTAATGATCAACAGATCTGTCCCAAAGGTTCTTTTCCAGGAACCATTTGCACTTCAGTTTGAGGTACAGACAATGCAGACTCGTCGCCAACAGTGTCCACAGGGCAGAAAATATCCTGCCGAAAGCACAGCTCCATCACACAGTCCTTTCAGCAGTTCCAAGAAGGCTCCACACCCATTTGCCCTTCTCAGGTGACCCTGAGGACACAGACAAACTTCCAAGTGGCCTCAACGACTCTCTAAAAGAATGCAAATGACCAGCTGTCTAAAAGGAATATAAATCCTTCCATTTCCCACCATCCAGTCAGAGCTGGAGAAGCTTCTTGGATGAGAAGCAAAACATCTTTAAAGAAAAACAAGAAAGTCTAGTTGCCTCTTGAAAAAGCACCTTTGGGACAACCATGACCGGATGACTGACAAGCTCCTTAGATGATCAATAGATCTCTTCAACTCAGACCTGCCCTTATGTAGGATATTTAGCACTGAGCCCTTATAATTTCAATTTAATTATAATTATAATGTGCTACCCAGCACATGGTCGTTCTTATCAGACTACAAAATGCTCCAGAACAGTCAAATGCTACTTCCAAAACCGAATCATACTTGTCAAGCAAATGAATAAAATTATTTTGTGATGCATTATTAATTGTGTTTGCTTCTTTCAAACATTGCCGAAACAAATTTCGCTTCAGCATATCTACAAACCAATAGTAATTTTTAAGGTTCTAGAGAGATATGTTGAGATTTGTAAGTAGGAGTGTGTGTGTGTGTTTGTGTTTTGTGGATAACACATATATAGGAGATAATTTTCAGTGTTAATCCCAGGCCAAATGTGTCTGAAAAGCTAGAAACACAACTTGCATTTTCGTTCAGAAAATTAGAAAGGTAGATTGGAATGACAGTCAAAGTTGGATTTAACTTTGATAATGGGATTATGAACAGATATAATTATGAAGGGCATAATAGCAGTTTTATAAAATACAATCATTTCCTATGATATATATGTGATCTTCTTCTTTCCCACTGCAAACTCTAGTGTTATAGCTAAACTGCAGATAGAAAAAAATGAATTCTTATCCCAGGAGTTTGGATTCTATACCCCAGATATGTACCTAGTTTCTGGGGTAAGAGTGGAAAATGTTTTTGAGTTATCTAACATTACTAAAATTGGAGGGCACATTTCCACGGTGTTTTGCTTACTGGTTGACCCCAATAAATAGATATTGAGTTATTGGGAAGGACAGAAAAAAAGGGAAGGGAAGGTGAAGTAAGGAAAGAAAATTTCCCAAATGATGGCAGCAGCTCTGAAAAACACCAATAGGCCTTTTATTCACTCCCTCATTGAAAGGTGTTGTGCCAGATTTGTTGTACAGCTGTATATGACTAATCGTGACTTCACATATCACTATCTAAAGTTTTCTTATATTGAGTCAAACCACATGATTCATATTGCTAAGATTTCATAATGAGCCTCATGTCTCAGTGCTCTGAACTTTTAAATATTGATTTTTTTAAAAAAAAATCAGGCACTGTATTTTTTTATATATTTTTTTTGAAAATGAAGAAACCTATTGATCTACAAACAGAGTACCATTTGGGATCTCTTCAGGGAGATAACTAGCAGAAAAGAAAAAGAGGTGCCTTGATAATTCTCCTGCTTAAGTGTTTTGATATCAGAGCATAACCAGGTAACATTTTATGCGGTAATGAGGCCTTGAAAAGCTTGTGAAAGAGCTTTGTTTTGTTTATTTCTTTTATCCATCAGTTGTACACATGTAGTTCTCCTATTTTTTTCTACTGCAGGAGATTTTATCATGTTGGTTGTAACAGGTGAATTGAAGCACATGGCTATGGTGATGAATTTCATTTTCTCCACTTTTTTGTTTTCTTTTCTTTTAGCAAGTTAGAGTCATGTGGCACTAATAAAGAGGTATTTATACATCATGGTTCACTATTATTTATCTCAGTGAAAATTCAGGGAAGTAGGTAATGATCTCATCATCAGAGCTGAATCCATTCCTTTGTGGAAAAAGACCCAAACCTTTCAACATTGAGTAAATTTTATATTACTATGAAATATGACATATAAAAAGGTCTCATGGCACTGGACTCTCAGTCTGTAATGATATGTGGGAATGACTTTGGAAAGAGCTGTAGACAAGGTAATGCTAAGATAAGAGACCAGAATGTGGGTGTGACAAACATCTCAGAACGGATCCTCCCTAATTTCATGGCCAGTAAAGATGAGGGGCCAGAGATATACTTTTAGACTTTCAGGATTCTGTTAATCTAATGTTACTATAAAGTTAAAGTTAGTATTTCTGGACTATTGTACAAGGCTGACAGTCTCAGAACATCTTTCTGGATATGCTCATTCTATTACTTATCATACACTTAGTTCAATGAAGGTTAAGAATTTCATAACCTCACATTCATAAGGTTCACGCTTTGATGACAGGCCTCCTCTATGATAGCTGCACTCTCGCTCTGTGGAAGTCATTGTTGCTTCTGGTATGTTAATATTCATTAAGAAAATTAAGGTGTGCGGTTTCAGCAAACCTTTGGTATCTATGTGTTCTGAACGGAGATATTCAGCTTCTGTATTTAATTTTTGGGTTTTATGATTATGCGTTTTCATTTTGTTTATTGCTCTATGCCACTCAAAATCCCTCAGCATTGGTGCAGGTTCAAAACACTGTAAAAAATAACAACTAATAAAATAAAATAGCATATCAAAGGAGAGGTTTCTTTGATAATTCTTCTTATACAGATTTAATTAATATCATTTTTTTTAAAAAAATCTCTAATCTATATGCTATGTGGGTATTACGTGAGGGGGAAAATTGTATAGTAATTAAGTAGTAGAAAATAGCTAAATATATTGAAAAATCCTCAATAGAAACTTTGTTCCCAATTGTTTCAAAAGAACTTTTAGCTCTTTAGATAATCAGCTTGATACTTCCATTCATTTAAGGTGCAACCAATTTCTTTTGCAAGGGTGAAGAAAATATTCTTCAAGGTGAAATCTTCAGTAGCAGCAAATCTGACACCATTTTTAATATAATCCACTAAAAGCTATACTAATCAGAGGCCACAGGGAGGCCATTTTGTTAATTTAATTTGCCAGCTCCCCTTTCCTTACTCACAAAAGAGACAGAAAGAAACAAGTTGCAATAAATGTTCTCACTTCTACCAGTAGAGTTTATAATATGTTGTTCCACCTAAATGCAATATAAGTGGCATTTAAATATCTGGCATAATGCTTCCTTTTCCTTCTCTCTCACTAAGGCAGCAACTAAAAATAAAGCCATGATGAAGACTTCTTTCCATTTACTGGAATATTTTTTTTAAAATCAACATTCCTGCCGATAATGATATATGGCAAATTAAAATAAAGCTAGGAGATTCATTAGACCTATATCTAATACTGAAACTTAGTCTATTCTCTTACAAATATTTAAGACTAATGTTGCTATTGCAGGCCATTCTGTTATGCTTTGAATCAGGGGTGAAATGCTCCCTGTTCGGACTGATTCGAATGGTGGTCAGTGGTTCGGAAAACCAGTACCGATGGCAGCTCAAGGCTCGGCCACCCGCCCGGTCATTGTTACTTCCTGCTTTTAACCAGGAAGAAACCTGTTTTTTACCCTCTGTGCATGCGCAGAAGGGTCCACGCACGCATGTGATGCGCACGTGTACAAGCAAAGCAAGTGCACGCACGTGGCACATACTCTTCCAAACCAGTTGGGAAGGTAAATAGATTTCACCCCTGCTTTGAGTATATATTAAAAATGCCCTGTGAAGCTATCAGGGCAGTGAAACAGAGAAAACTCCATTTCAGTTGCATTTATTTTTAAAAGTTTATTCAAAAATAGAACACAATTATATACTCCATCTTTGAATCTAAAATCCCCCCCCCAAAAAATTACACAATTCTGTTTCTAGAATTCTAACTTCTATCAGCATTGACTAAACTACTATATCTCTATGATTCTCAAATATGCTCATATTGGATTTCTGCAATATATCAGAGAATCCAGACCATACATGCATACTACAACTTGAAATTAAAATAAAAGACCTCTCAGGGTTGAGCTAGGAACTGGAAGACTCCAGTCTAAATTTATTCATTTACCTAAATGGGAGAGCAGGAATGCAGAGAATGTAAACAAGCATCTGTCATTAACTACACTATGAATGATAAAGATGAAGTCCAATTAGGCTCCTTTCTTAGAGGATGCTATGCAAGGGAACAAAAAAAAAAAAAAGGCTTGAGGAAAACTGCATGTTCTGTACTATAATTCCTACTTTCTACATACAGATTGTACATGTGCAATTGTTAAAATTTTGCAGAAATTGCAACAAAAAACATGCAATAGGGAACAGAAACACAGTTATGTATAAAAAAATGGATTTTTCCTCCATCATTCATATTGGAAAAGTGTTTATCAGTCTATATACATTAGAAGTATTCATCTCAAATAAATATTCTGGTATACATGGAGTCCTCATTTATCACCATAATGAAGCCTGAAATTTCCAGCATAAGTCATTACGGTCATAGATCAAGGCACTCATGTGAACAAACTTGGTTTTACAACTTTTTTTGTGGTGGTCATTAAGTGAATGCCACAGTCATTAAATGAACATTGTGTTGTTAAGTGAATAATACAATTGTTAAGCAAATCAATAGACTTCTATGGGCACACTGGCAAAACTGCCATAGATAGCATGACCTCAGAGTAGTACAACCAGCCATAAAGGTGAGCTAGTTGTCAAGCGTTTGAAATTCAGTTGCATGTCCACAGAGCAGTGGTGGGTTGCCCCAGGTTCGCACCGGTTCTATAGAACTGATAGTAAAACTGGCAGGAGGCCCCACCCACTGACCCCGACGTCATCAAAACGCTTCTGCGCATGCGCAGAAGAGCGCACACGTGGCCCCACTGCAAACCGGTAGTAAAGGTAAGTAGAACCCACCCCTGCCACAGAGGCAGGTGCAACTGTCAGAATTTGAGAGCTGAGTAATAAGTAACATTTAATGGATATGTTGTAATTTGAATGGTTGCTAAGTAACTGGTCTTTAACCAGTTAGATGCAGTCACTAGGTTTAGATACAGTCAATAAATAACAACACCTGAGACTGGTAAATATAAAAGGTTCAACAAAAAGAGAAGTTAACAAAATTGTTCATCCCTACATTACATAAAATCAGATGTAGCCTACCTCAGAAATGCAGTAGATTTTTATGAACAGAATAGTCATCTATTAGGCTCAGAGATGGTAAACTCCTAATAATTCAGTATGTATAGCCCAGCTAATAACTTTTATATTATTCAATAGCCACCATTATCCAAGCAATATTATGTTTTTAAATATCATCCCAGTTTTGTTGCTCTCCTTTCTTCCTATATTTTCCTCTTCTTTACTATATTATCCTTTTTTAAAAAAAAAAAATCTGCAATGTTGTTTTTCTTGTTTCTTTTTGAGCAGAGAACTTTTGGGATAACCCAAAAGGTAATATTTCTCACACTTGAATCAATGCTTACAAAAAAAGAGATAATGTTTTGCTGAGTCATTCAGAATCCTATTTCTACTTTTAATCATCCACTTAACAGATATTAACGTTAATAGAATAACAAAGTTGGAAGGGGACATTGGAGGTCTTCTAAACCAACCCACTACTCAAAAAGGAGACCCTTGACCATTTCAGAGAAATGGTTGCCCAATTTCTTCTTAACAACTTCTAGTGTTGGAGTGGTTGTTTTCTTTGCTGCAAGTCCTGGCAGACCTCATTTTATTTTTCTTAAGGCATAGATAGATAGATAGATAGATAGATAGATAGATAGATAGATAGATAGATAGATAGATGTGTGTGTGTGTGTGTGTGTGTGTGTGTGTGAGAGAGAGAGAGAGAGAGAGAGAGAGAGAGAGAGAGAGACAGACAGACAGACAGACAGACAGACAGACAGACAGAGACAGAGACAGAGACAGAGACAGAGACAGAGACAGAGAGAGCTTTCTTTGCTGCAAACCATGGCAGACCAACATTTTATTACACCACCCCCCACACCCCTTTGCATATATATATATATATATATATATATATATATATATATATATATATATATATATACATATATATATATATATATATATATATATACATACACATATATATATATATATATACATATATATATATATATACATATATATATATATACATATATATATATATATATATATATGCAAAGTATCAACAAGATCATATGACTGGGTAAAAAAAAAAATACTTCACAGGTTATTTTGCTAAATGGAAGAACTATGCTGATAAAGTGCAAATCCAGTTTTAAATGTAATTGTTACCTGTGAGGGAATACTTTAAAAACTGTCTAAAGGGTGTCTCCTGTTATGTTAAATATCTTCTTTCAAAATAAATCCTTTCCTTCAAGGATATCTATATCCCAACGAGCCCTGCCATAACATAGACTATAATAGCCCTTCTGTACTAAATGGAGCAGGGCTAGAAATAGATACTGTATGATTAAATGCTGACTGACACTTCCATCATGAGCTTGGTTCTTCTTTAACTAAAATGCAATAAAAGATTTCATAGCCTAGCATCCAACAGATAACAAAATAGAGTAAACAGATGTAACCTTATGGAAAGGGGGGGAAATCTGCTTGATATACAGTAAATGATAATATGCAGCAAACCTTTTCCCCCTCTATATCTTTGCCATTATAACTATGTGTATTTCTAACTGGAAATAGCTATTTTCCATTCCTTGTTAAAAGTATCTAATACCAAACAATACAAAGGATGGTGGCAATGTAAATACTTTCAAAACAAATATTTTCATGGCCTGTGGAAAAAGAATCTCCTTTCTCTTTACTTTCTCTCTGCCCACCACCAAAAGGGAAATCTGGAGACAGTGACTGAAATGTCTGCAAGTTTCATTTCCAAGACAGCTTAAAAGCCTTTGTGAAATGAAACCTGGCTTTTCAAACTGTCAGTTTGCCACCTTGATACATTATTGTAAAAGACGGGAGAATCTTCTCTGACACAAGAAAGGTTCTTGTGAAGAAGTTGAGAGGCTAGGGAAATGCTGAAGGCCTTTGCTTGGGAAAGTAATGGTTGATAATCACACCCAGGATGAAGCACATCATGGCAGTGACTGACAGAGACAATTACAGGCAGAGGTTAGGTAACCACAGGCACCAAAACAACCACCTATCAATGGTCTTGCCAGGAACTTGCCCGTTACTTCTATTAACATCAATATGAGTATCAAAGGAACAGGATATAAGTGATGGTGTACAGATATTTATTGAATTATATTTATTTAATATGCTCTCATCATCATTCCCTACAACTAAATTGCATGTGAGGGAAAATACGAAAGAAGTTACGAAGTCTACTGCTTTCGTGCATCTCTTTCCATACATGGAGAACCTCCAGCCCACAGGCCAAATCTGATCTTCCAGGCAAGTCTGTCCAGACCAAAGGCCTTAAGTGAGACTCCACACACAGCACTTTCATTTTAGGTACAAGAAAAGTCCTATATTTGCAGGGTCCTTCTGCAGGAAGTATTGTAAACATGCTTCTGTCTCACTGCAGAAATGGAAGGAGATCTTAGAAGATGGGACTTTTGCTGAGCAAATCTTTTTTAAGTCATATTCGCAACATCCCAACACTCTACCCAGCTGGTGAAAAGCTGCACCTAGCCCTTGGACTATTTATAATATGATACATGCAGATGCCCTGTTCTAGTACAGTATGTTCCCCTTAATATTTCCAACATTAACAAACCTTTAGTTTAATACTAATATTACAAATGAATCTTCAAATCAACATTACTAGCAGAAGATTCTTAACATTTAGTCTCTTCTACCCCACGCAGTAAAGCTTCTGCTTAAAAAGAGAGTACTTGGATAACTTCACTTTTGATCTCCTCTTTCTGCAGAGCACTTGCAATATTCTTGTTGCTCTGGCAAGTCTCTGATAGTCCCTGCCAGATTTTTGGCAATATTTTTCAGACATAGTTTGCCATTGCCTGCTTCTTAGGACTGAGAGAGAGTGACTGGCCCAAAGTCACCAGGTGAGTGGGGTAGGAATGGAGATTTTGCAGTATCCTTCCCCTGCAGTGGAGTGGGAATGGAGATTTTGCAGTATCCTTCCTCTGCCAGGCCTACCAAGCCACGCCCACCAAGCCACACCATGCCCACCAAGCCACGCCCACAGAACCAGTGGTAAAAAATTTTGAATTTCCCCACTGCTTTGCGCCTAAGGCAAGACTAGAACATGCAATCATACACCAAGCTGGTACTCCTTGGCAATGAATAGGCTGTTATAAACATTCTTTGAATTGTGTCTCCTTTAAAAATGATGTTAAGAAAACTATACATTAATCATATGGCATAAAAAACTGGAATGTAATGTTGAAAACCGAGCCTGGATCACTGGACCTCCTTTTTCTACTGCAATGTAAAAACATCATTATGACAGGGAGGAAATTTCTCAGATACCTTATGTGAAACGATACTGCCAGAAAGCCATTCAGGCTGTAGTTGCTCTATAGGATAAATTGGGTGTTATTTACTGACAGGGAAAAGATTAAGCTTAAAATGTCTGAAAGAAATTTGCTTTAAGTCTAGGGGTTTTTTTTAAGGGTATTTCCCATATGTGTAAGTAAGTCTTTCTTTGGATAGGGATGAGAAATTCTCTTCTGTTGGGTTTTTATTCCAATTACCAAAGCTGTTCTTTTCCATGCAAAATTCTGAATTATATTTATTTAAACAAATATATGGTAAACTGTTTTCATTTCTAGTGTTATGTTGATGTTTCCAATACATGGATCTAATCCCATTTAATTGCATTGATTATATAGTTCATTTTATTTACAGCATACCCCCATCATAAGATGAAATTTCAAGGCCATAGACAAGGATGAAAAGCCATGAATCACTGAATAATAATGAAACATTGGGATGGTGTAACAACAGCAGTGGCAGCAATCATGATATAAAACAAACAGAAACTGAATTAGAATGAGCTAGCTATTAACATCCAACCTGGTCTTCTATTTCTTGGATTATGTGTGAAGGATGTATCATTGGCTTTAAAAAAAAATGTTGAGAGAGGACACAAACGGGTCCATGCCAAAGCGAGGACCATAGTATTTCATCATATTTGCAATCCTCAGCAGAAATGCAGCATATTGCAAAAAGGCAAGAGCAAATCATGGTATTGATGCCAATAAAAAAAAAAAGCTTGACTTGACTTGGAGGAGTCTTTATATTTAGAATACTGAAGTAGTTAGTAATTAAATATTAACTAATGCTCTATTCAGGCATTGTGTTGACACCAGCCTCTGCAGGACATCCACAAACATAGTGCTGATGTCTGCAGGGAGAATGCATTTATGTATAAAATCACACATAAATTAGCATCACATAAGCAACAGCATAGAACAGACCCTTTGTTTACGTGGAAGCCAATACATGTGCCGTTATATGTATGAAACTTTGCTCCTTCAGTTTTTAGCATTGTGTTTCTGCATATCCTAAAGTAATTTGAGCTTTTTTTAAAAAAAAAAAATCCTGAAGAGGATTTTAGTTAATATTTATTTTTGACTTAAGTAAAAATTAATTATTTCTCTAGAGATTTTATATTAGCCTTTTTGACCTAGTAATGATATTCAGGATATGTACAGTAGGATCCAACTTAATTTAGGACACAATCCAACAGTCCCTGGGACATCATTCCAAAGGCCACAGAATATACCTCCTTCCCCCCAAAAAATCAGAACATGGGCGAGACAATCGTGACAGAAAAGAGGATCTGCTGAATTCCAAACCTCTGAACTTCTATCATTCTCACAAAACTGAATTTATTTAAATTGGTTCTAGAATTAATCTACCCTATTTTTCAGACTATAAGATGCACCAGAGTATAAGACGCACCTTAGTTTTTGGGGAGGAAAATAAGAAAAAAGCTGATTGGCGGGTGGATCAGCCTCCCGGAATATCCCCAATCAGCTGTTCCCAGAGGTGAACTTTAACAACAGGTTCATTGGTTGTGAGCTCTGTTTTCAGCCTCTGAAACCTCCATTTGAGAGGCTGGGCAGGGCTACATTTGGTGTATAAGACACACCCAAATTTTCACCCTCTTTTAGGGGGGGAAAAGGTGCATCTTATAGTCCTGAAAAATACAGTAAATGGATTTTCCCCCTTCCCCAATAACACATAGAGGTCTCTTTTTCTTTCTCTCATCAAACTAATCTGCTCCTCAGAGTCGGACATCCTCCAAAAGCTTTAAAGCAATGCTCAGGATTGCTTTAATAGTGCATAATATGGAAAAAAATTCTCAGGATAACCTGGAGAGATCAAGCAGACTTCCTTCCTTCCTTCCTTCCTTCCTTCCTTCCTTCCTTCCTTCCTTCCTTCCTCTTCATGCTCCCACTTCCTTTTTTGGGGGGGAGGGATTGCTCTATCCACTCTTCCATTCTATCCACCAAAATAAAACTCCAAACAATCCAAGGTAACAGAAACCAGGCCAAAGACAGTATCAGTTAGTCAATAGCAGGTAAGGGTGCTTTTACTTCTATGATTTATCCATTGGGAGATGATCAGATTACAGATCAATACAAGAGCATAGTTATATCCTTTACATTTGAATAGAAGATAAACCTAAGTAACTGTACAAAGAGAGCGGCTGTGTACTGTACATATTATTCAAATATAAACATGGTAGCTGTATTATTGAGAATTCATTAATCTTTATCAGAAAATATTAATTTGATTACTTGACTACTAGTAGAAGGATTACTAGAAAAACCTGTCTGAAACAAACAAACAAAAAAAAGGATTCTGCTTTTTTATATTTGCCTTATATTAAAAGAACAGTATATATTATCATTCATCTGCTGCCTTCCTGATGTTTTTAACTTGTTCTCATCTTCTCTGTAGCACTTAGATGCCTGACGTGCTTTATAAATAGTAAGCTTTATGGTAATTACAACAATTTTGCCATTATTCTTCATGTCAAAAAGCACTGAGGAAATCCTTTGCTTTACTGGCTAGGATATAAGGTTGTGGTTTAGGTATAAGTAACATTGCCACATGATCCCAAAATCAAAACACAGATATTGGCATCAGCTCATAAATATTTGCAGAGAAAATACCAAGAGAATTGTCAAGAGGTATGTTATATGTTTGTACTGGTTTTTGCTTCAAGGACCTTAGTCTGGCAGCCATGATCGAAACCCTCACATTAGAAGGAGATTCTCAGTCATCCAGGTCATGGTTGTCCCAAAGGTGCTTTTTTTCGAAAGGCAATTGGACTTTCTTTGTATTTCCTTGAAGACATTTTGCTTTTCATCCAAGAAGCTTCTTCAGTTCTGACTGAACTGTCAGTCTCAGAATGGAAGAAGATTCTTAGATGAGAAATGAAATGTCTACAAAGAAAAACAAAGAAAATTCAGTTGCCTTTTTTTAAAAAAAAGCACCTTTGGGACCTCAGATTAGAACTGGTATCCTGTATTGTGCACAACCAGTGACAGTGTTGGTGCTACTCTGTACTCTCCAGTGTCCAGTTGGGTGCCAGGATGAGTTATGCCTCTTTCCCTGGCCTCTACTTGCTTCCCAAATGTATAATCACCCTCATTACCAATGGATGGAATATCCCTACTACTTGGATAAGAATTCACTTGGAAAAGAAAAAAAAACCCATTGTACTTTACAGAAAATGTAGGATATTTATGAAATAAAAACTAAATCTAAATTGAATTTTAAATTATTGTATTAGAACTCTGATTCATCTAATTAACTGATTCTTAATTAGAATAAAACACACTTAAGGCAAAGCATTTGAATTCCCATTGTTTAGGGCTTTTCCTCACAACAGCCTTAACCTGTTTGTCCATTTGTTTGGAAAGGGAGTTGTATGAAAATGAAGATACATCAAGAAATTGTTGTCCAAATTTCAATCGTTCTTTTGTTCTGGCAATAATACTAGCCAAATTTTCTGTCCAAATAATGCTTATTCTGGCTTTTAATTGGATAACTTTGTTTCTGTTTTTCTTATAACACAGACTGAAAAAAAGAAAATAACAGAAGTCTTATCAATTTACCTGGTTGAAAAGAAAAGAAAAGAAAAGGCTCCCCCTTCTGAACAGAAGAAAGAGAAGAAGAAAGGGAAGAAAGGGAAGAGGAAAGGGAAGGTGGAGAAGGAGATGCCTAGCCTTTCACTAATCCACTGGGAGGTAGCCTCACAAAGTAGCAGATAATCTAGAAAGCCAAAATGAAATGGTTGTGAAAGACAATGACCATAAATTTAAAGGAAGGAGCTTTTCTCACCACAGTGCACAGAAGCCAGCTGAAACAAAGGAACTTTGTGGGTGAGGTGTGGGTGAGGCGTCTGAGGTGGCTCAGGAGTTCATGGCTTCCATGACAGCCATGGACCTGACCCAGTTAATTCATGGCCCTAACCACACAGGGGGAAACACGCTGGATCTGGTTTTTGTCTCTGGACAGTGGTTGAGTGATCTTGAGATAGGGGATATAGTTACCAAGCCCTTGTCATGGTCAGATCACTCTCTCCTTTGTCTTGACCTTCGAACCGCTGCACCCTGTCGCAGGGAGGTGGAGCCGGTAAGATGGTTCCGCCCCAGGTGCCTGATGGAACCTGACAGGTTCCATATGGAGCTTGGGCCATTTCCTGAGGCTCTGGCACACGCCTCGGCTGGAGACCTAGTGGCCGCCTGGGATAGGGCGGCCACTGGAGCTCTAGATCGGGTCGTGCCTTTGCAGCCTCTGACCCGGCGCCGATCTCATCTGGCTCCTTGGTTCACTGAGGAGCTGAGGGAGTTGAAGCGCCAGAAAAGACACCTAGAGAGTAGTTGGAGGGCCAGTCTTTCAGAATCGGACCGGACACTGGTAAGATCTCATATTATCGCCACCTAGTGGCGATAAAAGCAGCAAAATGTAGCTATTTTGCTGCTCTTATTGCGTCATCAGATAACCACCCGGCCGCCCTGTTTAGGGTGACCTGCTCCCTGCTCCACCAGGAAGCGCGGGAGGACCCCTTGGGGGGTAGAGCCGAGGATTTTGTTCAGTATCTGTATGACAAAATCACTCAGATCCGGGAAGATTTGGACTCTGACTGGGTAGTCTCAGGGGGAGGGACTGGGGCAGGTCTTGAGAATGTTATCTGGGATGAGTTTGATCCTGTGACCCCTGAGGACGTGGACAGGATTCTGGGTAGACTGAATGCAACCACTTGTTTATTGGACCCATGCCCCTCCTGGTTAGTGCTGGCTTCCTGGGAGGTGACGCGAGGCTGGCTCCAGGGGATTATAAATGCTTCGTTGGGTGAGGGTGACTTCCCCGCCGCCTTGAAAGAGGCGATGGTGAGGCCTCTCCTCAAGAAGCCTTCCCTGAACCCAGCAGTGTTGGCTAATAATCATCCGGTCTCCAACCTTCGTTTTGTGGCGAAGGTTGTTGAAAGTGTGGTTGCGCGACAGCTCCCCCAGTACCTGGATGAAACAATGTATCTGGATCCGTTCCAGTTGGGCTTCAGGCCTGGGTACAGCACGGAAATGGCATTGGTCACGTTGGTCGATGATCTCTGGAGGGCTCGGGACAGGGGTTGCTCCTCTGTCCTGGTCCTGTTAGATCTCTCAGCGGCTTTTGATACCATCGACCATGGTATCATGCTGCACCGGTTGGAAGAGTTAGGGGTGGGGGGCACTATACTATGGTGGTTCTCCTCCTTTCTCTCCGACCAGTTGCAGTCTGTGTTGGCAGGGGGGCAGAGGTCGACCCTGAGGCCCCTCATATGTGGGGTGCCACAAGGGTCGGTCCTCTCGCCCCTTCTGTTCAACATTTATGTGAAGCCGCTGGGTGAGATCATCCGTGGCTTTGGGGTGAGATACCACCAGTACGCTGATGACACCCAGCTGTACATCTCCACCCCGGACCACCCCAATGATGCCCTTGAAGTGATGTCCCGGTGTCTGGAGGCCATGTGGATCTGGATGGGGAGGAACAGGCTCAGGCTCAACCCATCCAAGACCGAGTGGCTGTGGTTTCCGACGTCCCGATATAGTCAGTTGACGCCATCGCTGACTATTGGGGGCGAATCGCTGGCCCCCACGGAGAGGGCTCGCAACTTGGGCATCCTCCTGGATTCACGGCTGTCTTTAGAAGAGCACTTGACGGCCATGACCGGGAGGATTTTTCAACAGGTTCACCTGATTCGCCAGTTGTGTCCCTTTCTGGATCGGGACTCCCTACACACAGTCACTCATGCCCTCGTCACCTCCCGCCTGGACTATTGTAATGCTCTCTACATGGGGCTCCCCTTGAGGAGCACCCGGAGGCTCCAACTGGCGCAGAGTGCGGCCGCATGGGTGGTTATGGGAGCAACATGGCGCTCCCGTGTGACACCTCTCCTGCGCGAGCTGCACTGGCTCACGGTGGTCTTCCGTGTGCGCTTCAAGGTTTTGGTTACCACCTTTAGAGCGCTCCATGGCTTAGGACCTGGTTATTTACGGGACCGCCTACTACCACAAACAGCCTCCCACTGGCCAGTACACTCTCATAGAGAGGGACTCCTCCGGGTGCCATCAGCTGAGCAGTGTCGACTGGCGGCCCCCAGGGGGAGGGCCTTCTCTGTGGGGGCACCCATTATCTGGAACGAGCTGCCCCCAGAGATACGGAGGATCCTGGATCTGCACACCTTCAGCCGTGCTCTTAAGACCCTCTTATTCCAGCAAGCTGGACTGGCCTAATTTTCTCCCCTTTCTTTTAAATTTTTTAAACTGAAATTTTAATTTGTTTTAAATTATTGGGATTTTAATGGTCATGGGCTAAATTATTTAATTTGGTTTTAAATTGTTTCTAACTTTTGTATTTCTGTATTTTATCCTGTGCCTGTTCACCACCCTGAGTCCTTCGGGAGTAGGGCAGTATACACATTTAATAAAACAAACAAACAAACAAACAAACTTCTATATAACATAATGAACTGTAATGGGCAGTTTTCACAGTACTGTTTGTGCTAGCAGCAGTCTGAAAATACTACTTCTCAGGCAAGAAAAATTAGGCATATGTGATGGCTTAGGGCAGGTTAAGGGTCACGTGTTTAAAAAGGTAAAGGTATAGGTTGCCCTCGCACATATGTGCTAGTTGTTCCCGACTGTAGGGGGCACTGCTCATCTCCGTTTCAAAGCTGAGGAGCCAGCCCTGTCCGAAGACGTCTCTGTGGTCATGTGGCCAGCATGACTAAATGGCAAAGGCACACGGAACGCTGTTACCTTCCCACCAAAGGTGGTCCTATTTTTCTACTTGCATTTTTTTACGTGCTTTCGAACTGCTAGGTTGGCAGAAGCTGGGACAAGTAATGGGAGCTCACCCCATTACGCGACACTAGGGATTCAAATCGCTGAACTGCCGACCTTTTGATCGACAAGCTCAGTGTCTTAGCCGCTGAACCACCGCGTCCCTACACACATGTTTACATGTACTCAAGAAATTGTTAGTGGGTCATCTTCAAGACAAGGCAAGCAGAACATGCAGATGAGTTCTCAGCTTCTCTCTTTTTATTAATTTTTTTTTTTTTTTAAATCTCAGGATAAAGCAGAATCAACCAACTATTTTAGCGTAATTAAAGAATGCAGTTTAGATTAATTTTTACCCAGAAAAGAAAAACAGAGCAAACTATAGCATACAAAGCACCATTTCTTTTAGGTCACTCCACCCGCCTCTGGGATGTAAATAATAAATATATATATACAGTAATGGCAATATTGGAACAAACAAGTGCTGGGCAAATAACTTCTTGTTGACTCTATAGAGTTACAGAATAATGGCTCATTGTATTTTGAAAGTACTTCAGAAATGCCCTGTGCTTAGCTATAATGCCCATTAGGGGGGAAAAATTACTTCAAATTTAAAATACACTTATGAAAAACTACATTACTAATACTGGATAAATAATATGTGTTTTAGAGTCCCTTCTGAATGCCTATTCACATATTTAGGTTGGCACGAACCCAGAACAAAAACTGCTGCACACAATGCTCCCTCTATCACAGTCCACTATAAGGTCAATCCAGGAAATCATTTAAACATTTTTTAAAAATACACTTTCTCTGCAGACGGTTGAGAACCATTATGGGTTCCCAAGTAAATAATCAGTGTCCTAAATTCCATAACTACATCTTAAGTTGATCTATAGTTGTTACATACTGGGCAATAAATAATAGCTGTTACAATAGTAGTATCGTCATAAGATTTTGCCATTTATTTTAGGGAAAGATTTTGACATTTTTAAACACATTAAATAACCAAGTTTTAATTTCTCATTAAGAGACAACAAACGTGTAAGCAATTTGTTTTTAAAAACTTACTTTCTCTCTTATTGTCTCTCTTACGCACACACAAACATACAACATACAGATATTATTAGTAGTATGAATAGATGATGAAATAATTAGGGAAATGACCAGGAAAAAGGAGAATTTAATCCTATGCTTTGATATTATAATAGATGTGGTTGATATTAGCATTATGATAAAACAAGCCTGATTTTCATCACTAATTTTAAACTGTTAATTAGAGGTTTTATTTTTTGACCTTTTAAGCAAATCAGGTTAATTGTTTGTAGACTCATATTCTTTGGATAGCATTGAATCATTTTTATTCTTGCTACTGAACTAGGCCTGAAGTCTCAAAGAATGTTTGTAATATGAAATAAGAATGACTTTTTGCTCTAGGCAGCTAACAGTAGGTAACTATCAGTCATGTCTACCTTGCAGGAAATAGGTGAAAAGTTACATGTGATACTAATATTTATATTAGTACACCACTGAGATATAACACAGATTACATCATTATTTATAACAAAATACAATGTAATGGTAGCACACAGTACCAATTTTCCATCTCTGCTGAGGCTTTGGCAAGGTATCAGATGCCAGAACTACCAAAATCCTACTTCATAAGCTTTTGTTTGAAGGACTGTCAAAATATCATCCTTGATTGAAGACGTCTTCTAATTCAGAAATAGAAATAGAAATGAAAGCCCCAGAGCCTCTCAAATATTGCCTACACATTACAAGGATGGGATAGGATTAACAGCGCTTGATAAATACAGTGTAATTTCAGTTTAGATTAAATCCCAATTAAATCTAATTTAACTTTTGTTCTGGCTACACCAACTTTCAAAGCATGACATTTCATCCTCCCAAAAGTTGTACTCCCTTGCTTTGTTTGAAGGATGTTCCAGGTCAAATAATAATAAAATAATGTTATCTTAAAAATGCCAACCAACATTTAGCACATAATCAGCACAATCCTCCCTGCAATATTAAGGTATATTATATTTCTATTATTTTCCTGTGCACAACAACATGCCACTACTCCATGAGTTCAAAGCAGGCTATATGGGGGATCTCCTTCACTTTATTTTCACAACAGCAATCTTGCAATATAGAATCATTTATGCAAGAGTGACTGGTCTATGTTCACACACAGCAATTTGCTGTGATTGATGATAGATTTGAACCTGTGTCTCCCTGATCTTATACTAACACCTTAGCTGCTACATCAGATTGGGTTTCCTATTTAAATACCTGTAATTGATTTGTATCTATATCCAAAAATTAGTATATACTGTACTTTTTTATTCACAAAATGGTTTTCTTCAAACTTTTTAAAAAGAAAGTTTTGGAGAAACTGGAGTAAGTTCAGAGCAGGGCAAGGAAGGTTAGTAAGGAACTAGAAAAGAAGCCCAGTGAAGACAGATTGAAAGATCTGTCCCATCCTGCATATGACAAGAATGTGCCCATCTCTCATTCCATCTAGTGTCCATCAGCATAACTGGAGACAACAGCCTAATTTAGAAAATATGTAACAAGTTGAGCAAAAAAAAAAAAAAAAAAAAAAGGAAAAATGCTATATCTTCTACCTAAGATCTTCAAATAATTCCACAGATACCATTTGTGGTCAATGATTACGCAGATGCTTGGGGCACTGGACAAGTTGGCTATAATAAGGTTGCAGGAAATATGGCAGCTTTACCTCCTTCTTTGGCTTTATATTATATATAATAAGGCTAGTTATAAAAGCATTACATATCCACACATACTTCCTGATAGTCCATGGACTACGAAGTGTCTTTTCTTTTTCTATTACTTTTTTCAGTGTTTTGTTTGATGATTTCTTCCAAATATCTTATGAAAACTGTGTATATAAATGTGTCATTACAGAAGATAGAAAGTTTTTAAAGGAAAAAAGCCCACGCTCTAAAGAAGAGTATCTATGTATCTAAGAGTATCCATTTTACAAAAAGCTGAAAAATTTGAGTCCTGATATTCTAGTTCCAATGCACCACTTTACTGCCTCAATTAATTGTATCTGTTCATATGCTCTTTTAATGCTATACACCGATGTTTCTAAGAGATTTCACAAAGTCACTGATGTGGATTAGTGTTTCATTAACAGCACACACTTTAATAACTCTCTGTCATATAATCATGGTGGTAAAAGGAGAACAAACGGGAGGATTTACTTTCCAAAGCACACTGAAAGAATGGAGCAATGATTCTAATCTACAATTACTTATTTAGTTTTCTTCCTTCCTTATCTCAAAGGGTTAGTGTCAGATCAGACATTGATGATCCTGGTAATAGTTCATTCATTGGCGAATAGCAAGTTTCAGATCACCCATTACTATGTATTGAAAGGAACATTCTTGAAGATTGAAGGACTACAGGAAACTATTCATATTACTTCCTAGATCTGAGAAGACAATGCATAATCGTCATGGCTTTTCTAATGCACACATTGTACAAATAAATATATGAACCAACATATTTAAAAAGAGAGCACAAGTTATTCTATCTACTTTCATCCTCATAAACCTTGGAGATGGCAGAAAATTCCTTACTGAAATTTATGGCAGCCAAATTGCAGAATTTCATCAATTAAAATTTAATAGAATCTTAGGCTTCTATAACTGGATTCAACATTCTATGACACTTTGGTAGTAATAGTTAAAACTCTTGTAAACTTAGGTGAATTATAGCTATATCTACATTTTGTCCCTTGAGTTGTATCTACATGTGAGAACTCTTCTACTTTCCATAATTGTTCTTTCATGTTTTCTTATTTGTAGAGCTCCAGTGAAGTTTTCCATACAATTCATTGTTGCCAAGCATTTCATTACAAATAATGCCATCACATGTCCATAGGCAAATTATTATGCGACTTCAAACTCCTACACATTGTCTGCTCATTTCAGCCCCCCTGTCTTCCCATTCTTTTCCAGGTTATGCATTTGAAGATTGGAAGTTTTGAGTTCATACTTATGTGCAGACCTACCCATCTCCCTTTTTACCAAAAATAAATTCTGGCATTTCCAAATATTTTAACTCTTTTGTATTCCTTGTTGAGTTACACTGTATCATTATGCTTGTGCTTCATGATAAATTTTCTGGTAGATTGCTTAGTGCTAAACATAAGGAAGTTGGAAACCAGAATACCGATGGAACATGATGAAATGGACTGTCTTCAGGTTGGCAGAGGAATAAGAAAAAGTTGTATAGTTTCTCTTTATTTATTCAACTTATTTGTTGAATATACATTAAGGATAGGACAGGAAGAAGGATGAGAAGATAGGAAGAAGATGATCATGGTTTTAAAATTGGAGGAAGAATATATTAATAATCTGTGCTATGCTGAAAACATTATCTTGATAGACAAAAATGCAAAGGGTTTGCAAACTCTAGTAATAAAAGTCAAGAAGCACAATGGAAAAAATGGGACTAAAATGAAATAGGAAAAAGACCAAACTAATGATAAGAGATACAACAATCAGCCTTAGAACTGACAGTGAAGATACTGAAGAGATAGATAGCTTCTGCCTTTTAGAATGAACCATCAACTGTAAAGGAACCAGCAGTCAAGAAATATGCAGTAGACCAACACTTGATGCAGCAACTATGAAGGCCTTTAAAAAGATAGTCAGATGCTCTGATGTGTCTATACCTCTAGAGATCAGAATCATGTCAGCAACGGTATTCCTTGTGGCACTCTGTGATAGTGAAAGCTGGACTTTAAAAAAGCTAGACAGAGAGTATTGATGCTTTTGAGTTTTGATGTTGGAGAAGACACCTGAGAATACCTATGAATTAATCACTGAACAAGTAAAACAGAGAAGTCTCATTCAAAGTACAATTTATGATCAGCCATAAATTATCCTACTTTAGATGCATTGTGCAAAGATCTAGCTCTCTAAAAGGGCTCTGTAGCTGGGGAAAAAATGGAAGGGAAGAGGACAATAGGCAGCAAGGTGAATAATGACAATGTTGATGAGTGTAAAAGTGGAAGATGTGAAAGATGAGATTAGGGATAATCCTTCCTGTGACTGCTAAGTGTCAATAGCATCTTGATTTAGATAGGACATATGGAAATGTAAAGTACTATCAAATAATGAACATAATATTTTGACATTCTTGAATTCTGATTTGGGTGCTTTGTTTTTCATTGTATGAATCTTCTGTACACTTGCTGACAAGAGTTGATGTGTTTAGGGTGAGCAAGTGATGCAAAGTTTGGATGAAAAGCATCACAGAAGGTGTCATCAATGTACCATCTAAATCACAGAAGAAATGAAAAATCCATAACTTGAGATAATTACATTTCAATTTCACATCTTTCTGACTAAATGAATTATACTTTTAAAGAAAACATAGACTTAAACAAAAGCTAAACCTGAGCTGATGACTCATTAAATGTTGGGTGAATTTATTATAACAAACTACTGCCAATGCAATTAAATGATTTATTTAGAAGCACCCTTTGTTACTGAACCCATGAACTTAGGTGACTCATTTCTCAACAGCTTCATTCCATAACACTGTTGGGGAACAAAATATTATAGTCTAAATTGATATGAGTTTGGTCTGGCATAGAGGGATATAGTAGAATTCTATGCAAAATACACCAAGATTTTTCCCGTTTCTTTCAGTATAAACCTAATCCTCTTCCATCAACTGTATAAAATTTAGGAGTTCTCTCTGCTGATCATGACTTAGACAACATGTCCCTTCCAGCCTTAATATGTAATTGCATAGAATTTGTATGCATGTGGGTGTATGACTCAAGTCCAATATTTTTTGTATGTTTGTAATTCTTATTTTTGGTATGCAAGTCTTTAATTAGCTGAGTCTTCCTGCCCGTATCTCATTTTAAAAATTAATTTTAATGTCATAATAAATATTTAAATTCTCTCCCAATACTACTTTAAGTGGAATTCCAGCATAAGCAACTTGAGTTCTGTGTTGGCTCTCAGTAAAAAACAGTTTTTACGAAAGGAAATGGAAATTCACAATAGTCATGAATGCAATGCTTGGGTTAAAAAAAAAAAAAAACTTCGGGAATTTAAGAAGCACTTAGTTGCTGCATTAGGCCATTTAGGATGTTTCAGCTTCTCAATTGACTGTAATTCCAGTCTGCTCAAGTGCCCTGTTAATGACCTTCCCTCTCACAGTGAGCTCAGGAATTTGATGTTTATACTTCTTTCTCTCTCTCTCTTTTACTATACTACAAACAGACTGAAAGACGGATTCTTTTCATTCTGTCTTACCGTTGTAGAAAGGTGTAAACTGGTTCTATTGGGTGGGGGGAGGAAAGAAGACTAGGTTTCATTCTTTTTAAGGAAGGCAGTCCCTGACAAAAGAAAAGGCAAAATCAACAAATTCTAACAGAAAAGAATCGTTTGAATGTTTGACATCCAGTCATTGTTCTCCCAAGTGGTAGTATTGCATGTACTTGAGGACAGTCATGCATTTCCCCATTTGTTCACATAATCTAGTCTATAAACAACGCTCTGAGTAGAGTCACTGGCTATCATTCAGCCTGATTAATACATACATACAGGTATTCATAATTTCTTATGAGTTCCATATTGCATTTTGCATATGAATGCAAGATTTACTCTTATAATAGTATCAAATATATCTATCTCCTGATGGACCTACTGTTGCATAGGCAATAAATATATTATCAAACAAAGGCAAGCAGTGGAATTATTGTGCACCTGAAAATTGAAAGAACTGGTATTATGAGTTCCTGTCAGTGACTTAAAATGGTTTAAAAATTCAGTCTATTCTCTTTCCAAAAATATACAAAAGAAGTCTTTATATTTTGCAACTGTTTTCTTTTCTTGGTGTCCAAATATATATAAACTGATAGATCTGAGTGGATGAGTTAGTCAGCTGGGCTATTGGGAAGAAAAGTGGGCCTGATGAGATTCAGAGACTAATGTTATTATTATAATTTATAATTATTATACAATTATATACTATATAATGTATACAATTAGGTATTATATAATTTATAATTATAATTAACATTATTATAATTTATCTAATTTACATGGCTGCCAATCTGATGGAAAGTGACCCTGGGTGGTGTACAACAATTCATTAAAAGAGTAAATAAATAAGACAATCATTACTTAAAACCATTATATATTAATTGTTAAAAAGAAATGTAAATTATAAAAGCAGAGCTAAACAGGAAAAGAGAATAATAGATGGAGGGATGTTAATAATAAGGGAGCCCCCTCACAAATTCACCTGTCCCTAGGCCTGCTGGCATAAAGAGATATTAAGAGACTTTTTGAAGGTCAGGAATGATGAGGGTGGGGAAGGGGGAGATGGGAGAACATTCCACAATATAGGAATCTACTCTAGATTGATTTTCATATTTTACCTTATAGGAATATAATTCCACAATCATTTAGCCAGGCATGGCTTAAGCTGGTTTCCAAAGTATAGTCATGTTATCTTAACAATAAACTTAGAGCTAATACTTCTACTTCTAGGTGTGCTTCTTGTGTAGACTATCTCACAAGACTGACACAGAACCACATGTCCCAAATGGCATTCTATTTTGGTACCCTGGCTATACATGTCTTTCCATCACTTGAATTAAAACTTAAAGGATGGCTGGAGAAAGGAACCACTGACACGTTTCCATGAGACTTCATTCTGCTGCCTCATGCAAGTTAAGTGGTTTAGTGTTTTTCCCTCCCTGCAAAAATCAGGTGTTTTTTTTTTTTTCTCTTCAGACAGTTCTTAGTGTCCACTTCAATCTTCTAGTTAGGCAACTGTTTCACTGAATTTCAGTGGATATCAGCTAGAGATTTCACTGTTTATTTTGCTTCCTGGGAACAAAACAATCAGGACTACTTGAGGCAAATTTGTTCAAGAGCTAAAAGTAATAAACATCTGGTGTGTGCCTGCAGTTCATCTTTCACACAAAGAAGTAGCATTTGCTGAACAAATACAACTTTCACAGAGAAAGGAGACTTTTACACTCTGCAGGCTAACACACACATACACACACACACACACCACCACCACCAACAACAACAACAGCAAAACCTAATGTATAAGATCAGTTTGAAGCCACCTACTCTAGATTTCAGAATGATGTTGAAATTAATATTTTAATGCAACTCTGTTATTTTAGAAAAGAATTGATGGAGAAATGATAAAGCAATATACAGTGGAACATCCTAATTTAGACATTTATATATCCTGTATTTGTGTTAAGTTTAAGAGGCAATTGAGTAGATCCAGACTCAACCACTTCAAGTACTTTTTTCAATGTAATCATTTAAGTGAACATATACAGAGAATACCTAAAGCATGAATGGACAGAGCAATATTTCAGTGTCCAGAAACCATGTGTAACATTTTTCATGAGAGCAAAGTCAGCAAGGTGCACTAAAAGGGCCCAGGTTCTAGATGAACTAGAATTTTCAAATTTTTTATTGGGCTTTAAGAATTAGAGCCTTTAAAAAAAAATGATGGTTATTTTTATCTATGTCCCTGCTTCAGTATGATGGAAACCTATGTTGCTAAGTTTAGATAATTATGGGATTTGAAGGGCCACATAAAAAGATTTGAGGCCCATGTGCAGCCCAGAACCTCTGCTTGCCCATATTGATCTCAACTCTCTACAAATCTGAAAAATCCATTCTGCAAAAGTTCTTGTGGGGGATTCATTTACACATAATCGTGTGTGTGTGTGTGTGTGTGTGTGTGTGTGTGTGTGTGTGTGTGTGTTGCTTTAATATTAGACCAGAAATATTAGAAGTTGATTTCCACTACATAGTGAAAACTTTGAAAGCAATTGGTAATCTGCTTTAAAAATGAATTATGTGATAAAACTTGTCCTCATTAAAGGAAATTTCAATATTATCCAACTGAGCTTCCATAGAATGAGCTGAGCCAAGCCATTAAATGACAATATTTCAAGTCTTAAGAATAATGCACCAATGCAATTAAATATGCAACCACACACATTTATTTGTCTTTCATTTCTAATAAATTTACTATTTATTGTATTTCTCCTATATCCCTCTTTCTCTCCTGCTTTACTACCTCTGGCTTCTTTATATTCATTTCCAAATTCTAGCATATGAAATTATTTGGTTTAGTATTTCCCAGGTGAATTGGCGATAATATGTGCAAACATTTTGTTGCCATGAAAATAGCAATGCAACTTTTTAAAAAGTTTATAATGAGGCATTTTCTCCCGAGAACTATCTGAAAGGAAAACCAGTGGGGGCTGAAATGTGTGTGACAAAATATAGTGCTTGCTTTAGAGGGAAGGAACATTCTTAATAGCATTCTAAAAATGCACTTTTTACAAATATGATTCCATTGTATTGGTGAGAATTTTGGACACCAGATTCTTCTTCTTCTTCTTCTTCTTCTTCTTCTTCTTCTTCTTCTTCTTCTTCTTCTTCTTCTTCTTCTTCTTCTTCTTCTTCTTCTTCTTCTTCTTCTTCTTCTTCTCCTCCTCCTCCTCCTCCTCCTCCTCCTCCTCCTCCTCCTCCTCCTCCTCCTCAGAGAGACACAAAATGTACATAATATTTTAAATATGACAGATATTATTCATCTTTATAATAACATGTGTAAGCTTATGTTCTACTCTTTTATAAGACTGAAAATCCAATGATACAACATCTAAGTGCCTGCCACCTTGCAAAGAATTCATAAGAATCTGAAGTTAAACACAAGGTAGGTAATACAAAGTATGGAAAGGAAAGGCAGTGATAACTATGCCACCTCTTATATTGTGGAAGTATTCAAATTTTGTATGGAGATAAAGGTTGGTGCCATAGACTTGATCAAAAAGCTTTCAGCTTGGATTTCAAGAAAGATGTGAAGTATAATTAAACATATATATATGTTTACCTCCTGCCTACCAGCCATTTGGAAACCTGCCCTCATTGACAAACGAGTCCCTAACACAAAGAATGACACCAGACTCATACTCACGAAAACCACACAGGATGTCACCACCACACATCCACGCAAAAAGCAAACCTACACCAATGAAGCACGACCACAAACCAGAAGCCAGACCACAGCTGCATCATTAGCCACTTTAAATCCCTCCAATCCATACATGAAGCAAACTGACACCCACCATGAAGATGTGGCACGACCACGAACGCGAAGCCAAACAAAAGCAATGCAGCTCACCAGCTCAAATCCCCCTGCAACTCAGACCAACATGAGCACAAACAAGCCCCCACCTAAACAGAACACATCCCAGCCAATCAGAGCACAGCCAACCCCCCATCCAATCAGAGCACAGCCAAACCCCCAACCAATCAGAACACACCTCCACCCAATCAGAACACAGCCAAGCTCCCACTCAATCAGTTCACACAGCCACTAGCAGTTAAAAGGAAGAAACAGCTGCGATCTCACATTGCTCCTAGAAGCACGAAGCCGAAAACACCAGCCTGAAGTTGACGAATGAGACTTCGTTGAAACGTCCGGGCCCAGATAAGGTCACAACTGAGTAGTTTCTACCTGTTGATCCATTAGGAACTGTGAGTTCAAATACCAAAGCTCCTTAATAGGCAGTGCTAGGAGTAAATCTGGTGGCAAGAGCAGTCAATAGCAGAGTTCAGCAGGAACTCTGACTTGCTACAGTTCAATTTCAGTTAGAACAATAGTTAGAACAATAGTTTCTTATCCAGGCCCTGGCTTTCTCTAAGAACTGGGAAAGGATCCCTCATGGCTTGGGCTAGTAATGTGTGATAATAATAGTATGATATAAACCAAACAATATATAGGTATAATAAGACCAATGCTTTAAGTCTAGGCTGAGTAACAGGAAAGCTACGTAATCACAAGGAATGAATTCTGAACAAGATTCAGTTGCTCTGCAGGTCTGCTCAGAAAAGAGCAAGACAAGAGATAGAACAAAATGCTTTGGTTAGAGCATTGATTAAGGCATTATTTTGTTAAATCTATACATTACGAAAACTCATTAGCTATAACTGGGCAAAATGGTGCAAGATAGGGCAACAATTTTTGAGCCAAGGTACCTCAAATAGGCTAATTTACAGAATGTTTACAAAATCCAGGACCCATGACTCTTGAAGGAATTAAATTTGAGAAAGTTGAAAAGCTTTCCAAAGGGCAGAGGTGGCTGTGTGTGTGTGTGTGTGTGTGTGTATGTGTGTCTTTATATAAATTATTTATAATTTATAGGTATATAAAGAATAAAGGGACTCAGTGGCTCAGTGGCTAAGATGCTGAGCTTGTCAGTCAAAACATCGGCTGTTCGGCGGTTCGAATCCCTAGGGCTGCAAAACAAGGTGAGCTCCTGTTACTTGTCCCAACTTCTGCTAACCTTGCAGTTTGAAAGCACGTAAAAAATGCAAGTAGAAAAATAGGGACCACCTTTGGTGGGAAGGTAACAGCGTTCCATGGGCCTTTGGCATTTAGTCATGCCAGCCACATGACCATGGAGACGTCTTCAGACAGCACTGGCTCTTCGGCTTTGAAACAGAGATGAGCACTGCCCCCTAGAGTCAGAAACAACTAGCACATATGTGTGAGGGGAATCTTTACCTTTACCTTATATAAAGAATATAAGATGTGATAGTAACATTACAGTTACTACCACATTCAAATGCTTTCATGTGATTTGAAATTGGCCTTATTGTGGTCCATTATGTGGCTGTTAGGTCTGTGATCCATAACTGACTCCAAAATGAATGCTGATCCTGTTTGAAAAGTTTAAGTTGTATAAATCCTTGATGTGTGTAACAGTTGTAAATGTTTTAATAAACGAATTCATATCACTTGAAAGCATGTTAACATGAGTGATGTTGGGTTAAGATAATCACATACAAATATTCTAATATCTTCAAGAACAGTGTAATACACAAAGTCATTTCAATTAATTGCTTATTAGCTGTGCTTCATCAGTTTCTCAAATATTAAATGAATCCCTCTGGTTTATCTTTAGATCTGTGAGAACATGGGAAAACCAAACCAAAGTGCAAGCCAACACTCCCTGACAGCTGTAAAAATAATGTGATAGTGTCTTTTTATGTTTTGTTTTGTTTTGTTTTTTTACAGAATAGAAACTGTTATTGTTTTGTAAACACCTCAGTGCTCAAACAAATGGCATCCACAGAGAGAGGAGGAAACTTATTTTGAAAAATAGACATGCTTTATCAGAGCAGAAAAAGTGAGACTTGTGACCTTACCATGGCTTTAAAATTACATGGGATCTGGAGGCTTTCCATTGAAAATCAGTATTTAGGACAAGTGCACTGAGCTTGGGAAAGGAAACAAAGAATTCATCAAACACTCGGCTTTTTTGTACCCCAAGGGACAGAGAAGAGGAGGTAATCATTTTAGTGACTGTAAAATTTATCTCCAGTTCAGACAGTTGGTAGCTTTTGAGATATGCTGAAGAATGTGGCTATTATATATACATACATATACATATACATATACATATACATATACATATACATATACATATACATATACATATACATATACATATACATATACATATATATATATATATATATATATGCATATTCTTTCTAGCCAGGTTTTACCTATGTAAACTTAGTTGTTCTTCAGCCCTAGGTTCTGTGAAATCTCATTCACAAGTTCTTGGGCCCTTTTTCTGCTGACAAACTGCAACTCTGTGTTGCTTCCTGGGTTTACCTAAGTTTACATAGGTAAAACCTGGCTAGAAAGAATATGCACATAAAAGCCTATGAAAAAAGAAAAAAAAAAGATACATTATGCCTTTACAGGGAGGATAATTGGGAAGTGGGTGTGGCCCACTGAGGACGCCTTAAGAGGTAGAAATAGCTATCTGGGTCTCCCAGGAAGCAACACAGAGTTGCAGTTTGTCAGCAGAAAAAGGGCCCAAGAACTTGTGAATGAGATTTCACAGAACCTAGGGCTGAAGAACAACTAAGTTTACATAGGTAAAACCTGGCTAGAAAGAATATGCACATAAAAGCCTATGAAAAAAAAAAAAAGATATATATATATATATACATACATACATACATACATACATACATACATACATACATACATACATACATACACACACATATATATATGATTTCAGTTTTTCCCCCCACTCTCTTCTACTATCTTGGTTATTTTATCCAAATCAGCTCTGAAATCCTGGCAAATAATTTTGTATAGTTTGATGTTGCTTAAACTATTATCTTTTTTTTTCTTTTTTTCTATTCCAAGCTATATGAAAATATTGTAAAGGGCAGTTCCAGGTTTGCAATCCATTAGCCAAACAAGCATGCTGTCTGTGAATGCAAAAATGTTGGTATATCTTTTTTTTCAGGCATCATACTAAAACATGGGAGGAATCATAATTAGAAGTTGTTTGGATGAAAAGGCACAGAGAAGATGAGCATTTTAGAGAAAAGGCATTAAATATCTTATTATATTTCCTTTTAACATTGTGAAAGTTGATTTTCACTACTCACTGAAACTAAGATTAATTTTGACATAGGCAGAATATCAATGCTGACTCTAAGATTTTCATTAATAAATCTTATAGCAGATTGAGGAAATCTGCCAACAATTCATATGTCACTTATGATAGATAGCTGACATATTAAATATAGAGTATTTAAATATGTTTAATTTCAATATTTTCTCATTTTTAAAGAAATACTCATATTTCTTTAGTCTCTTTCTTTCTTCCCCTCATGTACAAATATACAGACATATGCAAATTTTAAAGTTTTAAACTTCAGAAGTTTAGAAACACTGATCAATAAAGATAATAAACTTTTATCTTCATAACAAACCAGCTAGGTCCATAAGACTGAAGGTTAATGAGTCTTTCATTTTGATTATTTAGATAGTTGCCCTAAGCAGGAACATTCTGATTCTGATCCTGACTTTATGACCATGGCTATTATCTTAACTTTTTTTTTGTCACACAGCCTTATGGACTCCCTTGTTTCAAAAACTTATTTTATACGGTCCAATATCTCAAGAAAAATGGAGAAATCCTCCAATGGCATTGTATAGATTCTGGTTAATTTTTGCAATGTTACATACTTTTCTAGTTATATAGATATTCTCAATATTGTGTTTTTTTGATATAAACACCTGTAACTTCTGTCACTTTTCATGCAATTTCCCCAAATATACTACCATTTTAATGCAACTTCAGTAAACATATGTTGATGTAATACAGCACTTCCCCCCAAAATATCCTGACTTCTATGTTCCTCATTGAAAACAATGGATGCCAGCAAATTCTTCATTGCTGCCTTTTGTATCTTGGGCAATTATTGTCACAGAAATATATGACAGGTTTCTTTTTCACCTTTATCTGGGAGAGACTTTGTAAAGACAGTTGACTCAGTGGTGGAATTCATTTTTTTTTTCTTACTACTGGTTCTGTGGGTGTGGCTTGGTGGGCATGGCTTGGTGGGCATGGCAGGGGAAGGATACTGTAAAATTTCCATTCCCACCCCACTCCTGGGGGAAGGATATTGCAAAATCTCCATTCTGACCCACTCTGGGGCCAGCCAGAGGTGGTATTTGCCGGTTCTCTGAACTACTCAAAATTTCCACTACCAGTTCTCCAGAACCTTTCAGAACCTGCTGAATAGCACCCCTGATTTGACTAAAGCAAGAGAAAGATTACAGATATTTTCTTCAGCACAGATTCCATACTCAGTAGATGTTGCTTCAGCCTTGCCTACTTTGAATACAGAACATAGAATAATAAAGTTGAAAGGGTCCTTGGAGATCTTCTAGTCCAATTTCCTGCTTGAGCAGGAGACTCGTATATCATTTCAGACAAATGTTTGTCCAGTCTCTTTTTAGAAGCCTTCAGTGATGAAACACCCACTACTTCTGAAGGCAAGCTATTTCTCCTTAGTTCTAGATTGCTTCTCTCCTTGGTTAGTTTCCAGCCATTGTTTCTTGTCTTGCCTCTTGATTCTTTGGAAAATAGTTTTGCTCTGCTGCAAATAATTAGTCAGTTTTCATGATGGACAACTGCTTACTTTCTCTTGCATAATACATTTATAAATTCACCTGCAGCTTCCCAGTATATGAGTACTGTGGAATGTGAAAAGGAAATATCTACAGCTACAGCCATCACTATGTTGATTACCCATAAATTCCTATTTAACTTTGTTGCATGTGCCTTTATGGCTTGAACACCCATCAAATCTTTTCAATGGTCTTGATCTGTGAAGAAATGTGAAAATTCTCTGATCTTTCAAAACATGGTGCCATTTTCAACAATATATCATTATTGAACAAACAGAAATTTCATTATTTCTGTGCATAAAAATTGCAAAGAAGACAGAAGGGGAAACAGATATATAGGGGAAAATATTGTAAAAGTTGCATGCTGTATCAGTTAATTACTTCAAGGGGTTGCCATTAGATATATACTGAGAAGTTTCCTGCAAATTATGTGACTACAATTTCACTGTGAGAAACCTTTTAAAGACCATTATAGCTCTGTTAACTGTATTTCTTCCCTACTGAAAAATCACTGTGGCATTGGTCAGGCTGCTAGAACAACCCAGCTTTGCATTCACTTCAGAAACCTAAATAGTAATACACCAGGGGAGTAGAAGCTTTCAGCTGTATCTGAAAGCATGAAACATGATTATACATTTGAAATTAAAATGATCCTTTAAAATGAGCAACTATAAAAACTTTATCAGTGCCCTGCTTGCTACATTGTACTCACAAAATGAACAATACTGATTCTTACCTGGCATATTACTATTTATTACTATTTTTCTTACCTGATGTGTTCTTAAAATGCTATTATATTTTAGCAGGGCAAAAAGAAATCTATAGGGGTTGAAGGAAGCATGTGGTTATTCTGAACACTAATACAGAGGTGTGTCCCATCAAGATTACAGGTCTGGACTTGCAGAATTTAAGATGACCCAGAAGGCAATCCAAGCATTCACAGGCATTCTTGCTATCATCAGTTCTCCCTGCAGGTCTCTGGATATTACCACATAATGGCTATATATTTGAATCAATTCAGGTTGTAATCCGATACAGATTTCCCTAAGAGAAACTTCCATTGAGCTCAGTAAGTGCAACATGAATAGAATTGTACCTTTAGACTCCCATTTTGTGGCTAAATCCTAGTAACTTTAACAGGGATTACTTCTGAGTCAACATCATGAGATTGCTCATACAGGTTGACATTCTAGGGTTCCTGGGAGAAAGTTCCAGAAGACACTGTTTGGGATGATTTTTCTGCTCCAAGTTTGAGAATACACTTCAGTCTATATTCAGCTTCTGCCAGCCTCAACCACAAGCTCTTTCCAAGATTAAATTCCGTATATATTCTGAATTTACTTCCAATATTACATTTTAGGTACCCTCCGTATTAGGAATTCACTTCTGCATCTCAAATAAAATATATATTTATATTAATCTGAAAGAAGATTGAGATGTATTCATTGTTCCTACACACTATAAGAAAATATAAAATTTGGAGGGGGGGGGTTCTTTAGTTTAATTTATTTTTTTAAATTAAAATTCATATGCCATCAAACTCCCAACCAACTCTGGTTGCTTACTATTGTTAAATACATTTAAAAAAATAAACATACAATATAAAGACACAAAAACAGCACAAGACAAAAGAACAAGATGGCAGTGAAAACAAATTTGGAGGGAACAAAGCAAAGGAAGAAGGGGAGGGACAATGATCCTAGCCAGAGGAGGAAGGATACAACGATGACTATTGTAGTTCAGTCAGGAAAAGGTCAAAATAATGTAAATGTCTGTTATCTTTTTCACCCTGCCACACTGTAATCTACAGGCTTGAGGAAGAGATTTCTCCTGCTTCCACAAGAGCATAGAAGTGGCAGGGCAGAAGTGCAATTATTTCCTTCCCTTCTCAATCCAGTAGTAGACACATACTGTCACTGAAGTGAACACCATTAAATATAACCATTACTCTTGATAACTGAGGCTGAAGATCATTCTGTTTTATTTTATTTTATTTTTATTAATCATATTTCTATGCCGTCCACTCTCCGAGGACTCTGGGCAGTTTACACCAAAGATATATTTAGTATACTAAATAGCATATTGCCCCCAACAATCTGGGTTCTCATTTTACCCACCTCGGAAGGATGGAAGGCTGAGTCAACCTTGAGCTGGTGAGATTTGATCTGCTGATCTGCTGAACTAGCAGTCAGCTGAAGTAGCTGCAGTACTGCACTCTAACCACTGCACCACCTCTGTTTGGTCTAAGATATCTGGATAATACAAAATGAAGCCATCACATGTATAGGTAAGATTATTTTCTTTCTAACAATGAAATGTTTAAAAATATTCAGCTATTCACACTTCACTCAATATCCTCAACAGTAGACTTAAGATATTTGCAAACAATATTAATCAGTAGGTTACATTATTAAATGCCTGTTGATTAATCAAGTTTTCATACAAGAAGATCAGCGTTTCTTTTTTCACTTTGTGAAATTATGTGTTTGAAGTTACTATTTGAATATAGAAACAAATGACACATTTTAGATTAGAGATGATAAAGATAACGTGTGCATCTACAGTACTTCAGAAGAGCTATATTGGGTTGCTGATTTTTACTGCAGTACAGGAGAGATTTGTATAGGCTTTTCTAAGCTCAGGATTGCCGGTAAATTTTGGTATGGTACATTGAAGCATAGACTCTCAGAAGTGGATGCAGCCAGAATAAAAACTATATTTTAATTTAAATGTTATCTTTAAATGTATTTAAACATAAATAAATGCAATAATATGATGACTCCCCATAAATATTTTTCCTTCTGTTTTTGGAAATTCCCTAGAGACTGTGCCCAAGCTTTTAGAACTACATGTTGGATCTGTCAGAAGATTTTAATCATCAATTCAGTTCAACTCTCCAAATCATGAAATCCAAATGTTAAGATTGGATTATCATTGTCATCCTGAAGTTATCCCTACTACATATTATTCTTGAGCCAGAGGTTATATATTCTCTGTTGCAGAAGGCAGGAGTAGAACCAGTTATTCTATAATAGTAATAGCAATAGAACTTAGATTTATATACCACTTCTCAGTGCTTTACACTGAGACTAAGCATATTTACAGAGTCAGCATATTTCCCCCAACACTCTGGGTCCTCATTTTACAGACCTCAGAAGGATGGAAGGCTGAGTCAACTTTGAGCCATTCAGAATCGAACTCCTGGAGTGAGCAGTGAGTAGCCTGTAGTACTGAATTCTAACCACTATGCCACTATGGCGCTGAAGCAGTTGTCAACTGAAAATTAAGAGAAAATCCTTAATATTGAAAACTGTCAGATGGTAGAATAACCCATCTGAGAAAGTGGCAATGTTTTCTTTTACTGGAAAAAAATTCAATGACTGCTGGATGATTTTGGTTAAAGATGGTGTTATTTCCTGTACTGAGCAGATGGCGGGACCAAATTACTTCTAGCACCTTGCAATTATAATTAAGCAAATAGTAATTTTACTTTATATTAAAGAAATGTAGACCTTTACCTGATATTAGTTTGAATATTATTTCCTTGGGAACCAATGATACGTAATATTTTATCCCAAGATCTGATTTTGTCCCTAAATAAGATCATTGGATTTATGTTCTGACACAGCTTGTGTTCACTCTTCATGACCATCTTTTTGTCCTGTGAAATTTCCAGACCAATGGAAAGGACAACAACAAGAGCAGTAGCAGCAGCAACAACAACAATTGCATACTATGAAAGCTGTGCTTAAAATCCATGCATTAATTCTGGAATGTGTATATTATGGATAAATAAGTAATCAAGGTTTAGTCATTTGTTGCTCATTTTAAAAGAGGGGGGAAGGTGGTGGAGAGAGAACCTCTATTTGAAAGGTCCTATTAAATTATCCAAATATTGGGTGTAAAGCATGTTGTTTTAATGTGTTTGAGGATACAGCTCTCAAAACTAAATAGGAGCCAATCTATTCTTCCACCAAGCCTATTATAGGAAATCCATTTGGGTTGAGCTAAGAGGCAACACCTGCATATGTTGCTGCTGCTAAAATGTAAAAGAATGGACACATCTATGCCTGTTTTCCCTGGTTCCTTTTTGATGACAGTATCTTCCAAATGATTATGAAGGAACAGAATGTATTCAAACCGTTTTAAGGTAAAGAAGCAAATATTAATTGACATATATTGCAACACTCGATGGAGCAGAGTGTGAAGAGTTACACTAAGCCAGTGTGAATTCATTCGTCAGTCCTGTCACTTCAGTTTCTAGATGTGTTATCTGCTATGATTTACAGGTACAAGGGACTAAAAAAGAAGACATCACCATTTCACACTAAGAAGAGTTCCAATTATACCCTGCTACCTGTATTAGCAATTTACAATTGCAAATATTCAAGGGGATGGGCTCACTCTTCTGAGGTTGTTAATTGATATATGTGTGAAAGTGTTAATGCATTTTGTAATTTTTTAGTGATATTGAATGAGAAATGGAAATACAAGATTTCTTACCTGTACATATCATACTACTGTTCCAAATTAAATTCACTTCTCTACACTAAACATACATATTTTCAGCATGAGGACTATCTGAATTTATTGGATTTTAGCTCTCAGCTATGCCAATTTAATTTTTAAAAAATTCTCACTGAGTCACCTTTACTGCTTGTGTTTTATCTTCTCTCCTCCCCTCAACGAATTCAAATTAATGTTGTACAACTTGAGTCAACAACAATGTATTCAAGGATGATGGCATCTGTCACATCTATGAACTTTAATAATGACACTCTAGAAACATGAATTCAAAATTACTGAATTCTATATGATTTCCAGACAAGGAGAAGGCAACTTGGGATCTCAAGGAAGAGCATGTTCTGTATGAAACTATGGATCAACTTAATGTAACTATACCTATTTCAAACAAGTAAGACTGGCCAAATCTGTACAATAGAATGACTAGAAAAGAATACCAAGCAGCTCAAGAATCAAACTAACACAAAATTCAGCCCAAATGTTAGCTGCCATCTCATGTGTGCTTATGCTTCACTGATATGCAGTGACAGTCTGCCATGAATTATGGAGAAGGGGGGGGCTGAAGGGGGGGAAATGCTTGGGAAACTGAAAGTAGGTGCTGTGCCTTTTCCAGAAGTTGCTTCAAGGTCGCCCAGCTGGAAGAAGGTGGGAGCAGCCTATTAGAGCATGCTTGAACTGACTATTAGGAAAACAGCTTGCAAGATTTTAATTGGCTATCTTGTGGTAGGAAATGGAAGATGGGAAGGAGGGAAAAAGAAGGGAAATTACAATGTAGAGACTTTGGCACATGAATCTCGGTTCTGGCCATGCATTACTGCAATATACTTTTTTTTTTATTAAAAAGTTTTTAAAAGTTTTACAAATGTTTTCCCATCCCCCTCCCCCCTCCCTCCCCAACCCTTCCCCTCCCCTGACTTCCCAGAACAAAATACAGGGTATAGCATTTAACAATCATATACTAACATATGCTAACTATCTATCTATGTCCCTCTTGTACTTTTAACTCCCCTTTTACATGACTAAATTTAAATACTTTCTAAAATCTCTTTATTCATTCATAAACTATTTGAAACTTTTTAATCCGATATTTGTTTTGAATATAGTCAATCTATCTTCTCCATTCCAAAATATATCTTTCATTTGAACGGTCCTTCAAATACGCTGAAATTTTGGCCATCTCTGCTAGGTTCACTACTTTTAGTGTCCATTCTTCAATAGTAGGCAAGTCTTCCTTCTTCCAATACTGTGCCACCAAAAGTCTTGCTGCGGTTATTAAATTTAAAATCAAATTAGTCTCTATAACCGTACAATCTGTAATTATACCCAGCAAGAACAGCTGTGGAGTAAACTTTATCTTCTTTTAAAGAATATTTTGCGTAATCCACCATATTTTTATCCAAAATGCTTTGATTTTTTTGCATGTCCATCATATATGATAATACGTGGCCTCATTACACTCACATCTCCAACACTTGGATTGCAAACTTGGATACATACAAGCTAACTTTTTAGGATCTAGATGCCATCTATAAAACATTTTGTAAAAAAATTTTCTCAAATTTTGGGCTTGTGTAAATTTTACATTTCTAACCCATTTTTTTCCCACATTTCCATCATTATTGGCTCCTCAATATTTTGTGCTCATTTTATCATACAATCTTTAACTAACTCCGTTTCTGAATCTATTTCTACCAATGTGTTATACAACCTTTTTATGTGCATTTGGCTCTGATCTCGGATTTGTTTTACCAAGTTTTCCTCATTTTGCATGATACCAATTTTCTGATCCTCTTTCTATCTAGCTTGTAGCTGTCCATACTGAAACCAAGTTTGAATTATCCTTTCTTCTTTTAATACATTCAAAGACTTTAACTGTAATGTACCTCTTTCATATTAAGAAGCTCTTTATATGTAATCACATCTTGTTTTTGTTCTGCACTTATGTTCTCTATGGCATGTCTGGGTACTGCCCATATAGGTATCTTATCATTTAATTGGTATTGATACATTTTCCAGACATGCAATAAAGCATTCCTTAATATATGACTTTTAAAAGTCTTATCCACCTTCTTATCATATAATAAATAGGCATGCCATCCATATATCAAATCATATCCCTCAATATTCAATATTCTTTCTTCTGTTAAATTAATCCAGTCACTGATTGCTGATAAGGCTGCTGCTTCATAATATAGTCTTAGGTTGGGCATTTTAAGACCTCCTCTTTCACGTATATCTTGCATTATTTTTAATTTTATTCTCAGTCTTTTCCCTGCCCAAACAAAGTTATTAATACCCTTTTGCCATTCCCTCAAATTTGCATCTTTTTTAAGTATAGGTATCATTTGAAAAAGAAATAAAAATTTAGGCAAAACATTCACTTTTACCGCTGCTATTCTTCCCAACAAAGACAATTGTAGTTTTTTCCAGTTGTCCATCTCTTTCTGAATTTTTTGCCATAACGGTTCATAATTATACTTATATAATTTTACATTTGAAGTTGTAATATAAATCCCTAGATATTTGACCTTTTTTACTATTTCAAATCCTGTTACTCTTTCTAATTCATTTCTTTGATTTATAGTCATATTTTTAGTTATTATCTTTGTTTTCCCCGTATTTATTTTAAATCCAGATACTTATCCATATTGAATAATTATATCCATTAAGCCTATAGCTGATTGCACTGGTTGGGTTAAAGTAACAACCAAGTCATCTGCAAATGCTCTTAGTCTATAATCATAATGCCTAATTTTAATTCCCTTTATTTTGTCTGTCTCACGTATTTTATTCAACAAAAGTTCCAAAGTCAAAATAAACAATAATGGAGACAGGGGACATCCCTGTCTTGTTCCCTTTTCAATGTTAAAGGTTTCTGTTAAGCTACCATTAATTATTATTTGTGCTGTTTGTTTCTGGTATATTGCCTTAATGGATTGTGTAAAATACTCTCCAAACAGCATCTTTTGTATTATTTTCAGTAAAAAATGCCAATTCAATCGATCAAATGCTTTCTCCGCATCCAAAAATATAAGCACTGCAGGGACTTGGTTATTCTTCCCCAAATACTCTAATATATTAACAATGCATTACTGCAATATACTTGATCTCTAATTAAAATATACCTTTCTCAGCAAATGGAGCCAAAGATTGTTTTTTTACTTAGAGGTTTAAGTTTGTGGCAGCTCTGACATCAACACAATTATATTAAAAAAATATATTAAAAGTCACATCCCATTCATATTGGAGGCACTATTTAAGGCACGAGTTGAAAGGATTAGTCAGTGATACACACTGTTGCCCAGGGGATGTCAATGGTGGCTCCCTTCATGTCCCCATCAAGGAGTTGGAGCACATGACAGGAGCTCACCGTGCCATGCAATAGCACTCGGGTCTCGAGCATGGGCTTGCTAACCTCCAGACCAGTGTCCTAACCATGTGAGCCTCCATGACCTTTGTATTAATAGTTAAAAAAGCAGATATTAGGAATTAGCTTATTGTAAGTTATCTTCTTTCCTAATACCCATCCATTCATTCATACAATCAGTTACATTCATTTTCCCACAGTTTCAAATGAGATTTGACTATTTTATAAGATTTTTAGATCCTTTTGGGAAGCGGAGGACAGTGCCTAAGTAATTGTGTAATAAGATGCAATAGAGGCAAAACAGCTCAACAACTTCTTGAAGGCAACAAGTTCTCCATCCCTGACCTGAGAGAATGAAGAGATGATCGGTCTCTCAAGTATATGTGCCAAGCAGGTCAAGCAAATTTACTTCAGGTGCTATCAATTTACCCTTTGTGATTTCAAGCACCAGCAGTAATGAAAAGACTCAGTCATCCTTTTAAATAACTCTGCATAGACTAAGTAAATCCCTTATTGGAATCAGTGTCATCCCTATCAGTTTCCTCTCACGCCTGCAGTAAATTGTCTTTTGTGAAATACAAGTTGATTGTCAGAAGGCTTCATGTACTATAGTCTGACTATCATTAAAAATACTGATTGTTTGTTCTATATTTTCTACTGTTTGAGCCAAACTTCTACAATGCATTTCATAGCCCTTGCCTATCTGCCTTTATTTCCAGAATATAAAAATAGTATATATATTTTATCTTTCACATTGTAGCAGAAAGTGTAACTTTATTGCAGCCTTTCAAGTCCCCAAGGTAAAGGGTTCTAGTAATTGTCTTTTGCTTGTAGACAGTATTCTTCAAATCAAACGTTTCAGAGAAAGCATTGCCTTCAAGTAGTCAGCGTTACAGTTTTTCTGGGTTAAGAAGGAAACCATTTCTATTAAAGTATTAAGTTTGAGAACTTTTTTATTTCAGAGTGGGGAAAAACACTGGACAATGCTTATCAATCTTATTTAGCATATATTGATCACTATATATGAATACTCAAAGACCAACGAGATGCTTTCGAGAGAGATCCAGAGAGGGGTGAAAGATTTCACAATAAAATGACAATGGGAATAATCTATTTTTTTCTAATTGTCCAATATTTTATAATTGTCCAAATTATAAGAGCTTATGGTGAACCAACTCTGTATATTAAAACACAAACCTTAACTCTGCAATTTAAAAGTATATACATTCCACACTCTTTCTACATCTTAATTTAATACATCTAACTAAGAGCTTAAGGTTTTAGGCCAATATAAATTGAATTCCCTCCTTATCTATGGAAAGTTATCAGATGACTTTAGACCAGTCACTCCGTCTTAGATCATTTATCTTGGAAGTTTATTGTTGTGGAGAGCTCCATTTAAGCTGCCTTAAGCTTTAGGAGAAAAGATAAGACATGAATATAACAAATAAAAACATTCATTCCTAAGTATTTTTTTTAAATATTTTATTAGTTTTAAAAGTAAAACAATGGACATTGCTCAACGTCTCTGGTTTCTAACATTTGTGTCTAAATCAAGTTAATAAGTAATCTATTCCTTGATCTATATATAAATTTACATATCTCCTATTTCATTATATATCAAGTATGCAGTATTTTACTTCCTAAACAACTATGCATGTATTTAATAAACCTATATTACATTCACAAATTCAATATACATTGATATATTGATATACATTGATATATACATTTCCAGACATTTGTTATCCCTTGTTTTTGGCATTCTTCCTCAACATACTATGAAGTCTGGAATAAATTTTATAATCGGTTAGGTAAGAGGAAGAATGTCATTCCTAAGTATTAAATACATTCTGCTCTCACTCTTTTCCATTGGTCAGCTTCCTCTTCCTTTTTTTACTAACACCCAAATTGAATTCCAATTGGATTGCAAACTACCAAGTGGAATTTCAGTGGCAAATGAGGAGAAGGCTCTGGAGTTTCACAGAGGTTCAAGATAGCCACAGAATGCTATAAGCAGTGATGGCATTCAGCCAGTTTGGACAGGTTTGGGCGAACCGGTAGCAGCGACTGCGGGTGGGCCTGCCCACCCACTCCGGTGTAATACCATCCTATTAAGCCATGTTTTCGAGGCTGGGTGCATGCACAGAAGGCACGTGTGTGAGCAAAGTGCATGCATGGAAGGCCAGGCGCATGTGCAGAAGGCGCGCGTGCATGAAGCAAGCATGCACGAGTGCGGCGAACCGGTGGTAAGAATATATGCAACCCACCTCTGGCTATAAGAGATTACCAACCGCCTATCCCAATTTTCAGTGCAAGTTAATATAGAAAGCCAGAAAATTAATTCTCTCTGTGCTGTAGCACCTGGGGTCTTGCAAAAGAACTTCTGTAGAACATTAGAAAATGCCATTCATATTTTTGAAAAGTCCTTTAAGGAAATAGAAGGTACTGCTGTAAAAAAAGACCAAATTGATGTACACGTGCATACTCTTCTACACATCAAATGGGATCATTTTCCATAGTACTTGAAATAGATGGTCTTTCACACTTTCTGGTTTTTCAAAAGTTTGTCGAAAGTAATCTTGTGGTTCCAGAGAATAGGCAAAGTGCACGGTGCTCTCTACGTTCTCTTTAATGGTTAACCTGTTGTGACCTAGGCCCAAGTAGTGATTACCAAACACAATTCAGTCCTGAACAAACTTATTTTATTAAAACAGCTGAGAATTAATTCATTCTCAGGTTAGTCTAAAACAAAATTCTCCATAACCAGTTCATTTGGCCTTATCACCAATCTTTGATGTCTTTGGCAACTTGCCAAAGGCTTTTCTTGGCAAAACCCCCACAAAGTTCAAGACAAGAAGCACTGGAATCAACCTTGGTTTTCTACAAAGAACCCAACGGCTCGTTGCTGCTCTTTTAAGCCTTATGGGAGTGGCCAATCATCTTCTGGCCTTACTCCCAAGTTGTCCTTTTTGCTTCAGCTGCTCTTGCCTTCTGGCAGCACTTCACTTGTGTGCACTAGGATCAGGTTCCTCCTGTTCCTCTGCCTCTCTGCTGTCCACCTCTGGAGGCTCTGGAGACTCTGCGCATCGCTCCCAGATAGCCCTGGCCCCATCTCTGCCTCTGACTCAGAGCCCTCATCCGGGCCTTCCCCTGACTCCAGGACTGGCCCATTGTCCTCCCCAGCTTCCTCACTGTCCGACTCTGCTGCCAGGTCTGCAGTTTGCTGGCGGACCACAACATAACCCAGACTGGAAATGCCAAAAGAACCGGGATCAAACTAGAGCCACTGTAAACAATAGAGAACTCTGAACTTGCACTGGAAAATATTTAGATTTGCAGAAATACAAAAAAAAAAAAGAAAAAGAAAAGAAAATAGGACAGAGGAACTAGAAATTCAAGTTACGCTATATTAGGGGTCCTTGATGCTCTCTGAGCTTGCTTGTTTTCTTGCAGACATTTCATTACGCAGACTAGGTAATATCATCAGTGCTAGATGCTACCTAATTTGGGTAATGAAACATCTGCAAGAAATGCATGTCAATTCTGAGTTACAAATATTCTCCTTTATTATTATGCTATATTAAAATATCGGGTTATGATATTCCAGAGGGCATCTTTGTCTGCAAGGACCAAGAAAAAGTATATTTTTGCTAGGCAGCCAGACAACAATACTGCAACATTTTGTTATAGACTTCTTTTGGGTAGTATGTTTACTTTGTTGACATTATTAAATTCTTTAGAGTTTAGGTAGGAGATTTTAGGCAGGTTGTTTTGTTTCATTTTGGTGCTTTTGAGTCAGTGTTAACTCCTGGCAACTCCCTGTTCTACTCTATGCAGTCCTCTTGGGAAGATTTTTGGAAGTGGTTTGTGCTTCCTGAAAAGAGTGTGGTGGAACTAGAACTCATTCATGATTTCCTGGTTTTTAGCTTGGGGCCTCAAACTGGCTCTCAATACATAGGCAAGCTGCAAGGTTAAAAGTGCAATTGCTACATTTTTAGAAGCTGTAGTCCAAAAAAGTTGGAATACTCTATGGATTTAGTATGTTAGCATTTCATTTTTCCTTTTAAAAGTAAAGTTTAAAAAAAGGCTGTTCATGCCACCCACTCAAAAATATCCAATTATAAAGTACTTTGCAGCATATCCCCAGTACTACTGTAAACCCCAAGAGAAGCTTTTATAACTCAAAAATATATAAAACATCTAATATTAACCAAATAAAAATGTTTTCCTGTTAAATGTGGTAGGATCTCCTAACATGAAATATTAACAAAGAAAAGCAGATAGCAGGTGCTTTTGCTTCAGCGAGTATTGCTGCAGTTTTAAGCACATTTCTTAATGAACCACCACTGATCATAGTTTGATTGACACTGAAGCAACAGAATAGCAACTCCTTTACATTTCTTCAGGAAACGGAAATCCTGAGATCAAAACTTCCAATGATAAGCAATATAGAAGTTAAATGTGAATATATTGAGCTTATATTATATTGAACTCAATATATTGAGCCTTCAAGAAATATAAATCCTTCCATTCCCCACTATCCTGTCAGAGCTGAAGAAGCTTCTTGGATGAGAAATGAAATGTCTTCAAAAGAAAAAACAAGAAAGTCCAGTTTCCTTCTGAAAAAGCACCTTTGGGACAACTATGACCTTGATTACTGAAAATCTTTACAGACTATTGAGTTTATATTCCAGAAACAAGAACAAAAACACAATTATCATTAATAATAATCAAGTGAGCCAATCTGGGATAACCAGGCTAGTTTGATATAGAGGTTAAGGGACTGGACTGAAAACTAGGAAATGGTTCTAATCTCCCTGTAATAACCCCAGCTGTATAACTCTGGGGTAATAATCCTACTTTGCCCAAACTACTGCCTTCAATTAGGTGGGATATAAATCTATCTCTAAATAAATAAAATAAATGTAATATACCCAATTCTTAGCCGCCCTGAGTCTTCAGAGAGGGGCGGCATATAAATTTAATTAATAAATTAAATTAAATTAAATTAAATTAAATAAATTAAATTCTCCAAATTTTACTGTGCAGTTTTTCAATGAAAAACTTTTCAAAGATGCCTTTGTCTTTGTATGAATGTATGCATGTAATGAAACAAGCAAAATGCTAAAAAGCTATGATATTTATGTAGATACTTACCAAGCATATCTAAATTATATTAAAGCAAGCAAAATATCTTTACGATCCCCAAGACATGTTACGATCACCCCTAATGTTTGGAAATTGAAAGTTGAAAAATTTGACAGGCCCTAGGTATCTATACACACATAAATGCATGTCTGTGTCTATGTGTATAAATAACATGCAAGGTATATATTGTGATATGAAAAACATATCCAGTATACTACTGTCTCCTCTTCATCACTTCCATAGTGCTCTACAATGTCGCTGGTTTCTCTTCAGATCGTATAAATCTTTCGCCTTTTACTGCCAGTGTTTTTATTCAGAGTGCAGACCTAATTAGATTAGGACGGTTCTCAACCTTTTCTTCACCAGGGACCCACTTCAAATATCTTTTCTGACCATGGACCATGGCCATGGACCATCCCGACTTAACTCAAGATTTAAATATAACATTTATTGAAGACTTTGCTGGGCCCTGTGATGACATTGCAGCCCCCCTCCCTGGGGTCTGCAAACCACAGATTGAGAACCACTGAGCTGGGCTAATCTAGACCAATTAAAGATAACTATTCTTGAGATTCTTTTACACAGAGAAAACAGACTTAACATATTCTGTTTTAGCAGACAACAACACACGTTGCAAACTTTGTCACTGCAGCTTCAGAATTCCTATGCTACCTTTATGTTATCTGTGGCATATCATTTACATTCTTTTGTTATTGATATCAGCAATAAATATAACTTCCCTCTGCCTTGTAATTTCCATATATTTTTCACTGCCTTTAGCTTACTTTCGAAGTAGCTTGACAATTTCTTCTGAATTTCCATTGATCGTTTTCCGCTTACTGTATTGCAAGAAATGGTGGAGGGTGCTTCTGCTGCTGATGTAGGTTTTCGTTACACATCTTCCCAGCATTTCCCTGTAAGAAGCCAGGAGTCAGAAGACTTCTGGAGAAATTATATAATGAAAGAAGATTCAGACAGATTCCTTGTTAATGTAGCAAATGCTTCACCAAAATCCTCTTCTATGGTTGGGCAACTTTGCTAGCTCATCTTCTGACAGCTCTATTAAATTGTGTAATTATTTGCCTAAAGGCACCATTTATGTTGCCTTTTTAACTTAAAGACAGCCTTTTATTTGATACCATGTGAAAGACTGCAGGAAATTAGCTGCCACTTCAATCAACTGCCATCTTTTTCAACTAATTATGTGACTTAATTACTATTCAAGTCAAGGGTAACCTATTAGGTGACCTAGCTAAACCTATTTCTATTTACAAATGTATCAAACAGCTCTATATCTTTGCTCTGTTATTGTTTAACTATTACATTAATGCTTCATTACATTGCCAAGACAAAATATTACCATTTATCTGTTTGCCATCACACTGTTCTGCTCTTTATGCTGAATAGAATAGAATAGAATAGAATAGAATAGAATAGAATAGAATAGAATAGAATAGAATAGAATAGAATAGAATAGAATAGAATAGAATAGAATAGAATAGAATAGAATTCTTTATTGGCCAAGTGTTATTGGACACACAAGGAATTTGTCTTTGGTGCACATGCTCTCAGTGTATATAAAAAGACAAGATACATTCATCAAGAATCATAAGGTACAACACTTAATGATAGTCATAGGGTACAAATAAGCAATCAAATCATACTAGGAAACAATCAATATAAATCATAAGGATACAAGCAACAAAGTTACAGTCAGGCAGTCATAAGTGTGAGGAGATGGGTGATAGGAACAATGAGAAGACTAATAGTAACAGTAATGCAGACTTATTGAATAGTTTGACAGTGTTGAGGGAATTATTTGTTTAGCAGAGTCATGGCGTTCGGGAAAAAACTGTTCTTGTGCAGTTATTTGTCCATCACCTGGGTAGGCCTCTGAAGATGTCTTAAAGCTTTATAATTTTGCAGAATACCTTGAAATTAACTCCTAAAAAAATAAAAGTTCCAGGTATTCTCTAGGAAGTGCTGTAGGCATTAGACTAGAGCAACAATTAATGGTAAGCTGATTGAACAGGTTAAATCTTTTAAGGGCTTAGGCATCCTCTTCCAACCAGCTGATCAATTCATGTCAAAGGCCTATGAATAATCTGGGTCCTCATTTTACCAATCTCAGAAGAATGGAAGCTGAGTCAATCTTGAGCCTGGTGAGATTCGAACTGCCAAATTGCAGTCAGTCAGCAAAAGTAGCCTTCAGTACTGCATTCTAACCACTGAGGTATGGAGCTTCATGTGCTCACTTGCCACTTGCGCAGACCGGTTCACAATGGGCCATGGACCACTACCAGTCCACGGACCACAGGTTAGGAACCAGTGGCTTAGGATTGCTTGATTAAAAGTGGAATAAAAAAGATCACCGCATAAGTAAAGGTTGGCATAAATGCACAACTATTTCAGAACGTTCAAGACATTACATTTTATTTCACTCACTGTTTACTTCTTGAAGGCAGGCTGAATAAGAAAGATTCAACAACTGTTGAATCTCAGTCCAACGTAACTATCGCTTTGGAGCTAGAGCTTAAGGAAGAAATCATACCCCTAAAATTAGATAGAAAGGAAAGGCCAACCTCGGGAAAACCGACCTGTGTTTATTATTCTTGTGCCACCCGCTGAACTTCCTTTAAACAAAACAAAGCCAAGCAAACCAAAACAACAGCGGTCACTAATGTCAGCGCAATTTGAGGCTGGGTGATTTTATTTATTTATTAATTTTGGTGTTGTAGATTGCGCCAGCATGCTGTAATTTCATAAATGATGTACTTTTCACAAATCCCAGTTATTGCTCTCAAAATCCTAAAGAGAAATGCCCTGCTTATTTTCTCTTTTCAGTGACACGGGGAACCTATATTTGGGTAGTGTAAACTTTCCCTGTTTTCTCCAATGTCAGCAGTAACAATCTAGGCTACATTACTGTACTTGTCGTTATTGTTACAACATCTACGTTGGCTTGCCTCAGGGATGTCTTTTTTCCTGTCAGTGTGGGACCTTTATGTTCTCGTTCGGCTGATTTCATTATCAGGTTCATTGCAGCTCAAAACACAATAACCTGCAATATACAACCTGTTGTAATGCCCTTTCCCACCCTTTGCCCTTTTTCTAGTTTGGAGGCCTATAATAAACCACCTGAAAATTGCTTTATAATAGTCTTTCACCTGCTGCTGCTGCTGTTGCATTCTGTCTCTGACTTTCTACCTTGGCTAGGATATAGTACACCAACTTCTCCAGCCTGAGACGCATTATCCATCCAAAACAGCTGTTCAGCTCTGCTTCCCTGAGCTTTAAGAGAATAATACCTGTAAGTTTCAAGGAAAACCCCAGAAGTCATAAATTAAAGTGTTGCTGGGTAATTCAGGCAGTAAATATTGATTCGCTGAGAGCTTGTTTACTGTACTTAGCACTCTTTGACCGCCAATTACATGTTTCACTTAAAAAATTTAGGAGAAAGGCAACCAATGGGGAAAGGTACATTTTAGAGGGAGAACTACAAAGCAAAAGGCAGCAAGGAAAAGACAGCAGCAGAAGCAAAGAATGAGCAAGGCAGAAGAGTCTAGACTAAAGGACAAAAAGGGAGGAATTTGTAAACTGTGAGCCATATATTGGTTACACATGTATGAGCAAAACTTAGCCCTAGGATATAAATTCATCCTTTACGTCTTTACTTACTGGGGGCATAACATATTATGGGGGCATAACAGTGCTAAAGCACTGAGCATTTAATAAGAACATGGGTCCAGCTGTTAGCATCTCCCTTTTGAAGGATCTCCGATAACAGAGCGAGCCAAAAAATTTATTCAAAAGATGATTTGCTTTTTAAATTTATTTCAACATGGAAGAAAATTAGAGAAATTCTCATAGGTAGATTATGATGAGAGGCCAACCTATGGGAATGTCTAAGTACTCTCAGTCTGATGAAAGTAAAATTGCCTTTTACAGTGCTTTTCTGAGAAGAAGATTATGTTGGTGACATTCCTGTGGCTAGGCTGTGATGTTTTTGCTCTGGATTGGAGACATGTGCACAAATACTTGTCTTTACTTTGCAATCCTTTCTCCAGTGCTTCTCTGGTTTCCTGCCCTTTCATTAACCGCCCCCCCCACACACACACATTTCCAAAGTATCCATCAATTGCACCTTTTCAGATTAGGTGATGTAGGCATGCAGGACACCCTCAATGTTGTCCAAAGAAAGACATTTACAATGTTATTAAGACTGCCACCCCAAATACACAATCAGTTGAAAAATATCTCAAAAAATGAGGGGGGAAATTCTCAGGCACATAAAAAAATCAGAAAGACCTTCAATTGTGCCATCATGGCTGTCATCTGTAATACACACTCTGTGGCCCACTCTGGTAACAAAAACAAAAACCCACTCTTTTCACAGGCATAGATAGTATTTGAGAAAATGCAAAGCATATTTAATCCCATTAGCTGAGATTTAAAAAACTGCTAGCAGTTGGCTGATATTATTTGGGTAGGTGGAGTGATTATTTGAGTCAATATAAGGCAGTTAACATTGTTGTTTGGCTTACCATCCTGTGTCAGCCTTAGTATGGTGAAATTTAACGTTTAAAGCTTATGTTCTTTTCTTGGTTTTCTTGGAGACTGATAAAGCACAGTTACAAAAAGATATTTGGGGGAGGGAACTATTCAAGACATGCAGCATTTTGGATCTGATGGTAGAAAGGTAGTTTGAAGTGGGTGGAGTGTGAATATAGCACCTCTCTAAAACACCTGAAACATAATTTTATCCTAAGGTTGTTAGTCAGACACATGATCCTAAGAAAAGCCACTGATGATTTATGGCAGGAGTGTCAAACTCATGGCCTGCGGGCCAAATTCATCACACGCTGGCTATGCCCACGCATGGGAATGGCCAGCGTGGGCCATTCCCCCTTAGCGAAGGGGAGAAAAGTCATGATACATCACGTGAGGACACTGTGGCGATAAGAGTTTGACACCTCTGATTTAAGGAATTGCAGCAATCAGTTCACTGCTCTACATGGGGCTCCCCTTGAGGAGCACCCGGAGGCTCCAACTGGTGCAGAGTGCGGCCGCGCAGGTGGTAATGGGAGTGACATGGCATTCCCATGTAACACCTCTCCTGCACGAGCTGCACTGGCTCCCGGTGGTCTTCTGGGTGCACTTCAAGGTTTTGGTTATCACCTTTAGAGTGCTCCATGGCTTAGGACCTGGTTACTTACAAGACCACCTACTACCACCAATAGCCTCCCACCAGTCGGTACGCTCTCATAGAGAGGGGCTCCTCCGGGTGCGATCAGCAAAACAATGTTGACTGGCGGCCCCCAGAGGGAGAGCCTTCTCTGTGGGGACACCTACTATCTGGAATGAGCTCCCCCCAGAGATATGGAGGATCCCGGATCTGCACACCTTCCGCCGCGCTCTCAAGACCTTTTTATTCCACCAGGCGGGTCTGGCCTAATTTTTTTCCCCTTTTTCTCTTTTAATACATAAATTTTAATCTGTTTTTAAATGATTGGGGTGTTTTAAATCTGTCTGGGCCAAATTTGTTTAATTCGGTTTTATTCTGTTTTTTAAATTTTGTATTTATGTATTTTATCATTTGGCTGTTCACCGCCCTGAGTCCTTCGGGAGTAGGGCGGTATATAAATCAAATAAAGACTAAGACTAAGGACTAAAGACTGCTGATGTCACTGCCCTGCCATAGGACTTAAGTTTTAAGGGGAAAGTAAGGAAGATGGACACTATGGGGATTCTTAGAATATATAATATTTATTTTATGGACTAATATTGGTGTCAAATAACAGTAAAAATCCTGTCATCTATTTTTTAAAAAAAGTTTGTTGAGACATGATTACGGTGCTTTCCACTTTTTTCCAATTATTTTGGTAGTATTTGGGAAGCTTTTCTCTCAAAGTGACACCTAAGGTATGTCTCACTTTTTTTCTTCATTATGTCTCTCCTTTCTTAATTCAAAAAAGCAATCCTACAGTAGTTAATTAAAGAATGGGAAGCCAAGAAAATTGTAGGTTAAGAGGGGGCAGATTTACTGAAAGAAATTGTTCAGCCACCTATAATCTGAGAAAAATCTATATGTTACCAAATTATTCTTTCAGGATTGAGATGATGGACTTCTTTAAAAGAAAAAAGGAAGAAAAGATCACTACTGTTCTTCCATCAAATTGAATGAGAATGTGTGACATGAAATGCAGAAAATATTTTTGGCACAACACCAACTCAGCTGTTGGTATAAATTAACTGTCTTTGTAAAATGATTATGTTGCACATTGGGTTTTATGCATGCCTTCTATTTGTTATAACATTTGGGATTGCACTCCTTAGTCAGTGAAATAGGCTGTACTTTTGTACTAGCATAACAAAACTACAATAATGAGATGAAAGTCAGAATAATTCTACCTAAACATGCCTACTCAGAAATAAACTACTGCAGATCATGGCATATAGGATTACAGTTTAATAACACAGTCTAAGGCAGGTGTACTTAGAAGTAAATTCTGTGAATTCAAAGAATAACAGTCTCACAGAGTTGGAAGGGACCTTGGAGCTCTTCTAGTCCAACCCCCTGCTCAAACAGGAGGCCTAATACAATTCCAGTGGTTGTCCAGTCTCTTCTTAAAAAGCTTCCAGTGATGGAGCACCCACAGCTTCTGAAGGCAAGCTGTTTCACTTGCTTTGTTATTCCTCAAGGAGTTCAAGACAGTACAGTAGCCATAGTCATCGGCTTACAACCATAATTGAGCCCAAAATTTATGTTGCTAAGTGAGATGTTTGTTAAGTGAGTTTTGCCTCATTTTACAACCTTCCTTGCCACAGTTGTTAAGAGAATCACTGCAGTTGATAAGTTAGTAACCTGGTTGTTAAGGGAATCTGGTTTCCCCCATTGACTTTTCTTGTCAGAAGGTTGCAAAAGATGATCACATAATCTTGGGACACAGCAGCCATCATAAATCTGAACTACTTGCCCCTAAGTGAACTGTTATAAGTTGAGGACTACTTGTATACATAAGATTCTCCCCTCCAATTTGAGCCTAGCCTAGCATCCCCACCACACCTGCATTCTGTTATGCATCCTTCTGCATTGAGAAGCCAAAACTTCTCAAAGGTTGTGCCCTACACATGCAAACACACTCCAGTATAACCAATGATTTTGTGTGATCTCTATAAATAAAATTACAGGCCTTCCTTTCTGCCAGTGGCCTAGCTAGGCATATATAGGCCAGTATACCCCAAACTGAATCATTACCAGAAACTGCTCCTGGGACTACTGTTGTCTTTCAATGGCTCCTAATAATGGCTCTTACATTAATAGTTCTGAATGTGGTGCATCTATTTCCCAGCCCTCCAAGAGAGGCCAGATTGAGAAACAGACATTGCAGGGAATGCTACTTATTGTAGGGTAAAATAACAGAATCTTGAAGACCTACCAAAGTTTCCCTTCCTTCTTATACTAAATCAAGTAATCCTGACTTTCTTTCTCATGCTTCTTTTAGTCTCTGGGCTGCATAATCTCTTCTCCAAGTCCTTCCTCCTTGTCCTTTCATATTTCTCCAAGGTCATCTTTAGCAACATACTGTACATGTAGGCCCCAGAGGTGATATTCAGCTGGTTCCGATCAGTTTAGGAGAACTGGTAGCAGAAATTGAGGGTGGGCCCGCCCACCTGCCCTGGCTCTATGCTGTCCTATTTAGGCACGTTTTTGAGGCCGGGCACATGCAGGGAAGGCATGCGCATGAACAAAGCACATACATGGAAGATGCTCACATTTTCGGTGCTGGGCAAACCGGTAGGTAAATTATGTGAATCCCACATCTGATGTAGGCTCAAGGTCAGGACCCAGGATAGTATACCATCATCACCAAACTTTTGTGCTGAATTTATATTTATCGACAAAGAAATAAAGGGAGACTAGTATAGATCTATTTCAAGCTATTTGGCTCTCATCATACCCTTCTGGGATTCGAAATATAAATTCAACACAAAAATAGTTTGTCGCGAAAGGGACTGCCTGCGAAGGCTCCTGGATTGGGGCTGAAAGGCGAAAGCGGAAGCAGTATGCTAGTTCCCATATTTGGGTAGACCAGGTTGTCCTGATAGGCTGGTCTCACCAGAAAAAACACTTCATCGTCACCAAAAGAAGCACAGAAGAAGCCACCTTTGAAGAATAGGAAGGAAAGACTAGGTGAAAGTACCTTGATCCTGGCCAGGTTCTCAAGTAAAAATCAAGAGTAAAATCAGCCTGTTATATCAGTTGTTGCTGAAGGTACAAAGACTGTTGAAGGAGAACAGATTCCCTGTCTTGATCTGGTGCCAGCTTCTAGAAAAAGTGTCCAGGCAGACAGGAGCAAATTTGATCTCCTGTCCCTTCAAATGTACCTGACTGATTTATTTTTTTGTGTTCAATTTCAGTTGATTTTCAAATTTCATTTAGTTTCAACCAATACCTCATTTTACTACCCCACCACCCATACAAACTAGTTCCACCATCTATACACCTGGCACAAAAAGGTTGTAGAAATATTTGTATGTGGTTTGTTATATATTTCTCTTTTTATATGCATTTTTATCATATTTTCCCAATTTTGTAAGCATATTTTTTTGTTAAGAAGATGCATTCTGCAATAGATTTTTCTCCAGTACATGCCCACTAATGTTCCTTATTTTTCTAATGCTTGCGCTTCCATACACAGGAACATTACTGTAAAACTGAAAAGTGCAGGTTTCATCAGGTTATGTGCATTCTGATTATTTTTTATTTTTGAAAGATCAAAAATAAAATCAGCATGTTAGTCTACACATCCAAAAGTACTGAATCACTTATGCATCCCTAGCTCAGGGCTATTAAGAACATTTTTTAAATATCAGTTCAATCAAATATATGCAGTTGAGTGAATTTACATCACTCTGAAATAAGTAAGTTTATCATGACGTCCTTCAAATCTTACTGGTTTGGGGAATGATTGTATGGGGAAGTAACTTGCTTTAAAGGAAATCCAATGTAAAAATGTGTGTTAAATGCATTATATACAGCAACATATGTATAGCATAGCATAGCATAGCATAGCATAGCATAGCATAGCATAGCATAGCATAGCATAGCATAGCATAGCATAGCATAGCATAGCATAGCATAGCCTTTATTGTCATTGTACATCATATATACAATGAAATTGGTTTAAGTCTTAGTCATATTTCAGAAACATTTTGTGGGGGGAATCATCAGTCTCCCAGCATAAATACTAAGTCATGAAAAAGCAATTGGCAGCTCATGGGTGGGAGGCTATCTCAAATAATATACTTGAATTTTCCTGGTGCAATTTATTATTATTGCTCTTTTTTTTTATATAAAAACAGCTACGTCAATTGTTATACTAACCTATTTTTAGACCTTGGTGACTTTCATCACTAGCAATCCTCTAAGAATCTTTGAAGCCTCTTCCAAAATTCAAAGATGCAGATGTCTCCGAAAAAAGTTGCTATCGTGTTTTTATAGCTAGTTGAATTATGGGTAGAATGTGATGGCCAAACAATCTAGTTGTTTATGTATTTTAATGAACTTCCTGTTATTGCCATGTTGCATTTTCACAAGGTAACCCTAAAATATCCCAATATTTAATTGTAACAAAGTCAAAAAATCCAAATTCTCCTGCTCCTGCTCCTCCTTCTCATATGCTTCATGTTATAGGATTTGGTTATAGTCTACTGAGGACAATTTGTATTTAAATGATTGCTTCTTCCTTCCTTGCACTTGTAGAACATTGTGATTATATATGTTATGATCCATTAATGCTTATGACCTTGTTAATCTGGTCATATATATTTTTGCGTTATCACATTTTGCTTCATACAAAAAAGACCAGAAATCTCTTTGGCATAAGAGCTAGGCAGATAAATCTGAGAAGGCAAAAAAAGAAAAGAAAATGCTGCTGAATTTTGAAATATACCACTGATCATTTACCAGCCATTCTACTGTATAAGAATTTGATATTCTGAATTATTCTGTTTACTCATTAAAGTCAGTGTGATTTAAACCCTAACACGTTACACTGATAACTTCTCTATTGAGAGCTGTTTCTGACATGACCATTTTTTTTAATTAAGAGGGGAAAAATCATAACTGTTAAATGCTGTGATATCAGATTTGGGCAAAAAACATTTCCCAGGAAGGCTTATATAGATATGTGCTTCTCAGACTTCAAGCATTTTGTTGAATGTACATCATGTTTCAGAAACTCATGTGAGACAGGTATTTCCATTTTCTCTGTAAACTGGAGAAATTATTATATAATACTTACTTAGATTCTAAATGAATTTCCTTAACTTATTTTAAGGATAGACAAGAATTGTATTTATGTCTTGTATTAAACAAAGGATAAATGGAGAAACAAGAGGGATTTATCCAATGATTTTACTATTTACAGGCAGTCCTTGACTTACAACCATAATGGAGCTCAACATTTCTTTTGCTAAGTGAAGCATTTGTTAAGTGAGTTTTGCCTCATTTTACAATCTTTGTTGCCAAAGTTGTTAGGTGAATCACTGCAGTTGTTAAGTTAGTAAGTGGTGGTTAGGTGAATCTGGCTTCCCTATTGACTTTGTAAAATCTTGATCACATGACCTTGGGACACTTGCAATAAATATGAGTCTGTTTCCAAGCGTCTGAATTTTGAACATGTGACCGTGGAGGGGTATGCTGAAACAGCTGTAAGTCACTTTTTTCAGTGCCGTTGTAACTTTGAACAATCGCTATTGTAAGTTGAGAACTACTTGTATTCATTTAAAAGGTTTATATGGCAACCCATCTTAAAACAATTCTGTGCAGCTCACAGAGCAACAATAATTGCGGTGATGAAAGTCAGACTGCTAAAAAAATTAATTCTTTCTCTCTTCATCTTTTATACTGGAAAAAATCACTTCTATACAGTAGTGGCCAAAATTGTGGAAACCTTTTGGGAAAAGTGTATTTTCTAAAACTAGCTAATAATACCACTTTTTTTTTTGGAGTAGTACCATAAAATTATATATCAATGGAAATATAATTTAATCAAGAATGTAATGCAATAACATTTATGAAGGGTTTGCTATTAGAATAGCCGTTACAGTATAAAGAAGAAAAGTGAAACATGTAGAAAAAACAAGATATACAAAAATTATCACCATAGAAAAAATGAGATATACAAAAATTATCACGTCAGTTAATACTTAGTTGGGTAACCTGTAGCATGAATTACGGCCTTACAACATCTTCCCATGGAGTGAACCAAGTCTTTTAGTTCTGCAGCTGTTATAATGTGAAACCAAGATTGAATGATTGCTTCTATTAACTGGGTTTTATTGCTGGGTCGCTTCTGACTAACAAGTTTCTTTAGTCGGCGCCATGGATTTTCAATTGGGTTAAGGTCTGGGCTATTCCCAGGACATTCCAGCAGTGGAATTATCTTGAAACTCCAAAAAAATACACTTTTCCCAAAAGGTTTCCATAATTTTGGCCATTACTGTATGTATACATTAAGACAAATCTATCCTAGTAGATTGGAGCAACAATTGAAATAAATTCAGAGAGAGGACAGAAGATTAGGGGAGAAGAGTGAAAGGAACTCCTGGGCATACATAATATTCAATGTACTAGAGATATTTTGGACTCCCTTTCAAAATTCCCAGGAAGCCCAGGAAGGAGTAAAAAAGACAAGCATATCATGAAGAAATCTAAGCTAGACATTTTTTTATGATGCACCAACTTTTAGGGAAATCTTTCCTCCGTGTAAGTCCTATAGATTCCGTGGGCCTAAGAAATGTGCATTGCTACAGAGGACTGAATGTTTTCTCATTTATTTTTTATCCAGTCAAACTAATACTGTAAAATGGAAACCAACTTGGAAACTGGAACAAGAAAAAAAGGTCCATATTTATTGCTTCCAATAATCAATTATTTTCTAAGCAAAAACTTATGATCATTATACCAACCTTACTGAAATAGAGCTTAATGATTTCGTTAAAACAGAGAAGTGTGAGAGAGAAAAAAATAAAATTAATATTTTCATTTCCTGAAGTTAGGGGAACTTTTTTTGTTCTGCTTCACTTTTTAATCCTAAAGGCATTACTTCAGTGTGTATACATTTATGCTAATCATATACTACAGCCACGGGTCCCTCTATCAATATGAAATGTTTTGTACTTGCTGTTTTTGTGCATCTTGTATTGTTATATGCAATATACAAAATAATGTGTCTAACTATGCCATTTATGCTTTTGAAAGAAAAAGCAAATTACTTACTGAAGAGAATGGCATTTGCATGCATGTGTGTCAGCTTTCAAGCCATTTCCTTCTACAAAATATTGCTTTCCACACTTAGAAAATGCATCCATCCATCAGTTACAAACCATTTCAGAGCACTTTATGAATCTACCGAGCAAAATGTACTTATCTTACATTGGCAGTGTCCCAGCTGCTACAAAATTGCTATTGTCCTAATACTTACAAGGCAATTTTAGCATCAGTTAATAATTTTACAGGATAGATAACTTCTAAAGCATTATAAAATGACAGACATTAAACAATAGCAACTTAGCATTTTTTGAAACAGTTCATGACAGCTTAAAAAGTAAAGTGATTTTAATGTATAGTCTGTGCAGTTTAAGCTTCTCATTGACAATTCCTTGGAAGATAAAAATGTGAAAATCCTTTTAAATAGTGGGATGAAAGAATAAAACAAATTTATCTTTAAAAGATATTCGGTTAAAAAAAAGATTCAATTATGAATAATGTTTCAAATTTTCAAGTACTGGTAGTAGGTGACAAGAATATGAATTTATTTGGGTAAAAAAATGTTTCTATCATTTAATGGTAGGATATCAACAACCTAAAAAATCTATTCATTAAATCAAATGTAAAAAAGAAAAATATATCGAACAATCCTGCACGACCCAGTATGTGTTATTTCGTCAAAAACTCTTCTCACCACCAATCTAGCATTACTTAAAAAGTTACACCCCTGACAAATTCAAATGAAGCCACTTCTCTTATCAATCTCAGTTAAAGAGATTAAATAGCTCCTGAAAATTTTGATGGTGTTCTTCGTATTTCTAATGCATACTCAATTTACAGTATATGATATTTGGAGAAAATAATCTGGTGATGTGTAAAACATAAAGTATGCCAAACAAATTAAATTAATTGATATTTTAGGCTTTACTTTTGTAATACCAAAAGAGAAGCTTTCCAGTGCAACTAATGTACACCACAGTGGCCTCTTTCATGAATGTACTTATTAAGTTAAACCAGTCGTACCACTTGCTGTCATATAGCACAGGTAATTGACCACCTCATCAAACTGTTCCAAAAAGAATCCCTCAGTGCCTAATTATTGCATTCTTCTGTACCACTGAACACATTAAAGTAATGTTAATGTATTGTGCTATATACATCATTAACTACACACATTAGAAGGTTTTTTGCACGGCAGAAAAGTGTCCTGGTTACCACACTGCAGTTTCAAATGCTCTGTCAATTTATTTCTCCAAACACATCGAGATTAAAAAAAAAATAGGCAATCAAAATGCCAAAATGCCCCCACCTATTTTTCACTTCATCCTCTGTTGCAATTGAGGATACTGTCAGATAATTTGGCAACATCGTTAGTTCCCATATCTCTAGTACATTTAGTAACATGGCAGAAGCTATAGCACCAGAATCTATCTTTATTTATTTATTTATTTATTTATTTATTTATTTTATTTATCAACAAGTACAAGGAAACAAATAACAGTATAGACATAGACATGGACACATGAAAAAAAAATGGCACAAATAAAAGGATATAAATAGGCAAAACATAGCCATAAACACACAGAATGATTACATATAAATGGGGACAATAGGACAGGGACGGTAGGCATGCTGGTGCACTTATGCACACTCCCTTAGGGACTTCTTAAGAAACATGAAAGGTCCACGTTAGACAGTTTAAGGTAAAAGGTGTGGGGATTAGTGAGACTAACAACAGGATCAGGTAGAGTGTTCCAGACATTTACTACTCTATTGCAGAAGTCATATTTCCTACAATCAAGATTAGAGCGAATTACATTGAGTTTGAATCTATGGATAGCCCTTGAGTTATTGCGGTTGAAATTAGTACTCATTTACAGGTAGGACTTTTTGGTAAATAATCTTATGAACTAAGCATAGGTTGGGATGTAGACGGTGTAGTTTGAGGCTATCCAGACCTAAAATTTCAAGCCTGGTGGTATATGGAATTTTATTTCGAGCAGAAGTATTTATTTTCTTGCCTAAAATCGTATTTTTACACCCCCCATTGGTAACTGGTGCCCTCTGCCTATAAAGAATCACTTATTCCATAAATTCCCAGGAACAGGACCACTGACAGCTTGACGTTATGGCAGTCAGTATAGATGGAATGGATGTACGTGGTGTGGGAGAGGGAGAAACATGGATGAAAGCATGTGTTGGTGTGTAGTTTCTAGAAACATTCAGCATCACAGTAGGTTTTATAGATATCCAATCTAATCAATTTCCATCGAGAGTCCATGCCTGATCTTGGCCAGCATCTGGATCGAAGATTATCAAGAAGACTTGTGAATCACATACTGAACCAACTGGAAGGGCATAGAAGATCAAATTATCTCTTTGTTTGCTTCATAGAAAAGTTTGGATCTCTTGAGTATGAAATTTACTCATATTTGCATAGTCCCATCTATCTGTTGGATGATTCTTGATGCATATTCACTGTTGAAAGTCTTCAATATATTAAGGAGACAGAAGGGGAAGATATTCATAGGGATAATCATATTAACAGGATTTAATAAATTAAAGATTTAATGCTAAAGAGGATGGATGGATGGATGGATGGATGGATGGATGGATGGATGGAAAAATAGACAGGTGCACAGGCAGAATAGTTGGCCTACTGAGGCAATGTTCCAAAATAAAATTGAAATTGAGTCTACATAATAATGTTTCATAGACAAGAATATTTATTTTCTATTTTTAAAGAACTTGTTTTCACCTTTTTCCTACTATGTAGGATCTTTAAAATGCAACTGTTTTGTACAAGAAGTGTGGCCCAATTAACTGACAATGTTTCTTGCCAAGACTAAACGTTGCTATATTAGACAAGATAAAGGTTAAATATTCTGAAACAGAGATTTGTAAATTGCCTGGTTACCTGTAAATAATTCAGCATTTACTGACACCTGAAAATTCATGACTCATACATTATTGCTATGAAATATATATTTCTGATGTGTTAAGAAGTCTTCCCTTGGATTGACTTCTTAACACATCAGAAATATATATTCCATATCTTCTGGATAGAACATGGTTCCATATCTGAATCTTTTCTACACATAATGGAATTTTAATAATAGAATTCCTTCAATGCATTTCATGGAATCATAAAGAAGCCTCAGGATCTCCAAAGAATCCAATAGAACTAAGCCCTATCATAGTTACTTAATTATTAATTAATGAATTTTATGAACTAAGGTACTATACTTTCCCAGTGATACCAATGAGCTGCTTAGTTACACTACTCTTATTTTGCTATATGTATTGGTTGGGCTGACTTGGTTCTATCTTAAGGTTATTTTTTTGGTTAACTGATTTCATGCTGCTTATTTTAGTCCTTTAAATAGTGGGCTTCAATCGTAGTTTTGATTGATTATAGCATTTAATTGAGATCATTGTTTCAGATACATTTTTTCATTCTTTATTGCCTTGTTTCAAGGCCTGTTATAAGAGGATGAAAAAATCTATAGATAAATAAATTAGTTTCTCCAATAAAGCACAGAAACTTCAGCTGTATTTAAAAAGGTGTCATTCATACTCCAAGAGAAGGATTAGCAAAGAGGGGCCTTTAGGGATGATCTACAAGATCTATAGCTACTTCATTTCCATTACAAGGTATTAAAGAGGTGGTATTCAGCAGGTTCTGACCAGTTCTGGAGAACCAGTAGCGGAAATTTTGGGTAGTTCGGAGAACTGGTAAATACCATCTCTGACTGGCCCCACCCCCATCTATTTTCTGCCTCCCAAGTCCCAGCTGATTGGGAGGAAATGGGGATTTTGCAGTAACCTTCCCCTGGAATGGGGTGGGAATGGAGATTTTACAGTATCCTTCCCCTGTCACGCTCACCATGCCACGCCCACCAAGCCGCACCCACAGAACCAGTAATAAAATTTTTGAATCCCATCACTGGCATGTGGTCTGGATAGTTAAAAATGACTTTGTATGATTAATGGGGAAAAAAATGTAAGTGTTTGGATTTCATTTAAAACTGTCATATGTTAAATCATTTTAATGACTGTGGGTGAATCAACTGTTTGTCATTTAATTATGTATTTATTCCAACTGAGACCCACTTTATGCAAAATTATTAACATTATGAAATTGTTAAATACCAACAGGATAAGATTATGAGTCACCTATCATCTGTATGCAGTTATTGGGTTGCACTGAAATAAAATTGAGAGTTTTCTTGGCAGTCCCTCCTAAGCAGCATTTCAATAAGAGTGAAGCATCATCATCAAGAATATTTAATTATTTATTTACATTAGTTATATTACTCCCCCTTAACAATATCCTTTAGATTAACAGATTAATAGAGTTGGAAGCAACCTTATAGGTCATCTAGTCCAACCCCCCGCTCAAGCAGGAGACCCTACACCATTTCTGACAAATGGCAGTCCAATCTTTTCTTCAAAGTCTCAAGTGATGAAGCTCCCACAACTTCTGAAGGCAAGCCGTTCCATTGGTTGATTGGTTCTCACTGTCAGAAAGTTCCTCCTCATTTCTAGATTGAATCTCTCCTTGGTCGGTTTCCATCCATTATTCCTTGTCTGGCCTTCAGGTGCTTGACCCCATCCTCTCTGTAGCCGCCCCTCAAATATTAGAACACTGCCTCTCCTGGTCCTTCTCTTCACTAGACTAGTCATGCTCAGTTCCTGTAACCGTTCTTCATATGTTTTAGTCTCCAGTCCCCTAATCATCCTGGCTGCTCTCCTCTGCACTTTTTCTAGAGTCTCAACATCTTTTTATAGTGTGGTGACCAAAACTGGATGCAATACTGTAGGTGTGGTCTTACTAGGGCTTTATAGAGTGGCATTAGTGCTTAATAGAATGAAAAATAAAAGCCATAAGAACAATCACAAAAGTCTGAACAGCATTAATAATGACTACAAAGGACTAAATAAAGAAAATAAAGCAGCTGAGGGGAATACTAAAGGACTGGATTAATTTAAAATGCATACAAAAAATTGTTTTTATGAGTTCTTTGCGGGGTATGTGGAAAAGGTGGCAAAATTCCAGACAATATTAGAGAAAATGTCATATGACCTGGGGGAAATTTGATCATTTAAAAAAAAATGAGTGATTGTTAAAACTACTTGATGGAGCTAGGTTAAATTCCTGTAAAGTAGATTTTAGGATCTGAATAGGTAAGGATGGGAGAATCTCTCTGAGAAGTTGTTCCATAATTATTTTAGATATTGAAAGTAAAATCTTCTCCTTTGAATGGGATTTGGACATAGACTTCCACAGTATAGAAAGTATTAACACAATGGATCTAGACTGTCTACTTCCATTTAATAGTACTGCTGTATTATTTAATAGTAATACTGTACTGTACATATGTTTTACCATTCTGCTACAGAAGGGAGAATTTCCTTGTGTTGGTAACCATAATACTCTCTTTTCACCAGGCAATACTTGGTAATGAGACTGGAAGAATGAATGGAGCTAAATGGTGAGAAATGGTGCAACAGGCCTTTGGAAGCCACTTTAAAATCCTCCTCGCAAACATTCAAAAATCAGATTAAGCCAAATTGTCACATTTCTGTCATTCTGAATGTTAGCAATTTTTCTTTTGATTGTGGGCTTTTTTTCCAAGGTTCCTAGGAATGTTAATAGTGGGAATGAGAGAGGTTCCATTTCAATTCTTATTTGGGTGGGGTTGGGGGGAAATGTCATCATGAATTTTATACATCCTTCTATCTGATCACTAGAATGATGAATAGTTATAGAAAAGCAATATCTAGACTCTCAATTGATATATCAACTCAAACAGGGAAAGGCTGGAGACCATGTCATCATCAAATAATGGATCAGAGTGGTGCAAAGGTGTGGAGTATTCTCTCCATCTCATATGCCTGTTGGATTATGATTAATTATTCATTTTAGGTTGAAGGTAACATGCAAAAAGATAATGGCCATCATCATACATCCTTCCCTAAATATATTTGGACTTATTTCCTCAGTTTTAGGCACAGCATGAACAAACTTTTGTAGACATCAGAATTTTCTGTAATCACAATTGTGGAAATTTTGTGGAAAATTTTGTAAATTGTATGATACAACCTTATCGACTTTGCATCAGAGCAAATTGAAGCTGTCAGTGTACCCATAAATGTTTTGTGGATCTATGTACCAAAGAGTTACCCAACTCTGTTTATCTAATGGATATCTAGTATGGCATTTGTTGGTACTAAGAATTTTGCTATTCCTTTCTTTAGTTGCTGTCAATCATCTCTGTTAATACCCAGTTCTTATCTACAGTGTTTTATGTGCATATATGAACATACACAAAATGCAAATACACATACACATAGAAGTGGATAAGAAGGGCATACAGAGATAAGAAGCAATTTCCCCTATTTTTAATATGAAAGTTGAACATTTTAACATTTGAAATTTAGTTGTTTGAGACAAGACTGTTTCTTATAATATCACCAGTCATCTCATGAAATAAATGTGAGTTGTCAAATATTAAACATATTAAGCACAGTTCACTAATTCACAGATAAATAACACTTTGCCTAATAATTAAATTCCACTGAAATATTTGACTAGATATTTTGGGATGTGAAATACTGAGCTCAAATATTTACGAAATATTCAGAAAGTCTTTACATGTTGTTAAATGTCTAAAAATGATAGATATCTAAATTTCCAAAGGAAAATGGTGAAGAAAATTTTGAGGAACTTATTTGCTCCATACAATTTGGTTAAATACACTCATACTTTGGGTACTAGTTTGGACAGTTTTGGATATTTTGCACACTATCCAAGATTTTCTTATGCTTATCAGCAATGCCCAATTCCATATCACCAGAGGGCAGTATTAATAGACTTAATCCAGCAACATGTCAGGTCTACTTTGCCACTTTTGCATCTCTAGAACTAGACATATCAGCCCTCTTCTCCTACTTTACTTATCCACCAAACTAAAAACATGCCTTTGCTGATCTCCTAGATTCTCAGAGAGGAACAAAATAAAACTTCATTGAATATTTTCCGCTTTCTGGTTTATAGATTAGGTTCCAAACACCACTAATTTTATTGCTAATATTGAATAGATTTAGGAAGGGGAAAAGGGAATGTTTCTCCCCCAACACCTTTGTAAAAATTATCTCTCTCTCTCTCTCTCTCTCTGTGTGTGTGTGTGTGTGTGTGTGTGTGTGTGTGTGGTAATAATGGTAGCAAAGCTCATTAGTGCTGCCATTTTCCACAAATTCAATTTCTGTACATTTGAAAACACATCTCACAGCCAGTCATCACTCCATAACTCAAAAGGCAACCTATTTAAATACAGGGGAAGAAAGCCATACTACTCCTCTAGTACCTCATCGCTTAGGACATAATCCTGGTGGTGTCTTTTTTTCTTTTTTTTCCCCCTTCTTTTCTTTTAACCATACTCACCGGGATGTACCAACTCCAAATTGCCAGAACCTCTCCTTTCTACAGAGAAAACATACTCGTGTCCTCTATACACAGGGTAGAAAAATAGCACTGGTCAGTGCTGCACAATATACAACAGGCAATTATGATTCAAGTGTCCAAATTATAATCAGTTTGACAAACGTCCACAAGCATCTTCATTCTATTTTATATTTTCAGTAAGACAAGGCAATCATACAAGCAGACAATTCCATCAGGGAAGCTTGTTAGCTGCTTAGTCTGTTAAACCCTGGTTGCCATAGCATCTAGAGTTGAAAAAGCGGCAGATTGGCATGAAAAAGCTTGTCGACAATTGCCCTGTCACAGCATGCAAGCCAGGTCTGCTCAGAGGCAGTACACTACAAGTTTTCTTTCCCAGTTTGTACTACCCCATGCTGTTTAATAATATCCATTTACTGGTATTGGGATTGATCTAGTGCAGTGTAAAATCGTCATCGAGTGACATTGCTTTTCACTCGGTGTGACATTTTTTTTTATTATTATTTTAACAAACTAGGACCTGGCAATTAATTCGTAAATGCAATTTAGTATATTTACCAGGAGAAGCTTGCGTAAATAGGTTATGTCCACTGGGTGGATGAGGAAGGGGGGGGGAGAGAGAGAGAGAGTCTACTACTCTCTGCACATTTAGTGAGATAATCAGGTTTTACTAAATAGGAAAGAAATCTTTTCAATGGCTTTTCAAACAAGTTCAGCCTAGTTAGCCCTTAAACACCACAAAGGAGTGCTTTGCATTGTGAATGCGGTATTATTTAAAACACATAGGTAGAGTATACCATCTTTTTTTTTTGTCACATAATATAATGAAACCAATTACCAAGCAATACCAATTACCAGTTTGCCTGGTGATAATTCCCATTTGACAAGTGTGTGTGGGAAACTGAATGGATGGCAAAATATTTTTCATGGAAATCCTATTGCATGCCTTAGATTTGTTTAGATGGTAAGGCATTCCCAAGAACGGCCCATCCTTCCATTAAAATTAATATCTTCACCTTGGCCAATTCCTTTCCATAAGCTACATTTGCCAGGAATAATACTTAATTATAATGTAAGCCTTGTTGTCATAGTCAAAAAGAAACCACAGAAGGAAAGAGAAAGTCTAGTTATAAAAATGCACTTTATTTCATTATCTCCTCTTTATCTGTTCTGTCACTTTGCATTTTATTTCCTCCTTCAGTGCAGCAATTCTAGTAAATCTTGAAAACTATACAGTCAGGAACACAAACTGATAAACCCAGGAGAGTCCATAAACGTGGATTCTTTCTCATTATAGCCATTATCAAGACACGTGAATTTTTACATCAAAATTGCTTCAGTCTTTCTTCTATGTGTTTCATGAAGATTGTGGCTTTTTCTAAAGCTACAACTAATTTGTGTTTTACCAAATCCATCAATGCCCCCAATAGACATCATAATTAAGACAAAAATGCAAGGAGCAGCAAGGCTCATGTAAATTGCATTAGAACTGTATTCAGAGTCTTTAAAAAGGGGATCTTTCAAATATTATGTTGTCTCTCTTTTGATGTTTTTTTTTTTCAATTCACAGAGAAGGCTTGAGTGAAATTTTCATTTTTATTTGACTTCATTCATCTGACTTGCCATGCAGAATACAAAAAGTTCAGTCTTCTGGAGGTTAACAGTGTATATTTACTTTAAAAGGTTTTTTGTTATGTTCCATGTTTCAAGCCTCTATAATTAAGGGTCTGTTAACATTTCCATTATACTTCCCCCACCCTGTTCTCCAGGAGTTTATAACTTACAGCAGTGATAAATATTAACCTGAAGCGGAAATTTGTCATATATACTCTCAGTCTGGAAATAGCTGATTCCCCCTCCCTGAAATCTACATGTCCAATTTTATTTATTTTGATTTGGAAAATGGATCATTCTTGCATGTAAAATAGTGAAAGGATGGATAGCCAAGAATCGAGAGATCAAGGGGCTTAGTGATGACCAAAAGCAACATTTAGGCACAATTATTGAATACCTTATAATCATCCTTTATAACTCCAGACAAATAAGATATTCACCTTCAATAGCTTAACATACTTACAAATGCTATTCAAAAACCTTAACAGTTCTGCAGCTCATGCACTAGCAAACTGTAAAGTTGACATGCTTAAGAGATCTGATATGCCAATTGCTTAGGGAGTCTATAATTGCATGGCAAAGTGATTAAATCACAATTCCAAGTGCTTTGGCTCACCAATCTAAAAGTGAATATTATGCGTAGGTCAAAACATTTATTTTCTTGCTCTAAATGCAGAATTACAAAGTGAAAACATTACAAAAGTACCTTTAATTTTTTAAAACAACAACAACAACAACACATTTCATAATGCTGACTGTAGCTGGCAGGGACAAGGAAAGGCATATTTGTATGATGTCAGAACAGGAGTGAATTTTTCTACAGTTTAGGAAAGGAAGGAGAGAACTTGGCCCAAGGATAGAATACCTATTATGGAAGAATCCTTGTATTTAAGTTCCTATTAAGTTATCCTTTGGTACAGCCCAGTAGAGCAACACTGCACTAGTTGGGCTCATAAAGTGACCACACATTTTCTAATTCATTCTCATTAAACCAATGAAGTCCAAAGTGCCTCTATATCAATTGTATATTGTCCGTGGGCTTTGAAGTATTGATATGAGCGTCCCAAACAAGTCCCTTTCATGTGAATGGAAGCTGTATGGAAGCAGGTATTGGTTGTGTCTTTCCATCAGATTCAAATAGAGAAAATCATCCAACAATTTTAATCTTATTGGTCTGCTGCTGGAAGATGGACCAAAGCCCAACTTCTGCTTAACTGATGGTGAATTATAATAGACCCCTCTGGACATGTACAAGTCTATTCCTTCACCATTTGTTTTGAGGCAATTAAGCATATCCAATAACTGGGCAATTAAAAAGGTAGTGTTTATGTATGTCTTTAAATGTTAAATAATGGTAAAATGGTGCAAATTTGTAATGTTATTATTTTAAAACATGATATTTTTATTTCTATTGCACAGCACAACAGTATATTCTTATCACCTGTTTAAACGCTGTGGGATTTGACCTAAATATTTTCAGTTCTGAGTGTGATATCTAGGAAACATGTGTCAGTCGCTATTTGTCTTTTAATTAATGCTGGCAGCATAGAGAAAACTGCCGTACACCTGAGATTTACTAAGAAAAAAAATGTGTGTTTAAATATTTGTAAATAGGAGGCAGTAGTGAGGGAGACAGAATTAGGTGTCATAGTAAATAATAATTCAGTAACTCATAAAAGAAACATCACATAACAATAATCCTTATCTGAATAAAAATAAACACTTTCTTTCAATAGTTATAAATGGCAAGCATAATGTCAAATAGCAAAGTGAAGGTTAAATGTTTTATATGTGTCAGAGAGAGATGCCTTAGAATAGCTTGTTCCTTCCTGTTGTATTTCCTTCTTCTCAAATGTTCTACAACTGTCTGAAAGCACATTAGCTGCCAGGTGTCACACTGATGTCTTCATGCTGCAGCTTACGGACGTGAATTTACTACGATCTATTTAATCATCAGTGTATCGATTTTCCTCTGCTTTCCTCCATTTTAGCCCCATAGCAGGCTCCTGTAATTTCCTTTGGACAAAGTGTAACCAAACTGTGCTAAGTGATGTTGATTTGCAGGCATAAGCAGAGGGGTAAATATAAATTAACAAGCGATAAACATTTTACAAGTAGTAAGTCAATAAAAACAGTTCTCCACACTTCTTGGTGGAATGATTTTGAAGCAGGCTCTGAACAAAGGTGTCCAAAGAAACTGACAAGAGTCTAACAGCATTTTCTCTCTCTCCCTCCCTCCCTTCCTCCCCACTCCCTTCCTCCCCACTCCCTTCCTCTTTCTCTCTCTCTCTCTCTCTCTCTCTCTCTCTCTCTCTCTCTCTCTCTGTGTGTGTGTGTGTGTGTGTGTGTGTTGTGATTACAAATTGATCAGCCTAAAAGCCTCAGATGCAACTGAATCAGCCGTAAGCTGCTGATTGAAAGGGCTCAGTGGGAGCTGCTATTTGTTTGTTAAACTCCCATGATTCCAAGTAGATAATTGGTCTGTGAAGTTCAGGTCAGAATCCGAATTTGTTTTCTTACTTCTCAGCTGGCTCTGCACTGATGATTTCAAAACTTTGGTGTATATATTTAGCCAGCAGCAAACCTAACAACTTTAAAGTAAAAAAAAAAAAAGATGCCAGTGGTGGGTTTTTTTCAGGTGCTGAATGGAAAGCACCCCAATCCAGAAACTCATTAATACAGCCAAGTTATAAAACTGATTTATTTCTGTCAACTTGTTTCTGGAAAACAGTGACAAATATTAATACATATTGGTGGTGCTGAAAAAAGCCTGACAATGCATCCCTTGTGAATTTGATTGTCTGTTTTATTGCCCATGTAAGAGTCAGTATCTTATTATACCCTCAGGTTGCAGCTGTAAATGGATAAGGATTTAGAAGACATCAAGAGAATGTGAGTAAATTGTAGGATCAAACAAGGTTGTTGATTCCTTGCAACCTATTTTCTATGTCTGTATTTGTCAGTGTTTTTCTTTTAGCAATGACCAGCTCCCTTTATGTGCTTAGAAGAGAGATAGTCTCAAGGGCTATATGCCAAAGGAGCTGTTTGTGAAAGCAGAATAGAGCAGTGTTTGTGTTCTCCCTCTAGTTTTTCCTATCAAAGTTTCCATAGTAAACGAATTGGCTGCTTCTTGTATCTGGACTGCAGCTTGTCTCATCAGCTGGAGAAACTACCATTATTATGAGGATTATTATTTACACATATTCTGAGAAGGCACACAAATGGATCTGGAAGAAAGAATTCCAGAAGGAAATTAAGTGAAAGTAGTTAGTTCTTTAAAGAAAAAAGGATAGTGAACATACTGAATAGCAAAGGTGATGTAGACTATAATATTTTACCCTGAATCAAGAGAGGGAAACAATCTGAGGGCTGAGGGCTGCATTAAATTTTGTGTGACATCCAAAACACCACACTCAAAAACCAGCTCTGGACATGGTGATCAGAAGGGAAAGGCTATAAAAGGAAAAAGCCCTGGGGGGGGGAACCCTATTCCAGGTCAGATGACTTAGAGGAAAGAGAAAGGGGAGCTTAAGATGAAACAGTCAATGAAATTGCAAACTGCTATCCCTTGCTGTAGTGTAGGAATATATTGGGGGAAAAAATTTTCTGGATTTTTTTTTTCCTCCACAGCCCCTGGCTAGATCTGGCCCATCTCCATCTTTTTCTTTTTTTAGTTTCTCCTGCCATAACAAATTTGTTCCTGCTCTATTCTTTCCAACATCCCACATTCCATTCAGTTGGAAAGAATAAATAACCCTAATCCTGGTAGAGGTGAGAAGCTGTTTTGGAGAGCTTGCCAGAGAGACAATAGCAAACTATGCTGCTACTTCAGGATGACAGATTTAAGCGAGATTCCACTAGTGACTCAAGGCATCTTCTAGAGTCATCCCAGAGTTGTTAATAACTAAAAGTTTATACTGCTTCATTGATGTCTGGGTGATATTGGAAGATTTTGTAAGTCTCTATTGGGGAAATGGCCTTGGTGACCCGTAGAAGACTCTGGAAGGTACTGTATATCAGGCTTTCTGAGATACACATGCAAAACAAGTTGCCCAAAAGGTCGGTGTTATTTTTGTTATTAATAGATCAATTATTTTAAATGGGGGATACTTGGTTCTAGACAGAACTGAAATATGAAGGTACTAACTACATAGTTCCAACAAGAACTATGAAGAGAGTAAGAGTTTTGGAATGCTATTATGAAGAAATGAAGGAATACAGATGTTACCAAATCTATATTGGGATAGTGCTAGAGAGAATTTTAATTACTGTATATGAGAATCAATATTATAAATTGCCTGGAAAAGTTGTTTGCTTGCCAGAATCAAATAAAACTCAGGTACTGTTCAGCAGCATAAGGCCATTTCTATATAAAATAGCTAGACAGATAGTAATGTATAATAATGAATATTCAACAAAGTACTTTGAATCTGTCTTGCTGTTACTTTCATCTTGTTGTGGCTCTTGAAAAGCTATTTTGAAATGTTTGCAGAATCCCTTCCAAGGCTTTTCATAATTCTGTCAGTAAACCTGCATCTACAGATTGCCTAAAAAGTCATATCCATGAATATAGAGGCTGACAAAGTAATTGCTTTCTTGGCCTCAATTCAGAAGAACAGCCTATTTAGGAAAGTGCTGAAACAACTTGAAATGAATGGTCTTCAAAAAATGTATCTTTAATTAAAGTGTACGGTATTTTGAACCACATTTCCATAGCTTCCCAGTCTTCTTGAAAATATATTTTGTTCTGTTAGGACAAGGAATTAGACAATGGAATAAGTGTCTGTACTGAGCTATGAAATAAGTCTGCAGAGACTGCAGTGTGCAAAATTCAAAGGAAGACTTCAGGCAGACTTTCACTGAACCACACTTTTAATGTCCAGATAACCACGGGGTTATATTGCATTCCTAAATTAACTAAGAAACTAATCATTGTCATCAGTTGCTGCAAATTACCATCACAACTATAAGAAAGGGGACACAACCTAATGGTTGATGGGCACAGATGTTATTGTCTGATATCTCAAGATCCACACTTGAAAAATGGGCAGGCACAGTCCAACCCTTTTGGAAGATTTCAAGTTTTAAAGAACTAAATGAGTGTCTTAAAAGAGTGTCTTATCAGACTTAAGGCAGCTATTTTGCCCCTTGGGCTTAAAATAAGAATGGTTTATTATGGAAAATAATTATGTGTTTGCTATGGAATCTGCATGGGACAGATATATAGATAGCCACACATGTTTAGAGACTCTAAGATGATGGCGAACCTATGACACATGACACATCATGATGTTTTTGGTGACACATCAGTATTCACCAACACTATTCTCAAAAATATAACTCCCCCATTGACTCATGATTTTTGGAGGCTGCAGGAGAATGGGGTGGAGTGCCATGCAGCCTCTAGACCAGTGATGGCTAATCTTTTCAGGACCAAGTGCCCAAAGCATTCACACAAATTCATGCATGGCCCCGTGCACATGTGTGCGGCCCCCGCATGAGCCCCCCCGCATGTGCACATGCCCTGCGCACACACCCTGCGCATGTGTGAGCAGCCCTGCCCCTGTGCTCTGCCCCCTTCCTGCATGCGCGGCAGTGACCTCATGACCAGCTGGCTTGCGGGAGGTGCACACACATGCGCAGCAGAGCTGAATTGGGGCAACGGCTCACGTGCCCACAGAGAGAGCACTGTGTGCCACCTATGGCACATGTGCCATAGGTTTGCGATCATGGCTCTAGACCATCAGTGTCAAACTCGCGATGTCATCGTGACATTTTTCCCCTTCACTAAATGGGGGATGGGCGTGGCCAGTGCGTGATGCATCCAGCCCATGGGCCATGAGTTTGACACCCCTGCTCTAGACTCTCTGAAAGTTGTGCAAAAGGGCCATGGTCTTGCATGGTCTCACACAATCACAGATTTGCTTTCACGTGATTTTTGAAGCTGCAGAGGCCACAGAAAAGCATTCTCCAAAACCACTTCAAGAATGAAAATCTTGTGTGACCCAAAGCTGCCTTACGTAGTTCCACAGGGTCTTGTCAACAAAAAAGACAACATTGCCTGAAAGTAAGCAGTGCCTGGCAGATCCTGGGGATCACACACAACATTGTATATTTTTTAAATAAATGAATATGTAAAGAATTGCATTTTCTGAATTTTTGACATACCAAGCCCAAATGTTCATTATCACTGCTCTAAGGAAACATATGACAAATAATGCCTTATAACAATGAGTCATTTGACTCACAATGTGTAAGATGATGGTTGTTCTTTTTTTCCCTAGTCTTGCTCCACTTCAGCATTCAAGAACTACAGATATGGATATTTGGAAATCTGCAATAAGGCCATTCAAAATGAAGTTACCCAATATTATGGAAATATTGCAATAGCCCTTGAGGCAGTATTCTGTATTCAGTACATTCACTCAATAATTACATTTGTTCAACCCTATCTCTCTTTGTTTTACTACTCATGCAGCTTTTTCCTATGCAGTCAAATTCATTTTATGTTTTTCCTGACATATCTAACTCTTCCATCTATATAACATTGTTATATAATATACCCAACCATTTTCATTTATGTTCAAGAGTCTTTTGGAGTGGTGCAGCTGTAATAAGTAGTAGTAGTAGTAATAGTAGTAGTGGCAGTAGTAGTAACAACAACAAGCAATCATTTCTCACGAAAAACAACATTTTGTTCATTACTTACCTTAAAATTTCTGCATTGTCCCATCTTTAATAAACATTCTTCTAAGGTACACAAAATCATCTGCTACATAACTTTCAATCATTCACTCCATTTTTTTTGTCAAACACAAAACTGATTTTAATACATTGAGTTCAAAAACCATATTTCTCAATCCATTGTTCAATCTGTTTAGTGTTCACTGCAAATCCTTTGAATTCTTATACGACAACATTGCATGATCTCCATGCAAAAATACACATACTGTATGACCATATCAACAGTCAATATACCATCACAAGCATTTATTATATATTGTCCAGAAGCTCATTAAACAAACAAGGGAAAATTACACATCCTTTTTACCTTCCTGTCTTATTCTGATTTATGTGTTAAGTATTCTTGTTATTTTCAGGTATGCATTATTTCATCATCATCTACTCTTTTATCTCATTCAGCAGTAAATGTTCAAGACCATATTCATATAAAACATTCCATAACTCAAGCCTATTCAAGCCTTAATCATTCACTTTTTCTAAATCAACAAAGATAAAATAAACTTTCTTCCAACATGTTTTACGAGAAGAGTCCTCCATTTCTCTAACTGCAATAAAATACCTTATGCCACCAGACTCCAAATTTTGGGCTTAGACAACTTAGAACTACTCCGACTTCAGTCTGACCTAAGCATAGTACATAAAATTATCTGCCACAATGTCCTTCCTGTCAACGACTACTTCAGCTTCAACCACAACAATACACGAGCAAATAATAGATACAAACTCAAGGTAAACCGCTCCAAACTCGATTGCAGAAAATACGACTTAAGTAACAGAGTGATCAATGCCTGGAATGCACTACCTGACTCTGTGGTTTCTTCCCCAAACCCCCAAAACTTTAACCTTAAACTGTCTACTGTTGACCTCACCCCATTCCTAAGAGGGCTGTAAGGGACGTGCATAAGCGCACCAGCGTGCCTACCGTCCCTGTCCTAATATTCCTTTTCACTTACTCTTTTCATGTATTCAAATTATGTTTATACTTTTACCTGTTATCTTATATATGCTTGACAAATAAAGTTATGATTATGATTATGTTTCTATCTCTCAATAAGTTACTGAGGTGCAGATCTCTGGTATATACACACTGCCATAGTTTCACCTTGTATCCTCCAAATATTGCAGATTGCAGATTGTCGCCACTTTTATCTTCTCAGTTAGAAGCCCAAACACTTTCCCAGGCAAAATTAACCAATCAAGCTCACTGTAGTTTTTGCAAGTAGCGTTTCTTCACTTTTATTTTTGTGTACGTATAAGGGATCAAATATAGCAGACTCCCAATCCTCAACCATAGAAACAGAAATACATTAAACAGATTGCTGACCCATTCCATAATCAAACCACATCCACATATAACTATTTCTCATCTACAACTGCAGTATTACTATTTTTCAAAATTCTGGCAGTATTTATGACTTCCTTTTCATCACATGTTTTCTGGACGCTACCACTGTTAACATTTGTTTCAATTCCACTAAAGTATGCAGATTCATAAAGGATGCATTCTAGCATTCTTTTACCAATTTCATCCAAAATAATTTCATCAATTTTATTTTATTTATTTTATTTTATATTGGATTTCTATACCGCCCTTCTCCCTGAGGACTCAGGGCGGTGTACAGCCAGATTAAAAAACATGCAGAACAAATATTAAAAAACAATTAAAAGATATATAAATTTGGCCCAATTAAAACTCATTTACCAATTAAAAACGTTTAAAACATTTAAAAACAGTTAAAAATTTCATCTTAAGCCAGCCCGGCTTGTTTAAATAAATGGGTTTTAAGGGCGTGACGGAAGGCACTGAGGTCTTGGATTCTCCTTATCTCTGGGGGGAGCTGATTCCAGAGGGTAGGTGCCCCCACAGAGAAGGCTCTCCCCCTGGGGGTCACCAGCCTACATTGTCTGGCTGATGGCACCCCGAGGAGGCCCACTCTGTGGGAGCGCACGGGTCGATGGGAGGTCGTTGGTAGCAGCAGGCGGTCTCGAAGATAGCTAGGCCCTATGCCATGGAGCGCTTTAAAGGTGATAACCAACACCTTGAAGCGCACCTGGAAGACAACTGGGAGCCAGTGCAGCTCGCGCAGGAGCAGTGTTACATGGGAGCGCCATGCTGCTCCCGTCACTACCCGCGCTGCTGCGTTCTGGACCAGCTGGAGCCTCCGGGTGCTCCTCAAGGGGAGCCCCATGTAGAGAGCGTTGCAATAGTCAAGGCGAGAGGTGACGAGGGCGTGAGTGACTGTGCACAGGGAATCCCAATCAAGAAAGGGCCGCAACTGGCGAATCAGGCGAACCTGACAAAAGGTCCCCCTGGTTACAGCCGTCAGATGTTCCTCCAAGGACAGCTGCATATCCAGGAGGACTCCCAGATTGCGAGCCCTCTCTGTGGGGGCCAATGACTCGCCCCCAATAGTCAGTGATGGAGTCAACTGACTATATCGGGATGCCGGGAGCCACAGCCACTCAGTCTTGGAAGGGTTGAGCTTGAGCCTGTTCCTCCCCATCCAGACCCGTACAGCCTCCAGGCACTGGGACATCACTTCAAGGGCATCGTTGGGGTGGCCTGGGGTGGAGATGTACAGCTGGGTGTCATCAGCGTACTGGTGGTATCTCACCCCAAAGCCACGGATGATCTCACCCAGCGGCTTCACATAAATGTTGAACAGAAGGGGCGAGAGGACCGATCCCTGCAGCACTCCACAAATGAGAGGCCTCGAGGTCGACCTCTGCCCCCCTGCCAACACAAACTGCGACCGGTCGGAGAGAAAGGAGGAGAACCACCGCAACACGGTGCCTCCCACCCCCAACTCTTCCAGCCGGTGCAGCATGATACCATGGTCGATGGTATCAAAAGCCGCTGAGAGGTCTAACAGGACCAGAACAGAGGAACAACCCCTGTCCCGAGCCCTCCAGAGATCATCAACCAACGTGACCAATGCCGTTTCTGTGCTGTACCCAGACCTGAAACCCGACTGGAACGGATCTAGATAAGATGTTTCCTCCAGGAATTGCGGAAACTGTCGTGCGACCACACTCTCAACAACCTTCGCCATAAAGCGAAGGTTGGAGACAGGACGATAGTTGGCCAATATTGCCGGATCCAGGGACGGCTTCTTGAGGAGAGGCCTCACCACCGCCTCTTTCAAAAATTTTCTTTCCATTTTATTTACTCTGTTGGAATCTCTCCACCTACTTCGTTTTTGAATTCACTTTTTAAAAACTTAACTATCCCTGGATTTCTGGGTCTGCATTTTTTGTTGTTTTCTCTTTTATGATATAGTAACTTTCTCAGTCCTTGTTTCTTCATCAATCAGTCTCCTATTCTTTTTTCCCCTCATCCACAGGCTCTTTCACTTCATCTTTCCAACAAGCAGTTCCCATTAACAGAACTCCACATATTACTGTTATCCTGAAACATAACTCTTTCAATCTGTTCCAAGCAGCTTCCACATCCTATTTCCCCATATTAACTTTCCATTTATTCTGTTGGAACCAAAGCTGTACTTTCTTGTCTTGCATTGCTCTATTTTCACTTCTTTCATGTCCAATCTTCATCCTTTTTGATCACTGATCTTTCAACCCATGTCCATTTTTTAATGATTTATTCTTTGCACTATCAAGAAATGTTTTGTCCCAAATTCAGGGCCTATCATCACCTTTATATCCTTCGTTTTTTATATTTCATCATAAGCAAGCAATTCAAACATGCTTTGAAATGTATATTCATATTTACATTCATTCCTTTCTTATATAGGCATATGGCTTACATTTAAGTCATTATTTATTCCAAAAATAAATAATATATGTATTCAAAACTCTGGCTTGCTACATCAATTAAAATAAAGGTGATGTAAAACAACATAAAATGCTTAGAGAACTCAAAACCAGACAACTGGCCCATGCCAAATGGGGCAAGAAGAAATTTATTTACATATTTATTTAGTGAAATAATTCATAGGGTTACACATCTCAACATGGTGACTTTGCGCAGCTAGCAAATAAATAGTAATACAGTATTAACAGTATTAACAATGCAGATCAACCTAGCTTTCAGTAGCAGCAGCCAGAGACCAGGGTCCAATAAAGGAATTCAGAAGAAAAGTCTTGTAGGCTGAAACATCAAGATTGCCTTCCCCATAACCAGCCCTCTTCCACATACCTGCCAATATCTCTCTCTGCCCATCACCACTATATCTGCCTCATTTTCCTCCACAACACTAACCTATGAAACCCCTCCCACAGGGGTCCATCCAAACCTACTTAACAACTAAAGATTTCTATGAATCACTTCTGGCCTGCATTATGGAATTTTTGATTCCAGTTAGCCAACTGCAATCACCCACTCACCTATCATACTCACAGCCCACTACCATGTCATTTTGGGGACAAGGGGCCAGAATAATTTCTTATCTTTGACTATCAGGTGATACAACCAGAGAGTCTCTATTTTATGCCTCTCACACAGAGAAAGGATAAATGATCAACTCCAAACTGTTTATATAATCCAACAGCATCCATTCCCTGCTTAGATTAAAGGTCTTTTTCCATCCAATTTTAAGTCCTTTTGGTACTGTACAGAAGAATCTTCAGGCACATATTGCTAAAAAATGGCATGGATGGAACAAGTTCTTCTCTCACATATTCTCAGTGCCATGAGTTAAAGGCAAATGGAGGTTTTCCTCCTTGGATAACATTCACTTAGAATATGTGTATATTTTTTTCTAAAACTCATCTTATTCATCTATTTTCTACTACATTTCTCCTTATCTTCAGTTTACAAACACACAACATATCCTTTTTTTTCTTTATTTCGTATCTTCTGCTAATCCATGCTCTGCTATTTATTTCTCTTACACAGATACAGGTAGTCCTCGACTTACAGCATTTCAGCAACCTTTCAAAGTTACAGTGGCAATGAAAAAAGTGACTTACAACCATTTTTCACACTTGCCGCATCCCCACGGTCACACGATTTACAATCGGATGCTTAACAACTGGTTCATATTTATAATGGTTGCAATGTCCTGGGGTCATGTGATCCAGGGGTGGGTTCTAAAAATTTTTACTACCGGTTTTGTGGGCATGGCTTATTTTGTGGGCGTGGCTTGATGGTCATGTGACAATTCTTTAGGATTTAGCAGAGGTACTGGTCTACCAGGATTTTAACTGCTTGCAGAGCTGTACCAGTCCACCCATTTATTTTTGCAGGCACAGGTCTACTCATGTATTTTTGCAGGCACCGGTCTACTCATTTGTTTTTGGAAGCACCGATCTACCACCAAACGCAGAGGTGGGCCAAACCAGGAGGAACCCACCACTGATGTGATCCCCTTTTGTGACCTTCTGATAAGCAAAGACAATGGGGAAGCCAGATTCACTTAACAACTGTGTTACGAATTTAACAACTGCAATGATTCACTTAACAAATGTGGCAAGAAAAGTCGCAAAATGGGATAAAACTCACTTAACAAATGTCTCACTAAGCAACATAAATTCTGGGCTCAGTTGTGGTTGTAAGCCGAGGACTATCTGTATTGATCTCTGCCACCCATCATGGTTTTCATCAGTGGACGCTTTCCCATTATGCTTCTTAGTAAGATAAAGAATTTCATAAGGTTCCTAGCAAATCCTAATTAAACAACATGCAGCATTTTGCCAGACACCCATTTGTGGTGGGTGGGAGTGTGTTTGGGGATTGTTATGTGTGTTGGACCTGGTCTTTGAGTGTTAAGTGAATTTTGTTGTATGGGTACGCTGTGTATACACGTATAATGACAATAAAGTTATTTATTTATTCATGGTGTATTTTGATCAGTATCTCACAGGTTCAACCAATGTCCTGTTTAACTCTAAGCTATTCATGTTATTCTGTGCAAGCTAGAGTATGCAGACCTACTTTTACCACAAAACACCAACTATGAGAAATACAAAATTCACTGACACACAGAATACAAAATGCCAAATGTACCAGCAAAATCAAACCTTATTATAAATATTCACAACACCACCACCACCCCAAGTCTTCCTATGCTGTCTCATCAAAGCCAGAGGTTCCTGGGAAGGATGAGCAAAGGACACCATATCACTATCAGAGTCTCCAGTGTATGTATATAAGTGGCCTTTAATCCAGCCTAGGTGAATTCACAATTTTGAAAACAATGAGACTTTTAAACCAAAATACTGTTTTCGAGAACGGTGCCTTCAGAATATTGCAAAAATAACAGTATCGTGCTTGACATGGAGTTATACATCTGCCATGCTCAGGGAAACGATATGCAAATTATGATAATTAAAAGCAACTTAAATGCACATATTAGCTGTGGCATTCTGACAGGATAGCTTTCTGGTGCATGCCTTGCTTGGTGCTGAATGAATTGTGCAAGTCTGATCTACAGAACATTGTCTGCAGCTGGGAATATGTTGCTTTTCCCTTGCACTTCTCCCTCCCCTCACAAAAGGCAGCCAAACAGAAAGCTGCCAGTCAAAACATACTTGCTCCTTTACTCACACTGTTGCTTTCTATTGATGCACTCCATTTTTCTTCTAACAACAAATTTCACTTTGGAATGGGAAAGGTTAAAGACAAAAAAAAAAAGGTGTTGCCAAAAATGGCAGATATATTGCTGGAAAGATCTGTTGCTGTTAATCGTGGCGTGACAACAGCAATAATAAAAAGTATAGCAATTAAAAAGATACCCATTCCACTCACAACATAAAAATGGAACCTGGAACAGGAAAACAGCAATAGAAAATGACAATGCAATCCAATCAAAATATTTATTAGATTTTATCCTGCAAAAAAGAGGCTGTCGTCATGAAACATCAGTTCAGCATTCTATTAAATGTTGGAACTTTATAAGTATTAAGTACCAGCAATAGCAGTATTGCAATTAGAATATTGGAAATAGAAGTTAACTTCAAAGTGGCTTGTTCTATCTTTTGCATGTGTTCAGAAAATAGACTTTGAAGAAACCATTCTCTGGCTGCTGAAACAATATTCTGGGGGTCATAAGATGAACTATATAAAAACCCTCAAGATGTGCTATTATTTTGACTTTCTAAGATTGATGAAGCATGTGGACATCTTATATTCCCAAGAAACATAATAAATTAAGTAATAATTATTAAATTCACTAACTGGGGTTGCTTATAAATAACAATAGAATGCAGAAACATATTAAAATGAATGTAGAAGGGATAAACAATAACTATGCAATTCAGCATAGAAAGGAAATCTGGATATGAGCCATCAAGCATACTTACCTTCCCATCACATTGTTCCATTTTAAAATAAGTAACATAATGCAGAGAGCAAAAAAGGAGTAAGAAATAGAAGGCAACGAAAGTAAATAAATGACATACTCCAACACTGAAAACAAAAAACAAAACAAAACAAAACCACGGAAACTGTCACCCTTCATCCAACCTCTCCATATCTTTCCATTCTTGCAAACCATCATTAGTTTCAATCAAAAAAATAGAGCTGGAAGGGACCTTGACGGTTTTCTAGTCCAACCCCCTTCTCAAGCAGGAGACCCAGTACCATTTCAGACAGGTGGCAGTCCTATCTTTTCTTAAAAACTTCCAGGGATGAAGCACCTACAAATTCTGAATGCAAGCTGTCCCACTGGTTAATTGTCCTCACTGTTAGGACGTTTCTCCTTAATTCCAGGTTGTATCTCTCCTTGGTTAGTTTCCAACCATTGTTTCTTGTCTTGCCTCCTGATGCTTCGGGAAAATAAATTGACCCCCCCCTCTTCTTTTTGGCAGCCTCTCAAATACTGGAATATCATTATCATGTCACCCCTAGTCCTTCTTTTTTCTAGACTGGTGATACCCAATTCCTGCAACCATTCTTCATATGTTTTTGTCTCCTGGCCCTTAATCATCTTAGTGGCTCTACTTTGCACTTTTTCCAAAGTCTCAACATCATTTATCAGTTAATGCTTTGCCTTCTCTTCATTAAATTTGTTATCAACTCTAACTAACCATGAAGACATTTTTGGTCTTCTTTGTCAATCTCATCTCATTCATTGTTCCTTCATATATTGTTTTGTGGTTCAATCCTTATTCTTTAACTCTGTATTGTGAAACCATTTCAATGTATTTCTTTCATACTAACCATTCACATTTGCATCCAGTCTGCATTCATGCATTCATTCATTTATTCTTGACCTCTATCTCTTCTGGCCTTACTAGTGATTGTAGAAGTAAAATCTACTGATCAAAACATTCCTATTATATTGAGTGTAATATGTTGATCTAGATTAAACCTACTATTCAACAATCTGGCAATCCTCAGATTTAATCAAACTGCAGGTCCCAGAATACCTAATCAATATCAACATTGCCAAAAGTTGAACATGTATTGAAACAAAGGAATACAGAAACTGGATGATAGAACTTCTTTCTGAGTTTCACAGTTGCTTTCCATATGGATAGTTTCTTCCAACAGAATTACTTGAGAGGATTAGTTAGCCACATTAAGATTTTCCTCTAAAAACTATGGGAAAACATAACTGTATTTTCTTGTATAAAACTTAAAAGATGGGCAAGTACTGGAAAAGGGGGTATACATTCTATTCAAAGCAGCTGTTGGCTATACAGCACTATCAGAACACTAATATATCCCAATCAGATGGGATTTATTTATAGGCAACGCTCCTTTTGCAAAGTTGGATGCCTCATTAACTTTATTCAGCTTGCACACAGCAAAAATATCCCTTCCATGTTCAGATTTTTGATAGAGGGAATTATATATTTTTTGTTTTATTTCTTAAAATCCCTTAGTAGGGAGAACATGTTACTAAAATATGTTAACTATGTATCATCCTTGAATGGTTAAAGTGTCCTCAGGTCTTAACTTTCCTTGAACAGAGATATCAAAGAGCATTACATTTTTGTCTGGTCCTGGAATGTAAATCATTACTAACCAATATTTATTCTTAGACAAAAGCACCGAGAACACGATTAGGAAAAAAAGAATATAGTGTGTTGCTTCAAGCTGATGTTTGTGAATGAGACTGAAGTTGAAGCTCACAAGGTGTTACTTCCCATTTTTTTAAAAAATGCTTCATTGGTTTAAATGTGATAGAAAGATAAGACCTCAGAATTCAATCACAATTACATGAGCCCCCGGAATCCATTACAACCTTCTCTTATTTATTTCTTTTTATCACAACATTTGGAATTGAAAAATATATTGACCTCATTTTAGTGCCAGGATAGCAGAGAGGGATATGAATCATAAGCAAGGAAAGTCACAACAAACTCTATTCTTCAGAAATGATGTACTTTCCTGCCACATCATAATTCTCAGATCAACAGGCTTAAAAAAAAATCTTTTTATCACTCAGACTAGTTGAATTTTCAGCATAGATATTTCATGAACCATTCTACCAGCATCAAGTCATTGGTTGTCAATTATGCGACAAAAGAAAATACATTTTAGAAGGCTGACATTTCAGAAATCGGACAAGTCAGAAGATAATTCTGATTTTTCAGTACATATCTAATAAAAATAGATAAAAACTGGCCCAAGCACAAGTTGTGCTTAACTTTCACAATTAACTATTTATCCAGATTTGCCAATCGAACAAGAGTGATTTTCTCTTATAGATAGCTTCGATTTTATTCATTATTGCTGTTGTTTAATCCCATTGCTTTTGTATTGAAAGAAATGAAACTTTGGAAGGGAGACATATCTATTGTATGATAATTCACATTATTGTTACTAACTGTGGTGAGTAGTTGTGGCACAGTGGATAGAATGCAGTACTATAGGCTAACTCACTGCTCACTCCAGGAGTTCGATTCCCACCGGCTCAAGGTTGACTTAGTCTTCCATCCTTCCGAAGTTGGTAAAATGAGGACTCAGATTGTTGGGGACAATGTGCTGACTCTATAAAACACTTAGAAAGGTCTGTAAAGCACTGTAAAGTGGTATATAAGTCTAAGTGCTATTGCTAACAAGTGCTGTGCAAAGATAGGAAATTATGTACTGCCTAAGCAGTTTGCCTCTAGAATCTGTCTAACTATTCTAGAGTGTATACTGCAATAAATAAGATCAGAGAAAGGAAAAATACCACATCACATTCTTTCTATCTTGCACTCATTTATGAATACTCCAAACTGCATTTTCTCAATCTGATTTACCCACATAGAGAAATTTGTACATGTAGGATACCTGCATACACAGGCATACACACACACACAGAAACACACACAGAGAGACACACATGAGACTGAATTGGGTTGTCAACAACTTCCTACAATGGATACTTTTAAAAATAAAAAATAATCTGGATGCTATCTAATAACATCCAGTATTAATGAAGAAGGTGGTGTTGGTGAGGAATCGATTTAGGCATAAATTAATAGAGTAAGAATGTCTGGAAAGGGCTTATTTAGCCAAAGGACTTATAAGAGGACTATTGGAACTTGTGAACTGTGCCACCTGACCTTGGAAAGCATTCTTTATACTTGTGTGCCTCTCAACGCACAAGCTTAGTCTGCCTTAAAATGTCCAAAAAAAGTGCTTGTGTCTGAGTTCTAATCAAAAGGAACATTTCTCTGTACAAAATAGTAATTCAGTCTCCATATTTATTCAGTCCTTGGCCTCTTTGTTGAGACAACTTACCAGGATTCCAATTAGAGCCATTTAAAAAAGCATATATTTCTTTGTGATAACTATGCTTGGAATTACAGATGTACAATACAAAATCATAATTAAATGGAAGCGAGACAAAACAGAATCTGTAATAAGATCTGACTACAAGAGAGTGTTGTGCTATGTACATGTCACTTTCTGTTAATGTTTCAGTAAATTCTGTCATCGTGATTGGTGGGTGACTCTTCCTTGGCCAAATTAAATGCAATGAATTTCTAACTTCCCCAAACAAACCAAAGAAGAATTAAAAAGGGTTATCATAATATCATACATCAGGCATTAAATACAATTAAGCAAATTATTGTCTACAATATAAACCTTTTTTTAAAAAAAATATATGTACATGGTATTTCTTCAAATTTAATATTAAAAAATAGAGTCATTGATATGTTTCTAAACAGATTACAATGTGGTTAATATTTCTTCAATATGAACATAAAATGATATGAGTTACTGATAATATATGCTTCAAGTGCAGGGAAACATTCATATGAAAATTATGTGTTAGAGATATAAAAGAAAGCTGAAAACATCTGCAAATATCTGCAAATATGTGATTATAAAAGAAAAATCTAGAGACCTCTCTTCTTTGACCAACAACATAAAATAATAATCCAGTTAGTGTTATAAAAGAAATCTGCCATAGATTTCAATGCAATTGAATTTTCACAAAAAGAAGCCAGCAGTGCTTATTATTCTCTGCTCAAAATTCAATACAAAATATGCATATTTTGAAAACTTGAGTTTGGTCAAAAAAAAAAAAAAGCATGGAAATGTTTTGTAGATTAAACATATATTTATAATAAAGTGTACATTAGAGAAAATTATATGCAAAGTTCCATATATTGGGAAATGTGCATAGAAATCTTGTACACAAACAAATCCTGGTTTTGTAATGATAGTTTTAATTTACCAAAAGGAATACCTAAAACATTCTATTTCAAACCTGAAAGCAGAGGATATAGATTTTTGTTTCAAATCACAATGTGTGACTGAAGAAACAGAGGATATCACATTATTCAGAAAATGTTGAATATAGCAAAAAATGACAATTAGCAGATTAATCATAGGAAATATTCTCAGTAACCCTACAGGTAAATTTAGCTAGGAATATGGCATAAATGTCTGAATCTTAGGGTTTCTGTAGACCATGGAGGTCTACGCTTGGTCACTAAGCATGAAATGAATGCTGCACTCCAAAAAAATATGAGACCGGTATGATTAAAACTAAACCAATTTCATTTCATTTACAGTTAATTGAAATCCTGTATTGTTCATATTAGGATTCTCTTTAAATGTACTTAATATTTTTCACATTCTATGACAGTCCCACTTTCCAGAGATTTCATGTGATCCTAAAACTTTGGAGGTGACATAGGCTGTCCACATGTGCTGTGCACCACCAATCAAAGCTAGGCACTAACAAAATCTTGTTCAGATTTTGCCAGCCACAGGAGAATTTGCCTTGGAGTGCTTCAGAGGTCCCTGTTTGAATTAAAGCCAGAATTTGATTACTTGCCACAAAATCTCAATCTCTATACTTCTCACTAAGTATAATTAAACCAATTTCTATTCAATTGGATGAAAAAGATGCAGTAACAATGGATCAAAATATTTGGAGCATTTCTTAGCAGGCTCATTTTTACCACAATAAGTAAGATAGTGCAATAGCACTTAGACTTATATACAGCTTCACAGTGCTTTACAGCCCCCTCTAAGCAGTTTACAGAGTCAGCATATTGCCCCCAACAATCTGGGTTGTCATTTGACCTCGGAAGGATGGAGGGCTGAGACAATCTTGAGCTGGTGAGATTCAAACTGCCAAACTGCTGGCAATTGGCAGTCAGCAAAATTAGTTTGTTTGTGAAAGGGCAGCACATTGTTGATTATTTAATTTATTATTGCATTTGTAATTCCAGGGAGTGAGAGAAGTTCTCCTGGAGTTTCTTGACCTAGGTTATTGGTTTGGGATACTCTGAAGCTTTATCGGAGGTGGACATCCAGGAGCAAAAGGTCATGGACCGGTTCTATTAACATTTTTTTTTTAAAAAAATGTACATTGGAAAAACAAAATATAGGATTTTATATAATCAAATACAGTAGGTAATGTATTCAACATAAAATAGCTTTAGACATGTGGATAATATTTCTAGATTTTTTTTTCTGAAGCTTCCTATTTCTTTACCTTCGATATTGTTTTCTTATTTTTCTTTGGGATTGTTTTAGTTGCTACCTCTTGTACAATATTGTGAACCTCCATCCATAGTTCTTCAGGCACTCTGTCTATCAGATCTAATTTCTTAAATCTATTTGTCACTTCTACTCATATAGAAGTACTCTACTTGTATATTCATCAAGGGTATGATTTAGTTCATACCTGAATGGCCTAGTGCTTTTCCCTACTTTCTTCACTTTAAGCCTAAATTTTGCAGTGAGAAGCTCATGATCTGAGCCACAGTCAGCTCCTGGTCTTCTTTTTACTGACTGTATAAAGCTTCTCCATCTTTGGCTGCAGAGCACATAGTCAGTCTGATTTCTGTGTTGACCGTCTGGTGATGTCCATGTGTAGAGTCATCTCTTGGTTTGTTAGAAAAGAGTGTTTGCTATGACCATCGTATTCTTTTGACAAAATTCTATCAGCCTGTGCCCTGCTTCATTTTGTACTCCAAGGCCAAACTTGCCTGTTGTTCCAGTTATCTTTTGGCTTCCTACTTTAGCATTCCAATCCCCCATGATGATAAGGACATCATTTTTTGGTGTTAATTCTAATAGACTTGGATTACTGTGATATTGAATTATTTGCCCTGGATTCGAACAAAGATGATTCTGTCATTTTGGGGATTGTATCCCAGTATTGATTTTCCTACTCTTTTATTGATTATGAAGGCTACTCCATTTCTTCTGAGGGATTCTTGCCCGCAATAGTATACCTGATGGTCATCTGAATTAAATTCACCCATTCCTGTCCATTTTAGTTTGCTGATTCCTAAGATGTCAATGTTCAGTCTTGTCATCTCTTGTTTGACCATGTCCAGCTTGCCTTGATTCAGGGATCTTACATTCCATGTTCCTATGGGGAATAGATCTTTACATCATCGGACTTTCCTTTCACCACCATATACATCCACAGCTGAGCGTCCTTTCGGCTTTAGCCCAGTCGCTTCACTCTTTCTGGTGCTACTACTACAATATGCTACTGGAGAAGAGCAGAGGGCTACTAGTAGGTGCTACTACTAGTAGCACCTACTAGTAGCCCTCTGCTCTTCCCCAGTAGCATATTGGACACCTTCCGATCTGAGGGGCTCATCTTCCATATTGTTGATAACAAGCATCAAGGAAATTATTTCCCTTAGGCCTACATACAATAAAGCTACATTGAGCTTTTTGACTGACTTATTTATTGTTGTTGGTTCAATTGGTATGGGAAGCACTTCCTAATAGGCCTCTGTAGTGAAATAGACATACATGTTGACTCCACCAAACCACACTAAGTTCCTAAATTCCTTATTTGTGGTTCTTAAGACTATTCCACTGGCTAATTTCAACAATAATTCCCAACCAAAGAATTATGTGATTTCTCACTGCCTAGGGCAACAAAACAAGGAAATGTGTATCTTCTTTTAGATGTCACACAGTGAAAATACAATTCTTTCCAAAAAAAATTAAACTCCCAGCCTCAGTTCTGTCTAGTTTGATGAAACCTCCTAACTCCAGGCTGATTATTGCGTCCTTGGCCAACCAAAATTGTCAGTCCCCAGTGGCAATTAATCACTCAACCTACTTAGACTTTGCCCTATCTTTAAATCCAATGTTAAATAGAAAAAAAACTATTTATAATAACTTTAAATGCACTTATAATAATTCCATGGAAAGTGACCCAAAACTTTAAATATTTTGTAAAATGGTTTATCTAAATTGGGTTAAATGTCAAGCAAAGACAACTGCCTCACATTATAACTGTTGATCATGATATTTTTTATATCTAAATTTATACAGTAAAGGAGAAAAAAAACCCATGAGCTAAATATAAAATGTTACCAGATGCAAAGGAAGGAGGAGGATTGGGTTTACTGCATTTGAAATTGTACTTAATTGCTTGTTTTGTGGTCTGGATAAAAGAATAGATGTTACTGACATACAAGAGACAGTCAGAAGATTATGACCTGAAGCTTGGATGTCATGGATATTTATGCTGTGATAAAGTTAATGTGGACTTTAAAAATCATTTTATTAGATATGCCATATTGAGAACATGGAACAATTATAAACCTGGGTTATGCCCGAAAATATCTTTATGGGTCTGTATCAGTTGTGAGTTTTTTGTGCTCTTTTCTAGATGAGGGGGTCCTTGACATGTTCTGGTCATCTCACAGTTTAATTATTACAATGCAGTCTACATGCAGCTAGTCCAGAAGGCTGTGATGGGCATACTTAGGTACCCCTGTGTCATGAACTGCACTGGCTGCCAGTTTGCTTCTGAATGTAATTGAAGGTGTGGGTCTCTGCCTGTGAAGTCATATATGGTATAAGGACTGATCCAGTGGTGGAATTCATATCTTTTTATTTATTGTTTATTTATTGATTGGTTCGATTTATATGCCGCCCTTCTCTGGAGACTCAGGGCGGCTTACAATGTGTTAAGCAATAGCCTTCATACTTTTGTATATACCTGCTTAATAGGGCTTTCAGCCCCCCCAAGCAGTGTTCTTTTTATACAAAGTCAGCTTATTGCCCCCACAATCTGGGTCCTCGTTTTACCTACCTCGGAAGGATGGAAGGCTGAGTCAACCTTGAGCCTGGTGAGATTTGAACTCACAGTAATTGCAGGCAGCTGGCAGCTAAGTGCTACTTAACAAGACTTTAGTCCGCTGCGCCACTACCGGTTCTGTGGGCGTGGCTTGGTGGGCTTGGTGTGGCTTAGTGGGTGTGGCTTGGTGGGCATGGCAGGGGAAGGATACTGCAAAATCCCCATTCCCACCCCACTCTGCGGCCAGCCAGAGGTGGTATTTGCCGGTTCTCTGAACTACTCAAAATTGCCACTACCGGTTCTCCAGAACCTGTCAGAACCTGCTGAATAGCACCCCTGGCCTGGTCCCTTAAGGCCTTATGAGGCTTACCTCAACTAGTATCATCCTGATTAATCCGAACAGACAGAATGGGTGTGCTCTGGATTTCATTAAACAATGTTATCTTCTGTGACCCCAGAATCATTTCTTCTTTATAGCAGGGTCTCCTGATATTCAAATGCCCCCTCCACCTCCTTATTGGTGTTCAAAAAACCCAGGTCTTTGCAAGCGTGATTGAAACTTCCCTTTTTTCTTTTTGTTGTCATCTGAGTTAGGCATCTTTACTATCTTTATACTTTATTTGTTTTATATTGCTTTATGCTGTTGTTGTTGTTGTGGTTGTTGTTTTTTAGGGCTTTGTAAAGCACCCAGGATGCTGGGAATTGGGCAGCATAAAATATTTATCATTTGTTTGTTTGAATATATATGGAATTGGAGGGAAATCTTATGAGAGAAAAGAATTAATCATTTAATTCTGTGGATTGTACACACTGGTCTGGTGATAGCTAAACAAGGTTCCCTTTCACTAATTTCAAAATTATGGTTAAATCTTTTGAGGACTGGGGGAAAAAAAGCTCTTTGGGTAAGTAATTCTTTGAATTCAATATCTCAGTTGTGATGATGATTCCTAAACTCATAATAAATGTATGACAGATTATGGTGCCTCAGAGAAATTTCGCAGTCAGAAAAAGAAATGCAATTTTAAAATACATCTCTTTCAAATATTTAAATAAGCAATACAATTAGCCAAGCACTTAGGGTTTATTAGCTACAGCAAGTAAAATTAATAAGTAAATTCAGCTAAAAATGATTATGTGTCACAGTATATGGTTTTTACACTGACATTTCACATAATCTGACTTTGCTCAAGGAGAAGTCACTCATCTGTTAAAATTACTTCTAAAAAGCTGTCAAAATTGGAAAACCGGCTGTCAAAAATATGATGAGAAAAGTTAAAAATGGTGAAGTATGTTGCTTTAGACAAAAAAGAATCCTTGGGAATGGAAAACCTTCATATAGCTTCAGTACTCAAAAAGTATCTTTTTCTAAACCATGTTTGTTTGTGGGTGCATATTTGTTTGGCCTCACGGGTATATTTTTAGACACTTAACATATAATTGGATTGTACTATTGTGCAATCTAAGATTTAATATTTTTTTTAAAAAAACTGCACAACTATTCTTATTTATTTATTTATTTATTGATTGATTGATTGATTGATTGATTGATTGATTGATTGGTTCGATTTATATGCCTCCCTTTTCCGGAGACTCAGGGCGGCTTACAATGCGTTAAGCAATAGCCTTCATACTTTTGTATATACCTGCTTAGTAAGGCTTTTGGGGGGGGGCAAGCGGTGTTCTTTTTTATACAAAGTCAGCTTATTGCCCCCACAATCCGGGTCCTCATTTTATCTACCTTGAAAGGATGGAAGGCTGAGTCAACCTTGAGCCTGGTGAGATTTGAACTTGCAGTAATTGCAGGCAGCTGGTGTTACTTAGCAGTACTTAATAGTACTTTAGTCTGCTGCACCACCAGGGCTCTTATTCTTCTTTTTTGGGGGGTATTTGGGAATTATTATAAATATTGGCCAGCATGCAGCATATTGAACTGCCCATGTTCCTGTTTCTAATTTGGATGTACTGGCAGTTGTAAAGCAGTAACTCTCCTTGCCACATAACTCAAAATGTTGTCTGTGTTTCACATCATCATCCTAGTATTTTTCCCACAAATGCAGAGTCCACTTTTTAGATCAACAAGCGCCATCTTGTGCAATAAAATGCAGCATCTGGGTCATTTTTCATGTCCACATTTATTGCATCTTAACATCTTTGCTTTGGCCTTCCATGTGGGCACTTTCCAGTGGGAAAGTGGGCAGTGGTGTGGACAACAGTGTGGGGTGCTGCTTGTAGAACATGATTGTAACACTGTAGACATTTCTCCTGTCTTTTCTCTGATATTGGTGTGAAAAATTGCAGGAGAAATGCCTACAGTGATATGGCCATGTTGCTAGTGTTTCACTTGCAAAAACCAAATGCAATTTGTATCTTTTTGGAGATCAGGTAACTACACCTATCAAGGTGTGGCGGATATAACATTTCCTTGGTCTAGATATATAGCTGAATTGACAAACTTCTGGTTTTTGTGATATATTTGTCCATAATGTCTATTTCATTTACTTTTGCTTTGGTTTCCTCCAGGGGTGAAATCCAGCAGGTTCTGACAGGTTCTGGAGAACCAGTAGCGGAAATTTTGAGCAGTTTGGAAAATCGGTAGCGGAAACTTTGAGTAGTTCAGAGAACCAGCAATTACCACCTCTGGTTGGCCCCAGAGTGGGGTGGGAATGGAGATTTTGCAATATCCTTCCCCTGGAGTGAGGTGGAAATGGAGATTTTGCAGTATCCTTCCCCTGCCATGCCTACCAAGCCACACCCACAGAACCGGTAGTAAAAAAAAAATTGGATTTCACCACTGGTTTCCTCCTTTCCCAACTTCCAGAGGCTGGTTCTTCTGGGCATGCTCATTCATTCATGTTCATTGAAGATGGATGGCTGCATGAATTTCTTTTTTGATTGGTGTCTATTACTACATGATCTTTTTATGGCTAATAAGGGCAAAATTCTTATTTTTGTAAACCACCTTGAGTCGCCATGTACGAATAAGCAGCAATATAAATTTTCTAAATAAATAAATACATAAAAATCAAGCTAATATTTGGTAAACATGGAATCTTAGACAGTCACCTGTCATCAGTAAAGGGCGGGTTATTTCTTTTGTGCTGATAAGCTAAGGATTTTTCCCCTTCATTCATTTACTTCTACAGTGGCAACTGCAGAGAGATTTGTGAGTAAATCTGACTACCTTTGGATACAGACAACAGGATGTGTATGTTATTTTGTTGAAATGTTAATAACCTATGATGATAAGATAGGAGGAAAAGATGCTGCTGTAGAGGTCAGACACAATTGATGTGGTTTGATGTTGCCTGCATTGAAGTCTGTTTCAGAAGACAATAGTCCTATAGCACTGATTTGAAAATAAGAATGAAGATGTAATATGACCCTTATCTGCATAGCCATTGCAATGTACAAACAGTAAGTTTTCTGAATATTTTAATGGAGCGAAAGGGGTTTTCATAAATGGTTTTGAACTAATCGAGAAATGGGGGTACAGAAAAACCTGCTTCTTCTTATTTATTTAGCAAATGTTGCTTAAATATTTCTTTAAGAAGGCTGCAATTTTATGCCTACTTACCTACTACCAAATTTGGTGAAATTCACTTTGAACAGACATATAGTAGAGCAGCTTTTTCAACTTATCCACTTCCTTATGTCTGAGCAAGGGGGGAAAAAACATTCTTCTAATGCCCATGTTGTTTTTGCAAGTGGTCTTTCATTTTCCTTTTTGCTTCTGCCTGCTTAACTTTGGCCTTATCAAAGGCAGAAGCTGGCCCTCACTGCCAGAATTGGGCTGTAAAAGATTTTATTAAGCTGTGATTGAAATAAAGAGATTGTTCTCTGAATGTCTTGTTTGGATCCGCCTGTATAAATATTCTTTGGAGTTGAAAGAGAATATATCACACAGTGAGGAAGAGGGGAAAAAAGTTATTATGCTATACGAGGCACATTGAAATACCGTATTTTTCGGAGTATAAGACGCACTGGAGTATAAGACGCACCTTAGTTTTTGGGGAGGAAAATAAGAAAAAAGCTGATTGGCAGGTGGATCGGCCTCCCGGAATATCCCTAATCAGCTGTTCCCAGAGGTGAATTTTAGCAACAGGTTCCTTGGTTGTAAGCTCTGTGCCTTGCTTTTTTTTTTGCTTTTTTTCCTACCTCTAAAAGCCTCCGAAACAGCTTCAAAAAAAAAAAAGCCTCTGAAGCTCTTTTGGGGGGCTTTTTTTTCTGAAGCTTTGTTTCTGATGCTTTTTTCAGGCTCTGAAACCTCCATTTGAGAAGCCAGGCGGGGCTACATTCAGAGTATAAGACGCACTCAGATTTTCATCCTCTTGTTGGGGGGGGAAGGTGTGTCTTATACTCTGAAAAATACGGTAACCATACTCCTATTTCTTTCTCTTTTTTCCTTTTTTTTTTTTTTTTTTTTTTGATGTGTTCTCTATTCTAAATTTCTATTCACCGCTTAGAGACGATACAATGTTTGGAATAGACAAACATTTATGGCTAGTCCTGAGAAAAGAAGGATTGAGGGTTACATTATAGCAATATTCCAGTATTTGAGGGGCTGTCACGAAGAAGAGGGGTCAACCTATTTTCAAAGCACCTGAGGGCAGGACAAGAAACAATGGATGGAAACTAATCAAGGAGAGAAGCAGCCTGGAATTAAGGAGAAACTTCCTAACTGTGAGAACAATTAACCAGTGGAACGGCTTGCCTTCAGAAGTTGTAGGGATTTCATCACTGAAGGCTTTTAAGAAAAGATTGGACAGACACCTGTCTGAAATGTTATAGGGTCTCCTGTTTGAGTAGGGGGTTGGACTAGAAGACCTCCAAGGTCCCTTCCAGCTCTATTCTGATTGATTGAGGTGATATATAGAACCTCACACTACCTCTGTGATAGTACAAACTTAAATATTTTGAATTCATATGACTATGTAACAAAAAGGTCAGGCTCAATTCTATTTCAGTAACAATCCAATCCAATTTAGTATCAATGAGTCATGCTTTGCGCTGTTTCATCCATCACTAATTCACTATAGTCTTAACATGTTTCACTGATTTGAACTGATGAGCTTTGCCATGCAATAGAAACTATTCCTGTATAGCACCAAAGTAAAACAGTTTAAAATCAAGTCATGTCAAATCATCCCTAAGATTTAGTTATTCGTTAACTTAATTGTTTTCCACCCCAAATGAAATTTGCTGTATGCAAATTAAATTAATACCAAGTGTCAGCATTTGAGCAATGCTCATTTCGCTTCCAATTATTTTTTTTTTCCTCTTTCCATTTCCTTCATTTGTTTTAAAAGAATATTGGTCCCCCAAGTCCCTCTGGCATTGGCATGGCAGAAAAACACATATCTTCTCTCCTTCCTGTTGGCAAAGATGGAATAGCTATCAACAAATCAATAATACCTGGTGGTAAAATATTTATATTATACTTTACTGGGAAAGTGAATTTGGTTTTCTGTTTCATTTCAATGGTTTGTGCTCATTGTGGCATACTTTTCTTTGAAAAATGAGGGATAGAATTCTAAACGCTGTAGTAACTTATCTCCCAGCTATCAGTGATTGGAAAAGAATTAATAAAAATAGAGGCCCTTTTACTTTTCCAGTGAAAGACATTTTAACCGAAGGCACACAGGGCAGTAATTAGTCGCATCTCACATTCACCGTCATTGGACACTAGTCCAATAGATCAAACACTTTTGAATGCGGCCTACTTATTTGGTTGCTGGGTCATAATTTTGAATAACAGCACCGTTCTTGCAATGTGAGAGTGGGGACTAGTTTTAAGCCACCAAAGCACTCTGAAGTCTAGCGATGTTCAAGTACAACCCTGTGTTTATGTAGTCCCCAAAGTGTATCAAAGCTCAGATCCACAGAAATAAAAGAAAAGTCAAACAAAACAAGCATTAGACTGCGTAAAATAAGGTATGGACAAGGCAAACAGGTGAGGCATTGTTTAGGTGGCTAAGGTAGATCAATATCTGTACTTGCAAGCCAGGAATTTTGCCCGCTTTCCTCTGGCACTATGCAGATCATCTTACGGCCCGCAGACAGACTGTCGCCTAAGTCCAACTGACAGGCAACCTATTTCACCCCTGCAAAAGGGGGAGGGGAATCATAGCCATCTTCACTGGAAAAAAAGGCATGTATGCTGCTATTAAATCACTCCAGGGCATACATGTGAAATAATATACCTAAGAACCACTTTCTTCTGATGAAGTTAAATTCATGTCCAAAATAAGCTGGCCTTTCTTTCCTCAAGGCCACACTAGTATATCTATTATGGGACTTATTGCTCTAGTGAAAGATACACATTGTCAGGACGGGAAATTATTTCTGTGACACGCGCTCTCCAGCTCCCCCCACTTACCCTCCATACACCATTCACACATAAATTCCCTTGAATTACCACAAATAGCATTGCGATAAGCAAGCTTCAAAATAGAGTGAACTCATTCATCAGGCAAAATGATCCATTTTATTGAAGTTCACCACAAAGCATTTCTGATCTAAGAGATATAGTCTCAGTTTTTAAAATTAGCTATTTTATTTGATAAGCCTTTGATAAAACGCTGGTCTTAAAATATAGCTAAGATCAGTAATGCCTGTGTACTAAGATACCCTTAAAAAAAACACATTCTTGTATTTTGGGCAGTAGAGCTACAGTATCTTCAATTTCAGCAAACCATGTGCCAGTTTCTGATAATTCAGTCAAGGAATGAGGAAAGCATTAAATTCATGCTTAAATTAATTAAATTAAATTAATCACATCAGAAAAGAGGAATGTGTAGAATATAGCCCTACAAAACATAACTTTTGCCTTCCCATAGTGGCCCACTTTCTTTCACTTTCTTCATAATAGAATCCCAACTAGTAAATCTGTTTATGTTCATTTAAAATGTAGACATTAACTAGATGACACTCCTACAAAAGAAGACATTCTTTTACTAAGAGCTTACTAAGAGTGATAATGTTTACTTACCTATTTAAAGTCAAGTCAAAATTGACCAGTCAATAGCAATGTTAAGAAATCTGTCAATTAGACTTGCTTAGATTACTGCCTGATGTCAACCTAGCAGTGTGTATGTATGAAGTTTCAACAAAGCACAGCATAGTATGTGCTTTTGTATCAACAATGGCATGCTGTATGAGCATTTCTAATTTGCCACATTGCAATTAAATTACAATTCTTTAACACTTTACTATCAGAGGTAAGGATTCAATTTAGAGAATGAGCCTTTATCAATCTCAGTTCCTGCTACATGTACTAATATGGTTGTCTCCTAAAGAAATATTTCCTTTGAATAATTACATTTATTCAACATCCATTTATTCTTGACCCTATCTCTTTTTAATTTACCACACATATTTCTTCAGAACCCCTGTCCCACTCCATTCTAATTATTTTTAGGTTTTCCCTGGCAAATACTATTTTCCTGTCCATATATCAAAGTGGGAAGAATAACATACAGCTATTTTCACTTCTTACAACACCCATACAATCTTGTAGCAGGCCATATATAACCTACTACCTTTCTTCTACCATTTGCATATTATAAAAATTTCTCCAGTTTTAATAAGCAGTGTACCGAGGCACACAAATTCATTTATGGCTAAATGGTTTTTTCACTATTTATAACTTACAAACATACATTCCAGGGTGGGTTCTACTTACCTTTACTACTGGTTCGTAGCGGGGCCGCGTCCACGTGCTTGCTTTGCTCACTCGTGCGCACACTCTTCTGTGCATGCGCAGAAGCATTTTGATGATGTCAAGGTTGGTGGGCGGAGCCTCCCGCCAGTTTTACTACCAGTTCTATAGAACCGGTGTGAACCGGGGTCAACCCACCACTGATACATTCCATTTTTCCTGTCAAACACAACTTCTTTGATGCTGCATACATTCATTTTCAGGTCCATATTGCTCACGCCATTATAGAATCCATCTAATATTTGGATTCTCAGTCAATCATACCATTATCTACATATATCAATGCACCATTAATAAGTATTCCATATACATTTATCAATAAACACACTGTGGATAATACAATTCTTGTTCAATCCCCTGCCCAATGTAGAACCATTTGCTAAGTTTTTTAATTTTTTTCTCAAGCGTTGCATAATCACTTTTTTATTAAGTTCAACAACCAACTAAACATTCAATTGCATATTCATGCAAAAGTTTCCATAATTTGGGCCCATTCATTTTACAATTCACTTTCTCTAAAGGAACAAAAAATATTTTTTCTAACATTCTTAAATTTTCAGTGGCTGTTGTAGAGCAAACATTTGCTTTACAACTACTAAATTGGCATTGCACCATCCAAATTCTGCACTTTGTAATATCTCTTATCTTGTTGCTTTTAATTGGGATTCATGATTTTTCCTGATTGATATTTCATTATATGTTGTTCATTATATGTTGTTATTCTTTTAAATTACAGTTTGAGATGTGTGGGTATGTATATATATATTTAAAAGTATATCTGTTTGAATTGCTTGTAAAATTGCAAGAGTCAACCACAATTAAGATTGTCTGCCAACATAAATAAATTGATTAAAAATAGATAAATAGTTTAACATTTCTGCAATCATACTGTCCACACCTGCCATCATTTTCAACATTCTATTTTCGACAGTTATAATTTTCTTTTCATCTTTTTTTTCCTTGAGCACTAACATCTGGAACATTCAAGAAATCATTCCTGTACAAATCTTTAAAATAACCATTCCAGCATTCTCTCAATTTAGTTTTGCCCAAATGATTTTATCACTTTTTACTTTCACTCTGTGAAGCTCCTTGTTTAGCCCTTTTCATTCACTTCCATTGTATTTTATTACTGAAATCACTGTACACTTTCTCTGTTATTTTATTCAGTCATCTTAAACAGTAGATCATATACTCAGCTCAAGAAGAAGATCACAGAAAGTGATTATAAACAACACAGTTGTCAAAATGATTCACTGGAACTTCTGTACAGCTTGGTGGGAGCTTAATTAATGGTTATGGGCGCAACTCGTTGTGCCCGCGTGACACCCCTCCTGCGCGAGCTGCACTGGCTCCCAGTGGTCTTCCTGGTGCGATTCAAGGTGTTGGTCATCACCTTTAAAGCACTCCATGGCACAGGACCTGGGTACCTGCGAGACCGACTTCTGCCACCAATAGCCTCCCACCGGCCAGTTCGCTCCCACAGAGAGGGTCTCCTCAGGGTACCATCAGCCAAGTTATGTCGGCTGGTGACACCCAGGGGAGCCCCAGCCCTGTGGAATGAACTGCACCCAGAAATACGTAAGATCTCCGACCTCCAGGTGTTTCGCTGCGCACTGAAGACCCTGTTGTTCCGCCAGGCCAGGCTATCAACATAATAATTTTAAATTGGGGTATTTAAAATTTTTGGGGTTTTAAACCGGGCCAAATCTATTTAATTATTTTAATTTTTAATCATTGTTTTGTCTTGTGTTTTTAAATTGGCTGTACACCGCCCTGAGTCCTTCGGCAGAAGGGCGGTATAGAAATAAAATTATTATTATTATTATTATTATTATTATTATTATTATTATTATTATTATTATTATTATTATTATTATTATTATTATTATTATTATTAATGTTGTAAAAAAATAGTCAAAAATGAGAAGGTTAGAATATTGCAGGATTTCCAAATACAGACTGATAAGACCCATAACCAGATATAACTGTGGTTGAAAAGAAGAAAGTGTGAATAATTTATGCAGCAGTACTAGAGGATAGTAGAAGACAGAGAATTGGAGAAGATCAGAAAGTATCAAGATCTGAAAATCAAAACTGAAAGTATATGCCATAAACCAGCCTAGTGATTCCACTGGTAACTGGCACACTGGGTGCCGTACCAAAAAAATCTTGGACAGCACTTGAAAAATGTGTGCATAGACAAAATTTCCACCTGCCAATTGCAAAAGGCTATACTGCTTGGATCACAAATATACTATGCCATTAAAACATCCTAGGTTCTCGGGATGAACTCAATGTGTATAAAGGCCAACCCCAACTAAAGAACTGTCAGCTATGTCTTCATATCACTGTGAACAGAGACCAATAATAATTCTAAAAATAGGACAAATTTAAAAATAGTATTGTAGGAAAATAATTCCAAAACTGTTTACCATATTGCTCAGAAGCTTCCTTGTCTCTATAGGGTAACATACATAAAATGCCCTGAAGATTCTAGGATTATGGTTTACAATATTCTGGATGTGATTTCAGATTTACTTTGGAACATGCACATATTTTGTTCAAAGCAGAATAATACATTCCCCTTGTAGATTTCCTTCAGACAAATTTAGCAATTTCTTGACATGTATGTGTTTGCTTGCCCTGAACTATTTAATCAGAAAGCAATGTTTGAATGTTGACATTTCAAGATCAAACTCAAGCTTTATTCTAAAGACAGAAAAGCATGTTGCTTTAGTCCCCAGAGAGTAAAGGTCACTTCTCTATGCTAATGCACATCACATCACTGAATGAGAACAAATGCTTAGTTCCTCCAAGGAATCATACAAGTTACTGATTTTGTAATCATTATTTTCTGCTTTCCCTTTCTTTATGGCTGAGGAAATATAATTTACTTGTCAGACTGCAGTGGTTGATATAAATCTTTATCTTTCCTTTCAAACAGGTTTTTCTGAAATATTATATTATAAACAACTGGCATATTTAATTAAACAACTAGCTTATTCTGAGCAGAACAAAAGAGTGTGATTATATTAATTCAGTGTGTGGACCTGTGACCTAAGCTGAAAGAAAATATGTTCAGTTCCACAAGGTATGATTAGTTTAATTCCAAAGATAGATACGTGACAGAATTTAAACCAACTACCTCATATCTATTCCATATCTTTGTGATTGTTCAAAACAGAGGTCCACATATAATGCCAGGTATACATTGATGGTAAGATTGATAAACTGTAACTTTCTCATTTAATGTTTATTTCTAATCTTTAATTGGTCATTAACTGAAATATTTATCTTAAAAAAACTGATACACTTTTAATATATTGTTCCAACTAGCACATTCAAATAAAAGTAGCTCTGAAATCTACTGATATTTATTATTTATTTATTATATATATATTCTATTCTTTGAATAGGTAGGAAGAAAAGGGTTGGATTTTTCTCACTCTTTGATTTTCAATCAACAAGAATTCAAATTTTAATTTTAAGAAGATCAGCATCAAGGACATCTACTCTGATACTGAGAGAAGAATCATTCAAAACATCAAGGTACCTAATTAAAGTCCACCTACCATCTAATCAAAGTCTCACCCATATTTATTTATTCTCCCTTGCTTGATAGCACATATGTAATGTGTTGCATTTTATTTTGCATTGAAATAATGGGAAACATGCCCACATTTGGAAATAAGAGGTTAATTATTCACTAATCTATAAGACAAGTATCTATCTTCCCATCCTTGTTCTGTTCTCTGCCTCTTGCTAAGTAAGGCAACGACAAGAATGAAGATGTTCTTACCCCAATCCTGTAATGAATGAAATGTAAAAGGCTGCGTTTTGGTACCCATTCTGTTTATTTTTGTTTCTTTAACTGAACAGATGAAGCATTTTGGATCCAGATGTGACAACGACACTATTGTCATTATCTCGGCAGAGCTACTAGATTGTTGCTGTTGTTGCTTTTATCACAGTCCCCTGAGTATATTCATATTTTTCTCTGGAGAAAACACATCAGATACAAAGCACTGAGTCCTCTCTGCATCTATAGGATGGAAAATTGTCACAAATGTTTTAGAACGGAAATTTCTTTAACTATATGGTAATCTTAAAGGATTTACTAGTGGAAAAAAATTAAAAAGACTAATTTGCTGAAATGGACGGCTATAGAAATCAGATAGGTAGGTAGGTAGGTATGTATGTAGGTAGGTATGTATGTAGGTAGGTAGGTAGATGATAGATAGATAGATAGATAGATAGATAGATAGATAGATAGATAGATAAAATTAAAGTGGAACTATGACAACTTCAAAGTATAATATTTAATGGCAGAATAAATAATAAGTGCATTGATTAGCAGTCTATATAATATGTACCATACAGATTTTATTTTTCAGTCCTAAATCAATTTACTTGAAAATGATATCTTCTGATTTCTGTTGAGTCAGCCATTTTATACTGGCAGAATTACAAACTGCAAGACAATCGTATTGATCTATCTGGGTGTGTTTTTGCTGTCCACAGAAGACAGAGACACCTTTCATTATTTTTCATTGCCTTTATGCAAATTAAAATGACTGCTTATCATATCTAAAATGTGCCCCCATTTTCTCTCTCAACTTCTATTGTGCAAGTACATGTGTATACACATGCAGAAATAAATTCTAATAAATCTCTGAAGAGATCTTTTCTCTAAGGCGCTCATGACACATTTTAGAATGTTATTCCCACCACAAATGTCTTAAGAAGAAAAATAGGAACTGACTTATACTTAAGTCACCCAATGACTGAACAATTTCATGGCTGAGAGGAGATTTGAATCCAATTTTCTCTTAGATCTTAGTCCAACATTTGATTGAATGACATTCTATCTATGTGTCTGGCCTTTAAACATTCCTTCTTTTAGAAATTAATAGTTGAGCTAGGGGAATTATATACAATAGTCAATATTAAATATGATCTCAGATATTGTGACAATGTGTTGTCTTATACCACAAAAACAGCAATTTCTTGAAAACCTGCTTATTTAGATTATAAAGATAGTAGCATCTATTCGCATGAACAACAAAAAATGCATATTTGATTAAACCAAAAGCTGTGTACTCCAACAATCTGCTCTAAAAAAGTGGCCAACCAATTGATTTTAAGAAGTCTGAAAAGCAGAATTATAGTTCAATAGCACCCTCTCATTTATGTTTTCCACAGAGTGATTGTCAAACACATACTGAATCAAATGTGAAGTTAAATAACCACCAGTAGCCTTTTCCCACCACAAACCTCCCTAATTCCCTTTTAAAGCTATTCTAAACTGGTACATTTTCTACTATAAAATTTCATATTTATTTAGGGATCCTATAATAAAAGCTCTCCCTTTTATTTTTCCTGAATCTCCCACTTTTCACTTTGTTGGATGACACCAGATCCCTGTGTCATATAGTACTGAATCTCCATACTATATCTAACTGTATATACCTTTATCACTCCTTTCATTCCCTCTTTTCTCCTATAAATTCCAAAGTTCTCAAAGAGGACAAAGGTTGCAAGGTGATTTCTCTGACCCCTTTACCATTTTGGTTGTTTTCTGCACATTTTCCATAATTTTCTCTTTAAAATGTGCTGATCATGTAGATAAGTGGTCTGCCAAACCTAAGTTCTATATGGTATTTTCAATTGATGCCTTAATGATTGCCACTGTTTTTCATAGCAATCACATACTGATCCAGATGATTCTCTACAACATCCCAAGAAACCTTTTCTGGTGCATTACTACCTGCTTGTACTTTATCAATATATGCATGAAGTTTAGACATTGGCCAACTTGTATCCTTTTCCTTTTCAAAAGCATGAGGACACTATATTGTGCCTTAAAAGCAGAATGTGTCACATGGATATTCTAAGATGTCCTAATTAACAGAAATATATGAAATAGGTATATTTAGACCTCTGTGAATATTTCATAACAGCAACATGTACTCAAAACCTCGCATCTGTTTAGAGCAGTAGGGATATCTGAAAGTAAGACAGACTGCACGCATAACAAAATGTTCTTCTTTCTACACTTCTTCAGTTGAAATTGGGAAGAATCCAATGGAAGCTTGGAACAGGTCTATGCTTTCAGAATATAAACTGTATTGTTGTTGTGTTCTGCTGGGTTGTAGCCAATTTCTAGTGATCTCATGGATAAGCAACCTCCGAGCTGTTCTGTCTCTCACCTTATTATTCAATTCTTTCAGGTACATTCCTGAAGCTTGTAGCACTCCATTTAGGCATTTTCTGTGCTATTGGCCTGATCTATCCATCTTGACAAGGTTTATCAGTTTCCCTATAGATACATCATTTGTATTATATATCCAAACTACAATAATTTTTTTTATTTCATTATCATTGTTATCAATAAGCATTCAGCCCAGCAGTGAAATCCACTTACTTTCACTACCAGTTCGGGAATGGGAGCACACGGGAGAGTGGGTGCACTATGCACATGTGTGCCTCTTCTGTGCATGTGCAGAGCATTTTGCACATGTGCAGAGGATAATAATGGGACATAATGATGTCCTGGTGGGTGGGTGGAGCCTCCCGCTGCTGACGCTACCAGTTCATGCGAGCTGGATAGAACCAGCCGGATATCACTGCTGATTCAGCCTTGAACACTTTCAAAAGTGAATGGCTGATCTTCTTGGCTATCCAAGAAAAGTGAGACAACTTCCTTCAGCACCATAGTTCAATCTTTTTCTTCTTACTCTCATGCAGAGTCCATCCCTCAAATCTGTACATCGTAACAGAGAAGATCAGTAAGTGGACTATTCTGATTTTTTTCTTAATTGCAATGTCACAAAATTTTATCTAGGCTCCCAATGACTTTTTTCCCCTCTCTATGTACACTGAATCTTCTTTGTGCATCCAGTGTCTGGGACCAAACATTCTGATCTTAGAAGATTGACACTGTCAATCACTTCTATCACTACATAATTTATCTTACACTCCTCTAGTTTTCCAAGACATTATTTTTGTTTTCTCTGTAAGAAAGCCCAACCTTTCCGTTCTTCTGTTTCAATGATCATTCTCATAAATCTTTTTCAGTTTCTACAACCAAGGTAATATCATTCAGATATCGAGGGTTACTGAAATTCCTTCCATTGATTTTGACACCAACGTTCAGTTCTTCCAGACTAGTGGCATGTGTAATGTATTCCTTGTACAAATTGAACAGATATGTTGAAAACCTGTTGCTATATTTCAGCAAATTAACTGGTATCTTTTCAGAGGGTGAAAATACCTTCCATCTCAATGTTTTCATAATACATGTTCTTACTCCTTTATGTTCAGAACTCACTTATGGTAGTCAAATATTTATCTCTTGGTATATTGACTAAGGATTAATTTAATAATCAGTCAGATCAATAGATTTACATGTTTTTAACTCATACTGAACCACAGCCATATCTAAAGAATTTGCCTGCTTCGCTATAATGTGAAATTGCTTAAATTGCATCCTTGTCAATCTCTCTATTCAGAACTCAAGATCATAGTAACAAAATAAAGTTAAGTGAATGTACAACTTCACAGTCCATAGCTGATATTAGTTATTAACTCAGCTGTCTCCTCTTTCTTCTCATTTAGTTCTACCCTCAATTCTTTGCACCCGCTTCCTGTGATTCCAATTCTATGGAAAGCACTCTGAAGCCATTTTTGACTGACCATTATCTTACTGATACAGGATGCAAAATCTGGAGATTGAAAACAATTTAGTGCAGTGCCATAAATCCAAATACTTCATCATAAAAAAAAAAAGATGTCTACCACAAAGTTTGGTCCCTGCTGATTAAAAAAAAAAGTAAATGAAGCTACTCTAAGACATATTATGCATGTAAACATATTTCTTCCTTTCAATACATTGTAGAAGAAAACAAACAATATACAAAAATGAAGGACTCAAAGTACAGTTCAGGATGTCCCACTATACCAAAGAATTACATGGCAGCCTACATTTAATTGTATTTAAAATTTTAAATACAATTTTAAAATTTTAGGAGATCAAATTTTAGATGATCAAAATAACCTATTATGAAAAACATATAAAAATCTGATTGCAACATTTGCTTTTATTTTCATTGAGTTAGTAGATAATGTTTGTGTATAGGATGTTATAAACCTGAATATATGTGTAACAATAGATAGATAGATGATAGCTAGACAGACAGACAGATAGATTTCCCCAAACAGAAATTTTATCAGTAATGAAATAAATATATCACACACCCACAAACACAGGGGTGAAATTCTCCTGGTTCAGACCAGATCGTCCGATCCGGTAGCAATGGAGGCGGGTGGTTTGAAGAACCAGTAGCAAAAATCCCTGCCCCCCCCCATGCCCAGCTGAGCCGCACAATCATCAGAGGCTTTTTTTTTACTTTTAAAAGCATTTTTTCTACAACCTCTTCAGGCAAAAAATGCTTTTAAAAGTAAAAAAAAAGAGCCTCTGATGATCACGTGGCTCAGCTGGGATCGTCAAAGGCTTTTAAAAGAAAAAAACCCTTTTTTTCTTTTAAATGCCTCTGACGATCCCAGATGAGTTACCTGATCGGCAGAGGCTTTTTTAAAAAGCCTCTGACGATCAGGCAACTCAGCTGGGATCGTCAGAGCCTTTTGAAAGCATTTTTTTTACAACCTCGCCAAAGAGGTTGTAGAAAAAATGGTTTTAAAAGTAAAAAAAAATTGGCCACGCCCACCCAGTCACATTACCCCTCCCCACCAAACCACGGCCACAGAACCGGTAGTAACAAATTTTAGATTTCACCACTGCACAAACATGAACATATATCTTGACATTATTTTAAATAATTTAATTATTTATGCTTAATATATTGTATTTATTGAATATAAAAAATATGGACCACCAACAGTCATCAATTATATTTAAAAGTTAGATATTTTCAAAATTCTATACAGTTAGTTCTCAACGTACGACTAGAATTTCCCTGGTCTAAGTGATTTAGTCATTAAATGGGTTGTGGCTGATTTTATGAGGTTTCTTTTGTTGTGGTTGTTAAGTTAAGCAATCATTAAGGGAATCATGCAATTTTTAAAAGAATCCAGCTCCCCACATTGACTTTGCTTATTGGAAGCTCTCTGGGAAGTCACAAATTGTGATCACACAACCTGGAATGCTACAACCATCATAAATACATGATAGTTGATAGATAGATATATACATTCAATTTTTGTGGCTCAAACACTAGCAGTGTGGTTTTTTTTAAAAAAATATACTCTTTTAAATGTGTCAGAGTTGTTTCATACATTGTGATTTATCATTTTGAGACTGCATGGTGTCCAAATCTTTCCTCCATAAATGAAATCTTCCTATACCTATAATTTCTCCTACATATTCTCCAATCATCCCCAGAATACTGGAAGGTCCTTTGAAACAGATATTAAATATGTATAGATCCAGGAGATCCAGAGCAAATAGAAATCTAGGATAAAGTGGAGTACAGTCCCATGGGGAAAGGGAAGCAGCTCAGGGATGGAAGTGAATTAAAGGTATAGCATGGGAAGAAATTGGGCTTGAAATTAACTTGCCTTCTGAAGCTACAGAAGGGGAAATACATTAAGATCATGAAAACTAAGTATACTTACTTTTCATGGTCGGAAGGAAAAAATAAAATTAGATAACTGGATGAATTCAAAAGTTTGAAAAAATAGAGAATAAACTAAATGCTTTTAATATACATCTAATGATATTTAATCTGTTACATTATTATAAAACATAAAAAGAAGTGTTTTCACTCCCTTTCCTCTAGATCCCATGTTTCTTGTAAACCTGTTCTAGAGTCCCCCAGTTATCTGTAACAAACACAGTAAGGAAACAATTACAGTTGAGGGTAAGAGTGACTCCATCAGCCATTGGTGTGTCTATTCAGGCATCTCCAAGATGGGGGGAGGGGAGGTCAGGGGTGAAATTGACGAAATAGTGTATATCTGCACTGCTGATGTATTTGGGGTGAAAAATCTGGAAGGTATGTGCAGTGGTGGGATTCAATCAGTGTAACAACCGGTTCACTTCGCACATGCACTGAACGGGAGATCCACGCGTGCGCAGTACATTTGAAATCAGCACCTTCTACTGCAGCTGCAGTGAATAAAACAGCAATCTTCACTGCTGCGCCAATCAGCTAGGCTTCAAACAAAGGAAATAAAGGTAGTTATAGTGCAGGGGCGGGCGGGCAGACCCAGCTGATCGTCGGAGTGAACCAGTTTGCTCTCAGCTGATTGTCGGAGTTACTGGTACACCCGAACCAGTCCAAACCGGCAGAATCCCACCAGTGGTGGGTTTCAATTTTTTTTACTACCAGTTCTGTGGGTGTGGCTTGGTGGGCGTGGCATGTCTTGATGGGTGTGGCTTGGTGGGCGTGGCAGAGGAAGGATACTGTAAAATCTCCATTCCGACCCCACTCCAGGGGAAGGATACTGTAAAATCTCCATTCTGTCCCCAATCCAGGGGAAGGTTACTGCAAAATCCCCATTTCCTCCCAATCAGCTGGAACTTGGGAGGCAGAGAATAGATGGGGGCGGAGCCAGTCAGAATTTTTACTACCAGTTCTCCGAACTACTCAAACTTTCTTCTACTGGTTCTCCAGAACTGGTCAGAACCTGCTGAAACCCACCTCTGAATCCCACTCCTCGGTATGTGTCTGAACCCATGTGTATACAAAAACATAATTTTATGGTGCAAGGGAAAATAAATTATATCCAATATTTGCTATGAATTATTCATTCAGGAATGGTTAATATCATATTGAAGATATTTTCTATGTGCAACTCAGTGATATAAGACCCTCAGTATGAGAATGAAAGGGGTCATTTTCTAGCCATTTTTTATTTTTGCACAAATACAGAGCCAATGGATTAACTCTGCTGTTTACTAGATGTCACATGTATTGCCAATCAAACATCTGTGGAACACAATATCTGCTAAATGTTAGTCAAGGATCATTTGCCTTCAAAGAGCTTATTGATTTAAAATCAAAGCAGCTTATAAAATTAACTTCTTAAGGAAAAGAACACTACACATTTTTATATTATCGCTTACCCTCATTGTTTAAAATCGTAATATCTTGTGCAACGGACACTTGGATACACAGAATGATCATCATGCAAGCCTCATCTTTTAAAGCATACAATATTAACAGTGCTGTTTGTAATTCGGGAAGCGAGGATGATGATGTCCAAGACTGGCTTTTAAAACTGTTAATGAGCACTGGCAATGTGAAAAAAGATGGATTAGGTAGATGTAATGAGATATGATTAAAGGGTGTAAGCACTGAAGGGTGTTGGAAAATTCTTTTCAGAAAGAATATAATTAGTGTCTTGTAAAAGTACTTAGTAGATAAGATTTTTTTTTAAAGAAAGGTTAAAATAAACACATACTATATGACAAACCTGCATAATTATTTCTCCCCTCTGGTGCTTTTATGTACTTAATAATCTACAGAATTTTTCCAGATAAATAATGTTTATTGAATATTTGCTGAAACTTCAACACACAATTGAAGTGATTTTAATTGCAAAGCACGAAAAGGGCAAGTGCAGATATGTCCTGTTCCATTGCCAATGTAGAGTTCTTTGTTGATTTATGTAATGAAGCTAATAATATGCAATGTACCTGGAATTTAAACAAACAATTTTGCCTCTTTAAAGCAAACCTCCTTTAAGTTGCTTAGTAAATTTTAATTCTTTATTAAAATGCAAGGAGTTGTTTTTCCAAGGTAATAATTTCAAAATACGCTCTCATCAACAAATATATAAGAGGGTTTTTTTTTAAAAAAAGCTTTAAATTAAGCAACTTCTAAAAGCTCATATTGGAGTACAAACATAATATATGTGTATGCACACATGCACATTCATGGGCGTAGACACACACAAAAGACTTGATGTAAACGTTTGACAATAAGCTACAAATGGCACTGCTGCAAAACTTCAGAAAAATCTCAGTTGTACAATTAATCTTAATGTTAGAGCTTCAACTTTTCAAATAATCTGTTCTGAATGTAAATCTTGACTTTAAATATTGAGGTTAACTTGAAGTAGCTTTGATGAACAACAGTGGATTTATTTTATTACAATCAATTATATGGTTAACACCTGTGTTCCCTATTCCCCAAACTACCACCCCCTGGTGTGGAGCAATCCATGGGGAAGCAGTTAATGTTTGCCCAGAGAGAAATTAGTATGTAAATGACATGGTAACATTGCACATGATAAGTTTCTCCATGCTGGTGTTAGGAGGTTATCTAGGCCAGCATCTGTTTCTCCACCCTCCCCTTGATCTTTCCATTTTTGTTGATACCCACTTCACCAATCTTGAAACAGCTACATTACATTTTCTGATTGTATCAAACATACATTAAACATTTTCCCCAAAATGTCAGATTTCCTTCCTTCCTGTCCTTCACTTTTGCCTATTCCATACTGTAATAACCACATGGCATTTAAGTGAGATTTTATTCATAACATGGTGGGCAGGAAGGCTAAAATGTACCTGATAACAATAAGACACTTAAAGGGGAAGGTAAATATTTTTGATGATGAGATAGTGTCATGGGACTTGAAGGAAAACAGAAAACTCTTTAAGTCTATGGTATGCTTAATTTAATCATGCATTTTTCTGGGGTCACAAAACCCTGAACTGCAGTATAATCCCACTACTTGCTCAATACAAAAAGCTAAAAAGTTGGGGTATACCATCATCCAAACACACAAAACAATGGCCAATGGTGGTTGGTGGTAGGCATAATACTCTAGCACTAGCACTTAGACTTATATACCACTTCACAGTGCTTTACAGCCCTCTCTAAGTGGTTTACAGAGTCAGAATATTGCCCCCAACAATCTGGGTCCTCCTTGGAAGGATGGAAGGCTGAGTCAACCTTCCATCCTTCCAAGGATGGGTCGGGGAGACTTGAACTGCCAAACTGGCAGGATGAAAGTAAAGATAGAAAATATTTCTAATTTTTTCATAGGTTTAAGTCATATAAGCGAAAATTTACTCTAAGTTTTGGGGAAGTGGATGATATTATGGTATACATAAATTTTGAAAAATCTTTGGGAAAAAATATTTGTAAAATATTAAAAGGAAAGCCAGTTTGTACTACTAATTAGGGTGCCAGGCTAGAAACTAGGAGACCATGAATTCTACTCCTGGTTTAGGCATGAAATCAGCTGGGTAACTTTGGGCCAGCTACTCTGAATCTTAGAATGAAGACAATGGCATTATTCAATTCTGGCTTGATTGCACTGAGCAACCAAAATCAAGCCTTCAGTTTTGTTTTCATTTAATGTTCCAATTGTAAGCCATTGTCAGGTTTTATCTTTATTCATTTCCCCCTTGACCTTTTTCAAAATTGACCATGTACTTGTTGTTATGACTATATTTTATATAGTATATATAGACTATTTTATTATTATTGTCTTCATGTTAAATATAGTCTATATTAGAGTAGAGGCCATAGCCAACCAATCTGGGATATTTCTTTATGTCTTTGCTGAATCAGAAAGGCTTCAGTGATGAGGTAGCCAACACTGAACTAGTAAAGCAGTAGTGAAGAATTCAGTAAAGCAGGTAAGAGAATTAACAATAAGTCCTATATTTGGGTTGTTTCTGCAGGAGGCAGATCAGTTTGCTAAGTTTTTATCATTGATACAATAATGGGTATATGCTTCCAAAATTGCCCTAACATGTACTATTAACTGCAACACTCTTTGCATATTAGCTTGTGATGGGCATGTGGCTGGTCCCTGTGGCAACAAAATGCCAAACTAGATGGAACTTGGATTTGGTCCAGTGAGTCTCTTATGTTCCCATCATTGTATAACTGCAATTCTAGCTGAACAGTGCCAAGAAAAGGAGCCAGAATGTTGGAACTTGGAGTGCAGTGAAGGAGGATTAGTGCACAGTGTTTGCTAAGTATGCTTACTTAGAGGTTAGTCTCACCTTCTATGACAATCTAACATTACTTTTGCAGTCGTGTAGATTGGCACGGTTTATAAGCACTGTTGTTATAAACAAACAAACAAATAAAATATGTTCTTTAAGTTGTGAAACACAGAGAACCTACTGGTTCATTTCTGTGATTCTCACTGAGCTTGATTTTGTAAACCAAATGTGTTGTGGGTAGAAGAGAATGCTCATAGCCACCCTCTCCCCTTTAAGACAAGGATAGAAAAGCAGCCCTTTTCATCTCCTTCTTGATTACTGCTTGTCTGAGAAATGAGCTGGGCCAGCACTTTCCACGGGGAGGTAAACTCGAGCGGTTATTTAGAAGATGTCCATAGATCTTTTTAAAAATATTACACTTTGTCCCACTTTCTTCGTTTCTTTGCTTTATGTGGATATGTTTATGCTCCTTTCGCATTGTTACCCTTAAATGGTAGCCTTCCTGTAAGAGAATATTCTGAAAAATCAATCTTTTGGAAATTTTTCTTCTGAAAATTTGATGACCCAAATTACTTGGATTGGAGAGGTTTGCTATTAAATTCCATGGGAACGACGAGGTTTATTATTCTTATTATTCATTTCGTGTATAAATGTGTACAGTATATGTACTGTGTGAATATATGTATATGAATATATACTGTATAAAGGATGTGGTGGTTCAGTGGCTAAGACGCTGAGCTTGTTGATCAAAAGGTCGGCAGTTCAGCGGTTCGAATCCCTAGTGCTGCATAACGGGGTGAGCTCCCATTACTTGTCCCAGCTTCTGCCAACCTAGCAGTTCGAAAGCACATAAAAAATGCAAGTAGAAAAATAGGGACCACCTTTGGTGGGAAGGTAACAGTGTTCCATGCCCCTTTGGCATTTAGTCATGCTGGCCACATGACCACGGAGACGTCTTCGGACAGCGCTGGCTCTTTGGCTTTGAAACAGAGATGAGCACCGCCCCCCTAGAGTCGGGAACGACTAGCACATATGTGCGAGGGGAATCTTTACCTTTTATATACTGTATATTCATTCCAGCATAAGTTAACACTGTGGTTTACCAAGAAAAAAGGTTCAGGAAAGCAAGAAAAAAAAACCCTAAATTAACAAACTCTTAGAGAAAACATTCAAATGTAACATTAGATGGGGGGGGCATTCCAAATTACACTGTTGATCCCTACAATTTAGAGTTGGCTATATGGGCTGGCAGAGTAAGTCTCTGGGATTCCAGATACGAATATTATTTTTGCTCTGGCTTCATCTATGTATGGTAGCATGTGAACTCCAATCTCCTTCTGCAACAAGCTGATGGAATCACCTGCAGATGGAGATAATTTAGCAAAAAGAGAAATCAGAAGTTGGTTGGAACTGAAAATCATAGCAATAGCACTTAGACTTATATACTGCTTCATAGTGCTTTTACAGCCCTCTCTAAGCGGTTTACAGAGTCCCCCCCCCCCACACACACACAACAATCTGGGTCCTCATTTTACCAACCTCAGAAGGATGGAAGGGTGAGTCAACCTTGAGCCGGTAAGATTTGAACTGCTGAACTGCAGCTAGAAGTCAGCTGAAGTAGCCTGCAGTGCTGCACTCTAACCACTGTGCCACCTAGGCTCATCATCATCATCATCATCATCATTATCATCATCCAGCAAAGGTGTACTTTTTCTTAGTTTAAAAAACAAAACAAAGCATAAATTGCAGTCACTCCTTCAACTTTGTGCTGTCTGTGATAGGTTGGAGCAAGAGTAGAGCTGCTCAATGTCTTGGATACAGTTCTAAAAAGGTATTTGGGCTGCATAAGGCCACAAAAGAAGCACCAATCTGCAACTCTTTAAAACAAACAATTGTATCCTTTTATCCAGAGCTGCAGAGAACAGTCATGTGATTCCCAAGAAAAGATATAGTTATTTTATAAAATTGAAGATGCTACAGTTGCATCCCTATGCAATCTGAAGCATCTTTTGGGGAATTGAATCTAAAAGGAAACAAAAAAAGCATAGCCCCAAGAATCCCCAGCCTTTTATCTTCCAAGCAAAGCTGAAGGGCAGTAAATATGAAGGTATGTGATTTTGAAATGACATAAAATCGATAACCAATTTTTGCAAGAAAATTAATGAATAGGGTTTAAATAAGAGTTTTTTCAACCAATAATGATACTCAGAAAGAGTTCTCTGAAAATAAATGCAACACGTAAGGCGAAAAAGCACTTTTAAAATAGGCCTCCTTTGTAAATTAAAAAAAAAAATTGAGCAGTCCCACATTTGCAAAATCATCATAATCTCTAGCGGACAGAGAAACGTTCTCTAACAACATTTCTAGCTATCTGCCATTTTAGAGCTATCTGTATTCATACTAAGATACTTATATTTTCTTTATTATTTATTCTATTCATTAATCAAATTTATATAGCTACCCATTTCACCGAAGGGGCCTCTGGGTAGCACACAACAAACAAGTAAAACCACATATAAAAAACAGATTAGATAGTTGATGATAGAGATAGATAGATAGATAGATAGATAGATAGATAGATAGAAGATAGATAGATAGATAGATAGATAGATAGATAGATAGATAGATAGATAGATAGATAGGTAGATGGATGATAGGTGGTAGGTGGTAGTGAGGGAGGGAGGGAGGGAGATAGATGATAGATAGATAGATAGATGATAGATAGATAGATAGATAGATAGATAGATAGATAGATAGATAGATAGATAGATAGATAATAGGTGGTAGGTAGGTAGGTAGGTAAGTAGGTAGGTAGGTAAGATAGATAGATAGATAGATAGATAGATAGATAGATAGATAGATAGATAGATAGATAGATAGATAGATAGTAATCACATTAAAAGTAAATATTACAAAAGCAGTTATTATCTTTTTACTTAGTAGATTTTTTTAAAATATTTTTTTTCTAGGATCTCTAGTTTCCTTTTTCCCCCCTTTGTATTTCTTCAACATCACTCCCGCTCCTGGAAAAATGAGATTATCTGGCATAATAAAAGTTTGGGGTTGGAATAAGAAGCAGTTAAATGATCATCTCCTGTTTTCCACTTCACCTCTCCTCCTCAATACATCCTTATGAATTGTTTGGAAAAGACTTGGAAACTTTTACTTCTCATTTTTCATTCATGAAACCAACTTTTAAATAAACACAACACTGGGCTTTTTTCCCTTCAAGTATGGTCAAAGAAACTTTGGTGTGACCTCTGCGCTTCCCTTCAGCTGATATGCATAGAGGTACATAAATGGAAGGTGATGCAGTGGAAAACTCTTTGGAAAAACAGAACTGTAGACAGAAAATTTAGAGAAGAAATCTATCACTGTAGAAGTGTTTCTGGTTGATTTGGCTGTAAGCCAGCTCTGAGAAAAATGAAAGCCATGAATTTAAACTTCATACATGTATAGTAAGTATTCAAAGTTGTAATTGGTGGAAGTTCTACCCTGTACTTTCAGCTAAATCCTTTAAAGATTGGTTAGCGTTTTAATAGGTTGTTTGTTGTTTGAAAAGAGTGGATTTAAACAACATCTCTTTAAAGTAAACGTCCACTGTTTTCAGTCAAGTACTGTTCAGTGACAGTCTGATCCAGGGTGGATTCTACATACCTTTACTACCGGTTTGCAACAGGAGCGTGCACTTCTGTGCATGCGCAGATCGTCAGTTATGACGTGCGGGCCGGTGGGCAGAGCCTCCAGGCACTTTTACTACCGGTTCTAAAGAACCAACACACACACATACACACATATACATTTCTCTTTAGCCAGGTTCTTCCTATGTAAACCAAGATTTTTATACAGCCCTAGTTCAGTGAAATCCCAATCCACTAGTATATATATATATGTAGGTCTTTGGTTATTCAGGTTTTCTCCCACGTAAAATTGGAAGTACCTTGGCGACGTTTCGATGAAGTCTCATTTGTCATCTTCAGGCTGGTGTCTTTGGCCTTGTGCTTCTAGGAGCAATGTGTGATCATGGTTGTTTCTTCTTTTTAACTGCCAGTGGGGGTATGAACTGATTGGGTGGGAGCATGGCTGTGTTCTGATTGGGTGGAGGTGTGCTCTGATTGGGTGGGGGGTTGGCTGTGCTCTGATTGGCTGGGGGTGTGTTCTGATAGGGTGGGGGCTTGGCTGTGCTCAGGTTGGTCTGAGTTGCAGGGGGATTTGAACTCGTGGCCTGCATTGCTGTTGTTTGGCTCCGTGTTCGTGGTCGTGCCATATCATCATGGAGTGTGTCAGTTTGCTTCATGTATGGATTGGAGGGGTTTAAAGTGGTTAATGATGCAACTTTGGTCTGGCTTCTGGTATATAAACATGTTTTCTGAGGTTTTTGTGGGTATTTGTATGTAGGTCTTTGGTTATTCAGGTTTTGTCCCATGTAAAATTGGAAGTACCTTGGCGATGTTTTGACGAAGTCTCATTTGTCATCTTCAGGCTGGTGTCTTCAGCCTTGTGCTCCTAGAAACGCCCACACAGCATGAATAAACAAGATGATACCTCCCGCCTACCTGCCATTTGGAAACCCACCCTTATTGACAAACGAGTCCCTAACACAAAGAATGACACCAGACCCACACTCACGAAAACCACACAGGATGTCACCACCACACATCCATGCAAAAAGCAAACCCACACCGATGAGGCACGACCACAAACCAGAAGCCAGACTACAACCACATCATTAGCCACTTTAAACCCCTCCAATCCATACATGAAGCAAACTGTCACCCACCATGAAGATGTGGCATGACCACGAACGTGAAGCCAAACAACAGCAATGCAGGTCACCAGCTCAAATCCCCCTGCAACTCAGACTAACCCGAGCAAAACCAAGCCCCCACCTAAACAGAACACACTCCCAGCCAATCAGAGCACAGCCAAACCCCCAACCAATCAGAACAAACCTCCACCCAATCAGAACACAGCCAAACTCCCACCCAATCAGTTCACACCCCCACTGGCAGTTAAAAGGAAGAAACAGCTGCGATCACACATTGCTCCCAGAAACACGAAGCTGAAAACACCAGCCTGAAGATGACGAATGAGACTTCGTCGCCAAGATACTTAACCAAAGACCATATATATGTGTGTGAGAGAGAGAGAGAGAGACTAGGGCAGCATAGGGACTGCTGGCTGCCAGAAGAAAAGAAATAAAGCCCAGACTCCACTGAGCTAGGGCTGTAGAAAGAAAAATCTTGGTTACGTAGGAGAAACCTGTATATATATGCAAGTCTTGGTGTATTCGGGTCTTCTCCCGTGTAAGATTAAGAGCACTTTGGCAATCTTACAATCTTACATGGGAGAAGACCCGAATACACCAAAACTTATGTATGTATGTATGTGTGTATGTATGTATGTATGTATGTATGTATGTATGTATGTATGTATGTCTTTGGATACATAGGATGAGGGTGTGGCTAACTGATAAGGACTTATAAGTCCAAAATAGATCTATCTTAGTCTCCTTAGTCTCCCAATGGGCAGCAGAGTATTTGCTGGCTTCCAAAAAAAAAAAAAGCCTAGAAACTAGTGGATTGTGATTTCACTGAACTAGGGCTGCATAAAAATCTTGGTTTACGTAGGAAGAACCTGGCTAAAGAGAAATACATACATACATACATACATACATACATACATACATACATACATACATACACACACACACACACATACACACACACACACACACACCCTACTTACATACCTGTATACATACAGGTATATATACACACATATATATACACATACACGTACATGTACATGAACATGTACATATACATATATTATTCTGGCTGTCAATAACTGCAGATAACTAAAGTAATAGCTATCATATATTTCTGAAAACTCTTGTTTGGTTTATCTATGATTATGCAAATTTGGTGCTTGCCAAAATTGATTCTTGCCATCTGCAAGTTTTGTAAGTTCAAGTATTGAAAATAAAAACATTATTGAAAAAAACTAAATTGGGACACATTTTTAGTCAAAAATATTTTAATTAAATTATGTAACATTTATACGACAACACTAAACAAGATAGGGAAAGCATGCAAAGTGCGACTTCTGAAATTCTTTCCAATCCCTTTTACCAAGATGGACCATCAGAGTAAGCAGAGTATGATCTTCTCTAGTTTATCTGTAAGACCAGCGTAGAAGCTAGAAAGAGATTTTAAAAAGCAGTTTCATAAGGAAGCCTGTTTTTTTAAAAAAAGAAAAAAAATATTTTTCACCATGGTCCCTGGCCTGATTTATCCCAATTTCCAACCAAATCATCCTTTATTAAGTTTTCACCACACATCAGATCTATTTGGTTTTTGGAGAGCTATCTTGCTGATGGATAGACAGACTGCCCTAAGCATTTTATCTAACTGAATTCCAATATCCACCATTCTACAATTACAACCCAAAGTAAATTGAGATAATAGGCAGATGATATTCCACAAATGCTAAGATTGTGGGGTCATACTTCCATTCTGTCCATAGCAGAGGTGGGTTTCAGCAGATTCTGACCAGTTCTGGAGAACCGGTAGCGGAAATTTTGAGTAGTTTGGAGAACCGGTAAATACCACCTCTGACTGGCCCTGCCCTCGTCTATTCTCTGCCTTCCAAGTCCCAGCTGATCGGGAGGAAATGGGGATTTTACAATATCCTTCCCCTGCCACACCACGCCCACCAAGCCACGCCCACCAAGCCATGCCACACCCACCAAGCCACACCAATAGAATCGGTAGTAAAAAATTTTGAAACCCATCACTGGTCCATAGGATCACAAAGAGTTGGACATGACTTTATGACTGAACAATGGTATACTCCCATTTCCTCCCACTTAGTTGGTGTTTGATTTATGCCCAGGATTCTAGAAGTATGTTCTACTGAATTCTGTGGGAAGCCTCTTATATAATTCAGTATGTGTCCATCTTAAAGCCAAGAGGCCTACTTTAGATGGGACAATGTATTTATATCTTTCTTGTTCTTCAGGGCAGTCAAGATGACATTAAGGCAAACAATATTTCATTTCATTGTTAGGAATGAATGTTTGAAAAGATCTGAAAGAATCTTTCTGTGAAAAATTAAGAGCGCAGATGATTAATTTATCCAGCAGAGGACTTTCCAATAACATTTATTTACCTCCCAAATTTATGATGAACTGGGTCTTTTTTTTTTTTTCTCCCTCCACAGGCAAGGATTGCAAGTAGTCCTCGACTTACAACCACAATTGGAACCAGAAGTGTAAATCACGGTGGTCAAGACACCACATGACCAAAATTGATGTTATAACCAGGGGTGAAATGCTCCCGGTTCGGACCAGCTCGGGCGAGTAGGTAGCGATGGCGGCGGGCAGTTCGGAGAACCGGTAGTAAAAATCCCGTTCCTCCACCCCACCCCCCCGCCTCCAGCTTTCTTACCTTCGCACACCTGCCTTGCTTCGCTTGCTGTATCCCTGCAATCCATTGCATCAGCAAGCAACTGAATCTCCCTACCTGCAATCAAGCTCATCGGTGAGCAGCTCTTTCTTTCTGCCTGCCTGCCTGCCTGCCTGCCTGCCTGCCTGCCTGCCTGCCTGTAAGTTGTTTTCCCCTTTGGGAGCTTTAAAAAAATAGTTAATTGGGGGGTTTTTTAGTCGTTCTTTTTTTAGACCTAGCCATTTAAAGTTTAGGAAGTTTTAAATTTAGCTGCTTTTATATAAAAATAAAATAAAATAAAATAATATTTGTGCAGCTTTCTGAGATTTTGTGTGTTTCTGTAGTGTTTCACTCTAACTACACAAACACACAAAATCTCACAAAGCTGTATGTGGGATTTTGTGTGTGTAAAGTGTGAAAGTTGGTTTTTTGGACTTTTTGTGGCTGTGTGAGGTTTCTGCTTGTTGCACGGGCCATTTTGCCCCTGCTTTTACATTGTGGGTGAACCAGTTGTGTTGTGTTGTGTTGTGTTGTGTGTGTGTAAAGTGTGAAAGTTGGTTTTTTGGGCTTTTTGTGGCTGTGTAAGGTTCCTGCTTGTTGCAGGAACCTCATTTTGGGTCTAGCATCTTGGGTCTAGCACAGCTGCTTTTACATTGTGGGTGAGCCAGTTGTGTTGTGTTGTGTTGTGTTGTGTTGTGTTGTGTGTGTGAAAAGTGTGAAAGTTGTTTTTTTGGGCTTTTTGTGGCTGTGTAAGGTTCCTGCTTGTTGCAGGAACCTCATTTTGGGTCTAGCATCTTGGGTCTAGCACAGCTGCTTTTACATTGTGGGTGAGCCAGTTGTGTTGTGTTGTGTTTTGTAGGTTAAAAAGGGGCAAAGAAGTGACACTGACTTGGCCACACCCCTTGGCCACCTAACCAACAAGCCATGCCCACCTAGTCCCCTGACCACCAAGCCACGCCCACTAATTAAGCCACACCCACAGAATCGGTAGCGAAAATTTTTAGATTTCACCCCTGGTTATAACCCCTTTTAAAATGGTTGTAAAGCAAATCACTGCAATGATTAAGCAAATCCATTCTTCCAAATGTCTACTTTCTGCAGGAGAATGGCAAACAAAAAATCTCACAAATCATGGTCACATCACTGTGAGAAACTGCAACCAGTCATAAATGCCAAACTGTTTCTCAAATACCTGAAATGTGATAATGTGACTGGGGGGCAGGTGTGTGTGTGCCAGTCATAACTTCGAGAATAAGTGGATTTTTAAAGTCTGTTGTAACTTTGAATGGTTATTATATGGCTAGTCATAGGTAGAGGACTTCTGTATTCCATGTTACATGGTTTTTTTTTCTTTTCTTTTTTAATGTACTTCCTAGCCCATTAGGAAGAGCTTTTATGGTACTTATGGAACACTTCCTAGAGTGTTCTTATGTGCCAGGCTTCCTATCTGTATTCTCATGGTATCGGTGCATCTCATTCAGGTAAAATTCTTTGAGCTGCATTTACTAGATCACATGGAGATAAAGCACATAAAACTTTAACTTGTGGTTGAAACTCTTCTGCAGATGAGGCCACCTACTTGAAAGTAAAGGAAGCTTGTGATCATTGCCTTGGAATATTTTGGGAAAGAGAGTGAGCATATCAAAGAAGAAAGGATTTTCCTCATCTAGGCTGGTTTCTCCATGTGTATTTTGAGCTAGTTGAAAATGCACAGAGCATTTTACATTTTAAGAGTCCTGTATGCCAAAATCCTTGATGCATTCTTAGCTGCCTGCCAAAGTTCTAGATCACATTCTACTATTCCAAGTTTCATTTTCTTGGCAGCCTAGTCAAGCCTTCTTCTTCTTCTTGTGCCATATCCATCATTGGATGTTGGTGATCATGTTGGCAATCCCAAGGCTGGATTTTCCTATAGGCTAACTAGGCTTCAGCCTAGGGCCTCAAGATCAAGAGGGGCCTACATTCCCTACATTCAAATTGTTAGCAAAATTAAAATTACACTTTCACTATAGGTGAAAGGGCCTCATAAGTGGAATAGCCTAGGGCCTCTTTTCATCTAAATCCGGCCCTGGGCAATCCTATTTTTGTCAACAGCCACATGAAAAAATGCTGCTGAGTTTTGTCCAAACCAGTCCCTTAGGTTTTGAAGCCATGATGGTCTTCTTCTGCCTGGACCTTGTTTGCCTTCAATCTTCAGTCAAGCCTAGAAGAGTTAAATAAGACATTACCGGTACATATGACTGAGGAGGAGGATTGAGGGGTTCATTGTCATCAAAGTCAGTAGATAAACATTCAAATTATTTTAATTATTGTTGTTGTTCTTATTTAAAAATCCTATCTATATGACGCCAAATATACCAGTGTGTTTGTTTTTGGAAAGCCAATCAAACTTTACAAATACGATGCGGACTCGTTAATACAATGGGCCACAAGGAAGAAATTTACAGTTGTGCTTTTGTGCTTTTCAGGTTGTGGTAAAGGAACATGAGAACATCTCAAAATGTGATGCCCCATCACCTCATGATTACCAGGGCTCTGACAAGTCATAACATCATGGGTCTACAATAAATCGACATCTACAATAAATGTGAAGGTTCCCTTGAGACCAAGGAGAGAAAAATTTTGGATAGAATTGTTACATTATGCTTGTCTGTTTCTTATGTTCCTGATCCTCAGGCTTAGCCTGAGAATGGCTACAATCTTCCTTCTTGCCCATGACCTTCTTATTTGGACTGCTCATTAGAACATTTGACTTTCAGTTTGACACTGAATAGAATATAGGAATGTGATTTCTTCCTTAAGAAGCAATTACAAAAGTAATTATAAGTGGTTTATCACTAGTCTGTTTATATTCAGCTGGAGCTGTGTTTGTTTGTGAAACTCAAAATCATTAGACCATGCTGCCCTTGGTAATCAAGTCCTTGCTGTTAAGCCTGGAGTGCTTCTGCCTCCCTCTAGTGATCTGCTAAGTGCCCATGTCCATTTCCCTAACCACAGACATATCTGCCCTGTTGATGACAACAGAACAAGAAATGCACGTGTGCTTAATAATGGAAATAAAACATATTTCCATTATTAAGCACACATGCATGTTATTCCTTTTCAGAACAAGCAACATTATGCAGAGGAGAGAAAGGGAATCAGAAGTAATAGACAATTAATTAAAGATATATTAGAAAAGGAAAAAGAAATATAGCTAAAGTAGGCACTAGGAGCTCTTAATTACACTCACATGAGCATTCCTATAATCCTTGCAATCTGGTACAAAAATATATTGATATAAACTGCACTACCTAGATAGCAGATCTTGTTCTACCTTTGTGTCAAGATGCAGTCCCTACAATTTAAATATGGGAAAATTCAAAAGCAGCAATTGTGGATTCCCTTGGCTGTTTCCTCTCTGTTGCACATCTAGGGTCACTGCCAGGCAGGAAAATCACCATCAATCATAGTCCCTAAAATATGGTGGCCCAATCTCTTAAGGAAAGTTGGTAATTTTTTACGGGGGTAGGGATGGAAGCTTTAGCCACTTTTCACATGGTCGGAGTTTGGTTTCTGGGTCTGAGCGCTCTTCCAAAATTTCTCTGGATCTGCTTGTTGAAAAGTTCTTCTTGCATTCATTCCTTGCAACAGACCACATGATTTCTATAAACTTGCTACTAGTATTCTCCATCTAATTTACCATATTAAGTGAATGCAATACATAGCAGGGCAAATGTAAACATTTGGAACTGGTTTTTAGAAGAAAGTTGTGAAACCTATGTAAAATGATAGACGAAAACATTTAAATGGATAACTAACAATAATCCTATTATTTAATGTAAAATAGGCTGTTGACAATTGAGAAAACAAATAGAAGGGAAAGGGAGAATGTTTTACTGGATAGTCTTCTATGTATGTACATAAGTATGTATGTACGCATGCATATAAGTGTGTTTTTCAAATTATATAGCTGCCCATTTCAAATTCATGACTTTGGCTAACAACAATTCAATATGCTTTTTAAAAAACCATAAACTAATTTTCAGAATTAATCTTGAATTCACTGCAAATTATATGAATATTCAGTCAATAACAGAGCTTCACCTTTTTCTAAAATTACATATTGACATCCCCAACCAGCAAACCTCTAACATGATTACAGGCATTCCTTTTATATTTCACCATAAATAAATTAGAAAACTAAAAGGACATCACACATCCATGTCTTATGTCCTAATCCACATTGAGCTATCAGCTAAGCATTCTATTTATTCTCATGCATTCCTTATTTCCTTCCAATACCACATTTAACCAATTTTCAACACTATAGTCACTCAAAATGTTCCATTGTTCAGCTATTTGCTTTATCAGAAGCTTTTTCTAGATCTGCAAACATACAATAATTTCTTTTTCTCAGATCCATTTATTTCTCTGTGACCTGATGAAGAGCAAAAAAATCTGATCCCACCTCTCTACCCATGCATAAAACCACAGTAGACTTTACCAGATAGTCTTTATTGTCAACTCTTGTACTCTTTCATTTAGGATTTTGGCAAAGACTATCCCAGGCACATTTAGCAAAATAATCCCTCTCTAGAGATGTACACTCTTGTTACCTTTTGCTTTGTGTATGAGAACAATCATAGCATTCTTATGATTGTGTAGTACAAACAAAGTCTTTACTCACATGTCAAATAAGTTGCATAACTATTCCATAAGCAAACTATTTTAATAGTTCTACATCTGAACTGTCTATACTCACAGCTCTATCATTTTTCAACATTATTTTAACATGTATGCGTTCATTTTCATTTTTTCCCCCTTGGGCACATATTTTAAAATGTGTTTTTCTGTTCCACTTTTCAAGTATATCCCTCATCCCCATGCAATTTTTTTTAATCCTCCTGACAGCATTCTCTCAATTCAGTTTCATCCAAAATAAATTCATCATTTCTAGTTTTAATTCCATTCACAATGCTAAAGGTGCTTCTTTATCCCTCTTCATCTATTTCTGAAACATTTTTCTTTATTTCTATCAAAATCATTCTGCACATCCCCTGATACTTGCTCTTGGTCATAACCATGCTGTGCTTTCTTTGACTACATGCTTTGCAAGTATATTTTTCTCTATATACACTTTCTTTCACTTTGCTACTCCAAGAAGCATCATTTTTCATGCTTCCCATTAATTTAACTCTACATGCTTGTGATACTCTTTTCATTCTGTTCCAAATAGCTTTCTAGTCCTCTTTCTTTATACCCATTTTCTATTCCTTCTGTTGGGGGGTTAATTTGTCTTCAAGAACTTTTTCATTTTGTGGTGCTTTCTCTTCCTGCAGTCTACCCACTTCTCATTCCCTATGCTGCTTTGTTTTTCTTCTATGTCCATTTTCTTCCATGTGCATTTTTTTCTCCATTTTACCACTCTTGACACTTTTAAAAAAAGGAATGTTCCACATCCAGAACTTTTCATTACTCTTGGATCCTTCACTAATTACTGTATCTCGATTTTTTCATCATAATTAATTAAATCAATTATGGTTTTTGATATTTATTTAGTTAGTTAGTTATGTAGTCATTTTTCAATTTCTATAGCTGCCCAACACAATCAAGTGACTCTGGGTGGCTTACAGTTGCATAATTATAAAGCAATTAAAATGATAAAACAGTAAAAACACAAAATATATATTATATTGATTCTTTTCTCATGTATGAATGTATGAATATGCTTATGTTTAAGTCACATATTTATAATATGCCTCTTTCCAAGCAGATATTCCCCACTCACCATACCTACTTCTGTTGTTCCAAACAGCCCAAACATTTTTTTTTCATATTCTCTCATCCCAACCCCATTCATTATTCATGTCTCCTGACGGAATTCTCCTCTCCCATCTTTTATACCATGCTACCTCTTTGTGTAGGAAATTTATATGGCTCAGCAACTCAAATGATTGCAATTCCAGGTGGCACACAATCAGCAAACAATAAACAGCAACAAATTTGCACCAATGGACAAGTACCTTGTGGAGTATGAAATTCTATATTTATACATCCAGAATACTGAAATACTTACAATGAGCAGCAGCAATTAATTGACTCAATTATCATGCTGTTGCACAATGTGCAGTGACACACAGTTCATAGAAAATGTGATGGATAGATTTAAGAAGAATTGGTAAACATGCTAAGGAAGATCTCATCAGGGTTGAATTTGAAAGAGATGTGGGTTCTGCAGTTTAGTCATTTCTTCAGCTAAATTACAGAGCATGGAAAGGAAAACTCAACCTTGGGAACTATGGGCTGATAGTGAAGTTGGCTCTGTTTCACATGACCTTTCTGGGAGGCGTCAATCTAGCCACAAAGAGTGCAAGCAAAGGCAATCATTGGGAACAGAAATATCAAGGTGGCCAGGGAAGTCATCCCAGTGTGGGTTCATGCAATGGTATCATCCTTTTTGAGGAGGCAATTGTCCCTTTGGCCTTAAGGAAGGAAGGCCATATGAAAATGTTCCCCTCTTGAAAAGCAATTGTTGGATCTTTCCACCCTGAACAATTATCAACTATCTTCAAATCTTCCCTGGGAAAGTTCATAGAGAGGTGGTTGGATAACAGCTGCAGAGGATCTTGGAGCAGGAACAAGGGAAATTGATTGTTTAGACCTGTTTCAGCCAGGCTTCTGACCAGGGTACAGTATGGAGACAGCACTGTTTACACAATGATCTTTGGCATATGGTGGTATCCTTGTGCTCCTTGATTTCTTAGTGGCTTTTGAAACTGTTAACCATGGTATCCTTTTGGACCTGCTACAGGGGTTAGTAATGTGGGTTTTGCAATGGTTCACCTGCTTTCTCAGAGGTAGATTCCTGTCAGAGCTATCAGATCGGAGAAATAGCACCTGTGGCCCCTCACAGTGGTTCCTTTGGGATTCAATGCTCACATATACCTCTTCTGTTTAATATCTGCATACCATGGAGTGAGGTTTGGATGCATCAGTTATGGGTTTGATAGCAATAGCACTTAGCGATACGGCTTAAACTTATATACCACTTCATAGTGTTTTACAACTCTTTCTAAGCAATTTATAGAGTCAGCACATTGCTCCCAACAATTTGGGACCTCATTTTACTGACCTCAGAAGGATGGAAGGCTGAATCAATCCTGAGCCGGTCAGGATCAAACTGCTGGCAGTTGGCAGAATTAGTTTGCAATACTGCATTCTAACCACTGCACACTTGATATCATCAGTCCATGGACGAGATTCAATTGTATATCCTAATCCTGGCTGTACAGGTGTTATGGAAATGGCTGAAGTAAAGAACACAACACTGAGGAGAAAAATCAAGCTTTATTGAAACAATTGTTGGATGTCTGCTTCACAAGAAAAAGAGAAGCCAAACAATAGAAAAGCAAATATTTTATAGAAGGTGAGGTCTGGAGGGCAAAAAAAATTGCTATGGATCTGATTTGCTGGCCAGTTGGGGAAGCTCAGTAGATCCTTGTATCTGTACTTGGGATTATGTTTATTGTTAATCAAAGTAGTCCTTTCAGGAGGACAGCAGGCTAGGAAATGTTGGAGGTAAAAATGATGGAATGTTGAGGGCATAATCTGATGGCAAATAGAACACTAGAGTTTCTCTATGTTGCAATTTCCCTGTAAGGACTGTACTTACAGAGGAATGGTTAGCTGGTGGGGAGGCTTCCATTCTTTGATCTGGATGGGCTTTCAGGGGAGCTTTATCTGGGGTCAGGAAGGGTCAATTTGGGTCTGATAGGATTAGGCAGACAACGCTTTTACTCTCAAAGAGTTGCCTGCTGGGAGGAAATCCTTAGAATGGAACTAAAAAGTTCAGGATTTCCCACCCACCCTATTTTTTGCTGACTTGTCTGCCAGGTTTCCCAGAAAGTCAGTGAGGAAGGCAGCAAGGAAGGTTACAAGTGGAAGGACAGAGGGGAGCTGAAAAACTTTGTGGAGCTGCAGGAATGGAGCTGAAATGTTCAGGATTTTAATTCTGTTACTACAGATTGCTAAATGGTTTACTCTCCCTCTCCAAGTGGAGAGGAAATCCTTTGTGGGGCTAAGAGAACAGAGTTCTATTTTCTGCAGCCCCACCAAGGATTTCAGCTCCCCTCCAACCCCACTGCTTGTTATCCTCCCTGCCAACTTCCCAACTGACTTTCTGGGGAAGCTGGCAGAGATTGCAAATAGTGATCAAATGATCATGGGGTGCTTAGCAACTGCGATAAATGCATGCCAGTTGCCAAATGCTAGAAATGTGGTCACATGACCATGGGGGGGTGGTTATTATATGTTACAATGGCCAGAATACTTTATGAGGTATAAAACAGCTGTCATAACCTTGAATGGTGATTAAATGATCAGTCATAAGTTGAGGATTACCTGAAGGTGAAGCTGCCAATGTATTATTTTCTGGAGGCCATTTGGGTGTAAATGGGGAAGAACAGATTTCAGTCCAATCTTGACAAAATTGAATGGCTGGGATCAGGTCAAGGATGTTTTAAAACCTCCTTGGTAAAAAACCTGCACTGACCAATTAACAGGGGTCCTGACAAGGATTTTTACCATTTCCCTGCAATTGGCTAGAGTTCCATTTTGCTTAAAAGCAGCCACAATCATTCCAGTTCCAAAGAAAGCAGCCACAAACAGCCTGAATCACTATAGACCCATTCACTGACATCTATAGTGATGAAGTACTTTGAGAGACTGGTTCTATACCACCTCAGATCCTGTCTTTCACTAAATTTCGATCAACATCAGTTTGGTTATAGAAGCAACAGATCAACAGAAGATGCCATCGCCACTGCTTTACATACTGCATTGAGACACCTCGAGAAATCTGGGCACTATGTCAGAATGCTTTTTATAGACTATAACTCGGCCTTTAATACCAATTTACCAGGCAGTCTCATTGAAAAGCTGACTGACCTGAATTTCCCACCCCTCATTTGTCTGGGTCAAAGACTTCCTGATGGACCATCCACAAACAGTAAAGGTTGGGTCTCTGACATCTTCCACCCTGAAGCTCAGCACAGGTGCCCCTCAGGTCTGCATGCTCAGCCCCTTCCTGTATACTGTACATATCCTGTACTCGCTGTATACATATGACTGCAAATCCTCGAATCCATCTAACACCATAATAAAGTTTGCAGATGACACAATGGGGTTGGGGCTTATAACTGGAGGGGGATGAATCAGTATACAGGGAAGACATCCAGAAGGCATCCTTGTGGTGTTCAAAAAACAACTTACATCTAAATACTAGCAAGACAAAGGAGACGGTGCTAGATTTCCGGAACCTGCAGAGAGGAACCTGCCCCACTGTAGATCAAGGGGGGCTGCGTGGAGAGGGTTTCCTCTTTTAAATTCTTGGGATTGCTCATTAGTCAAGATTTCACCTGGAAAAACAACACGTCCCTGGTGGTTAGTAAGGCTCAACAGAGACTTCATTTCCTTAGAGTCCTGCGGAAAAATCAGGTGGAACAATGGCTGATGATTTCTTTCTATCAGTCTACGATAGAAAGTGTCCTCACATACTGTATAACAGTATGGTATGCTGGTCTAACAACTGCAGACAGGAAGGCACTACAGAGAGTGATCAATTCAGCACAAGAAACCATCGGTTGCCCTCTAACACCACTAGATGACATCGCCAGGTCTCGCTGTTTCAGCAGAGTAAGGAAGATATTTAGGGATGAATCTCTATACTATTTATGTTGTTTTGTATTTTCTGTTACGGATTGTACCAGAGAGGCTAAACCAATTTTGTTGTATATATGATGTACAATGACAATAAAGGTTATACTATACTATATTATACTATAATTGTTATATTTTCACTGTTATTAAAAATTGTTATATTTTCACTTTTGAGGCTGGGACCCAACTTGAGGGAGGGACTTTCTGGATTCATAACTACTAATGAGCAGAAAGCAGCTGTGACCAGAAGAGACTTTGCATAGGTTCATCTTGTGAAACAGTTACAACCTTTCCTCAGCTTCCTTCAAAGTATTACTTCCTTCAAAGTATTACTTGCACCCTCACCTTGGCACTGACAATTGCAATGCACTTTTGGTTGCCATCCAGAAGCTACATCTGGTTTAACATATAGCAATGCAATCAGCCTAGCATTGGCTACCAGTTGGCTTTCAGGTACAATTCAAGGTGCTAGACATCACCTTCATGGCATATGTCCTGGTTATCTGCATGAATGCAATAGTTTTTGTCACCTAGTACATTCAGACAAAGTGGATGTGCTCCTGATCTCCTCAGTTAAATGTCATTTTGTGGATTCGAGGAAGTACACGTTCTCTGTTACAGTCTCTGCCATCTGGAATAGCATCCCCCAAGAAATATGTATGGTGCCCACTGTTTTAATGTTCTGAAAGGTTCTTAAGATCTGGCTTTGTTCCCAGGCCTGGAGTTAATGTGTCAATGGAGCTCCTGTCTTCTCTGTTGCTGTTGTTGTTGGTGGTGGTGTTTGTCCTTGTTATTTACCTATTATGCCTGCCATCATCGTCATCATCGTCACCATCATCATCATCTCTTTGACCTGACCATAGGAGAGCTTCACTACTGTGTGTCAGAGCAGTTCTGGAGCAGTATTTGTACAATGACATTTTTATAGAAGACTGAAATAATGCAACACTGAAATTATGGAACTAGCTCCATGTCCAGCTTCAACATAGAGAAATATTGATGTTTCCACTATCTCTATATTGGCAAATTCCATTTGCAATTCCCTTTCAGAAAAAGATAATATTCTGCACATCGGTCTATTTTAGTTCTGTACATATGTATATAGGATAGTGCACTCCGGCCTCATCCATGTACTGGACCAGTTGGAGATGCAGTGTGAGCACATATCTTTCCATTCTCCTCTGCCACTTACGTCACACTTACAAGAGGAAAGAGAGAGACTTTGTGCATATGTGTATGTGGAAAAAGCAGACATTAACAAGAGTAGAGAGAATGCAGGAGTTGGCACACACTGGGCAAGTTTGAATCAAACAGTACTCTTAGCAACACTAGCTGTCCAAATATAAAATAGGAAAGAGAGTGGGAGGAGAAGCCCTGCTAGCTGGTGACATGCTGAAGAGAGATGACAGCAAAGCTGAGGAGCAAACCAACTGCTTTGCCTATCACAGTTGACAAACACAAAAATCAGGACAATACCATTGAGCAGACACAATAGAGGCACATTGCAGATTGGCAATGAAGACAGCAAAAATTATGCTGCTGTTATTTTCTATCTAAAAGGTTAGTTAGCATTTTAATTCAATTGTAAAGAAAGGTCCAAGAATACTGGGTGAAGCCCACATTCCATAATGAGAAACCAAGAAGAATCAGAAGGTTTTTTTCCCCTCTCTCTCTCCCCCCACCTCAATCTCCTTACTCATCTTATTTCATGTTGCTGTTTGTAGTCTATGGTGAAACCACCTTCACTATTGGTGCAAACAAAAAGATATGTATCTCTTTGTTGGACTTTTTTTTTGAGTTTCATTCAACACTTGCCTCCTTGATTAATTCCACATTGCCAGGCAAACAAGGTAGTCTGTCTTGGGTTCATGTTCCTTTAATTAATAAGATGATTCTTGTTTATTTAGATGAAGCTTGCAAAATGGTAATTATCAGCAAAAGATCTCAATGTGACTTAGGTTGTTTCTCCATGCCCAGAAGAAGTCAAGGGAAAGGGGGGTCTCTTCTGAAGTCCAAACAAGAGGCCTGGTCCTCTTTCCCCTACTAACCTTCCACCCTTTGATAGGGACCCAAATAAATGGTCTGTCTCTATTCCAGTTCTTTAGGCTGCTCAGAAAGTATTCCTTTTAGGCTTGGAACATGGTTTGCCAAAGTGTGGGAACTAGATCCTAAATGACCCTTTGAACTATCTAAGGCTACAAGGAAGGAGGAACAAATGGCTAAAACACCTTTCCATAGCCTTCCATCTTCCAAGATAGATTAAATTTAGATCTTCCTTCAAATCAAAAGCCAAAACAACTATTTGATGCAAATTAGAGGTGCTGAAGCTATTCATGACTGGAGGACTTTAAGTTGAGGAATACTGGCATAGGCTACTCAACTCTTCTGTATCATGGTGAATTAATCTAAAGTCAACTCCAATCCCTTCTCACCATCATAATTCAAAACAAGAGTTCCAACCTAAATTTGAAACCTTCAGTGAGGAAGAGTCTGACTTACTCCTCTTTCTTCCAACCACACTAAGTAGCAACAGCTAGTGCAATTTCAGTGGCATGTATGTTTAAAGCAGTTCCCTATATTTCCTGGAAGTCACTCCCAAATAAATATGGAGAGGGACTACCAGCATTGTAACTGAAGCATTATTCCTATGCACATTAACTTCAGAATGGTATAGCAGCTGAAGAGTTAGATTGGTGATGGGGATGCTCAGGTTTTTGTCCATAGACAACCATGAAAACTCCCTGGAGAAATCAATCAATCAATCAATCAATCTGTCTGTCCATCCGTCTGTCTATCCCTATCTATCTATCTATCTATCTATCTATCTATCTATCTATCTTGCCTTATGACACTGGGATGCTGCTTTCATCAGACTACCCAGCAGTGGAAGGGATGTCTTGTGTCATTTTGTAGTCCCTTCTATCCCTATTGTGTGGAGAGAAATAAGTGACTCTAGATGGTACTTAGGGCATTTATTTCTTTATGTATTTTTATGTATATTCTTGCATAACAAATAAAATCTTCTTAAAGGTAGTCCAGTCAGTGGAAATTGAATTAATCTGTTCAAACAAACAAATATAACATAGTTACTTACACCACTCAGTGGTGGGTTCCTCCCGGTTCAGTCCGGTTCGGCCGAGCCAGTAGCGGTGACGATATGATGTCACCGAACCGGTTCTCCCCCCCATCCTCCCACCCCCCACCCCCCCTTGTTATTCTTACCTTTTATTTGGTCCCACCCCCAATCTATTGCTGCCTCCTGGGTCCCAGCTGATGACTAGAGGGAAAAAAACTGTTTAAACTCTTGCCGCGGGGCTTCAAAGGGCCGTCCTACAGCTGATCAGTGTTAAAAGCAAACAAATGAGTCGGGTTGTAAGTGTGAGGACTGGTCGTAAGTGCGAGGACCTTCCAGAAATGATTCTGACCAGCTAGCCACGCCCACCTAGTCACATGACCTCCAAGCTACACCCACAAAATAAGCCACACCCACAGAACTGGTAGTAAAAAAAATTAGAACCCACCCCTGCACCACTACTGTATATATCTGAAATAAACAGTAAGGGTCCCTCACCCCAAACAATGCACTTTTAAGATGGGAGGGCCATCATAAATTCACTGAGAATAAAAAAAAATGAAGGCAAATAAATTTATCATTATTATTTGCATTTGCCGTTTTTAAGATGGGCTGTAGGATGGCTTAAAATTCATGTCATTTCTTCCAGCAATTCTCCCAGATATACAGGGTCAGTCTCTAGCATGGTGCACCTGTTTACTAAGAATAAAAGCCTATTAAAGTCAGTGGGGAAGAAAAGATAAAACAAAAGTCGGAAGTGCTTTGCAAAGAAAACCTTTCTCTTGCTGACTGTTTTGTGTCTCTTAGCTAAGAAGTTTAGTCCACTATAGTCAGGAAGATGTGCAATGGGACCGCCCACAACACAGCAACGCAGGGAAATGCTTTCCCCCAAATCCATCTCTATGCTAAGAATGCAACATTAAATCTATTGCAAGTAAAAAAAAAAAAAAAACTGTCACTACTGAAGTGTTAAGGGAGAAGTTCAGTTAATGTATATATTCTCCAATTTCCATATTTCAAAACCCATTAAGCTACAGCCCTTCAATTTAAGTAGAAGTAAATTACTTCTCATTTCAGAGAAGATGAGTCTATCCATGACTATTAAGGAAACAGTTTTATGGGACTCCCATGTTCTGTGGCAGAATAGTCAGAAAGAAGAGCACAAAAGCTTTGTTGTGGACTAGCTGGAAGGAGGGGCACATATTTAAAAAAGTTCAAAAAAGTCAAGACAGTGGGCACAATTGCAAGATCCTAAGCCCACCCCTTTTTGGGTGCTTCATGAAGCCTTTGAAAATCAAACCCAACAATTTATTAGGAAATTAAGTCAACCTAGAGATGCTAAATTTGTATTTGTATGAGCTGCATGAATCTAACTGAGCTTTTTAGTAGTTGTCCTCAATTATTGGCTTGCCTCATATTCTGTTTGCAACAACTGATCATCTCTATCTGTCAAACTATTCACTAAGTCTGCATTACTATTAATCTTTTCATCGTTCCTATCACCCATCTCTCCCACTTATGACTGTATGACTGTAACTTGTTGCTGGTATCCTTACGATTTATATTGATTGTTTCCTAATATGATTCGATTGCTTATTTGTACCCTGTGATTATCATTAAGTGCTGTACCTTATGATTCTTGACAAATGTATCTTTTCTTTTATGTACACTGAGAGCATATCCACCAAAGTCAAACTCCTTGTGTGTCCAATCACACTTGGCCAATAAAGAGCTGAGGTGGCGCAGTGGTTAGAGTGCAGTACTGCAGCTACTTCAGCTGACTGTTAGATCAGCGGATCAAATCTCACCGGCTCAAGGTTGACTCAGCCTTCCATCCTTCCGAGGTGGGTAAAATGAAGACCCAGATTGTTGGGGGCAATATGCTATTTAGTATACTGTCTTTGGTGTAAGCCGCCTAGAGTCCTCGGAGAGTGGGTGGCATAGAAATATGACTAATAATAAAAGAATTCTATCTATTATCTATCTATCTATCTATCTATCTATCTATCTATCTATCTCTATCTATTGTCTAATATTTGTCTATGTGTTATGACGCTTTGGATATCAGTTGCACAACAGTATCTCCTTTCCTCTCTTCCTTAAAACAGTCATTTTTTCAAATAGGCCTGGAAAAATGTGCCACTGCTTTAAAAAGTCAACTCATTAAAGTCAACACACTTCTTAAAAGAGTAGCACTATTTTATTTTGTGTGTGTTTTTCCAGGCTCATGGGAAAACTGAAAAAGAGAAGCCATTTTAATGAATAAAAGAATGGGACTGTGGTTGCTTTTCAGCTTGCATAAGGTCCAATTCTTTTCTTTTAAATGTCCAGAGTTCTAATATCCTGTGGGCCTTGTAGAAAGTGTTCCTTTCACAATGCCAGCATCCTCTCTGCACATTTTAGCCTGGTTTGAGAACAAGTTGCTTTATTTTGATTTAGGCCATTTCCTTACTTGCTTTTTACATTCACATCAGAACGCTCAAGCGATCCTATCATTTAGCCTTGATTCACAATGCTGGCCTTGTCTTGTTCCGGGCCCACACTTTTAAAAGACTTAAACTGATCAACTGCTGGAAAATAAAGACTTTTTTTCCTCCCTGAAAGGCCAGAGTAAGTAAACTTTGCTTCATTTTCACTCTTCTTTAGGGGGGAGTTACATTCATATGACAAATCCTGCCTTTATCCATTGTTGATAGAAACCCAGGTGCCCTGTATCTTATTATGTGAACTGGCAAACACACATCGTTGGTTGTATCTTTTCCTATGATCACCATCAAAGGAGACCGTACATTCTTCTCCCTATCCCAAATGTAAAGAAAAGACAGGACACCCTATTATTACCAGCATATGTGCGCGCATGCAAGTGCATGTACACATGTGTGCATATATGTGTGCACCTTCAACTCAATCTTGATTCTTGGCGATTTATGGCAACCCTGGACAAGTCTCTGCAGTTTTTCTTGACAAGATTTAAGAAGTGGCTTGCCATTCCATGCTTCTCAGGGCTGAGAGAGAATGACTGGCTGAAGGTTACCCAGTTGGCTTTGTGACTAAGGTAGGAGTAGAGCTTCATTTCTGGTGGGGTACCTTAACCACTACACCAAACTGGCTCTTATTACTATCACTGCAAATCATTATATTAGTCCTGCAAGAACCAAAGAACTTTGTTTTTTTTTTTATCCTAATCAGTGACCAGTGCTAAACTACTGTGTTTCCCCAAAAATAAGACCTCCCTGGATAATAAGTCCTCCCCCTAAAAATAAGCCCTCCCCCGAAAATAAACCCTCCCTGGAAATATTTAACCACATGCACAGCCGGTCCCCGCCATTTCCTCTGGTTAGGGTTAGGGAGACAGAGCTGGAAATCAGTTAAGATGGCAAGAGGATCCCCATCTTGCTCCATGTGCTCCAAAATAACAAGTGTTCCCCGAAAATAAGGCCAAGCGCTTATTTGGGGATTTTAAAAAATATATAAGACAGGGTCTTATTTTCAGGGAAATATGGTATACTGTTACAGGTAGCCATTTTCAGACATTTTCCATTGCTCTTAAGCCAACCTAAAATTTCCTGCCCCAACTAGCCATTTCTAGTCTACCTCTCTCAGTCCTGGGAAGTGGATAATGCAACCAACAACTGATGCTACTCTTACTGGGTACTTCAGGACAAAACCACCAATTATTTCCCCTGCCTATTGGAAGGCAAAATGTTTTCCTAACATGGGGTGGGTGTTTGGGTGGGCACTTGCAAATTCAGCTACCTCCTCCATTGCTCAGATAACAGGTTTCAGGCTCAGAAGTGTTCCATGCCTGTAGCTATAAGCTGAGCTATTTCTGAACACAGATCTAGCTTTTCTGAAAGTGCACTAAGGACTGTCCAAAGATAGCCCAGCTGAACAGACACAGAAGGGAAAGAGCAGTCAAGAACAAGTAAGCTCAGACCTCAGCTAGCATTACAAAGGAATGACAGTGCTGGCAACAAGTCCAGATCTGTCTTTGCAAATGGCAGCAACCAGAAATAAATAGCCCATAGACGGCCATGGAATCAGACTGAAGTAGGCAAAATGATACTGCCTCCTCCGCCTCTTCCTGTAATAAAAACAGTAAACATTATGGCTATGTGAAACCCTTTGTTGACAGAAGCAGAAAATCTGTAAGGTATTTGAAGGTGACAGAATCAAAAAACACCAGCCCTGTTTCCTGGTTTCAATCAACCAGCACAAGCATAGCACATTTTTTAATAATCACTAAACCTTTGTTTATAGAAATTTGCAAATGTTATGAGAAGTACTTCAACTTTACATGCTCTCTCTCTCCCCCCCCCCTCTCTCCCTCCCTCCCTCCCTCCCTTTCCCTCTCCCTCTTCCTCTCCCTGTTATCTCGGTTCTCCTGCAGAAGAGGCAAAACTGATAAGGAAAGACCATTTCCAACAACCAAGGATTCCTCATGTGGCCCATAGGATCTCAAGTGCTTTATCCCTGATTAGTAACCATATATAACCAATGAATCATGTCAGATTGTGCCCATGGCAAAAATCATACAGGGAGAACAGCAAAAACACTGATTGGAACTTAGATTTGGAACCCAGAAAAGTTACCTCAGCTGTCAGTTGCAGGTGAGGTGAAAGCAGTAGCATGAGGCTATACCATATATATATTTGAGGAAGATGAAGACCAGTGCAACATTTTGCAGCATCAGCCAGCCACTTCTGTGAAGGCATGTTAGCAATGCATAGAGGCTTTATATTACTCTACCACTGACTGGGTGACTGGGTAAAATGCAAGGAAATGGCCTAAATAGATAAGTACCGTAAATGTTCTTAAATTATTGTACTGGTTTTCTATTGGAATCATTTGGGACAATCATTTTGGGACAATCATTTTGGAGCAGTTTCTTTAAGGGATTGGAGCATTTTTTGTATGAAAGATGAAGTTGTGAGTCCTAATGAACCTTGGAGAAGATATATTCCCAGGAAAATGTGACTAGAATTTGCAACTTTAGAATCAGAGACAGAAATGTGTTGCATAAATCAAATCCATCATCAAGCAAGAATGACCAAAGATGGGGATGGAAGGAACCGCAGAGAGGTATTTCCTGTAACATCCCAAAGCTTTTTTTAAAAAAAAATAAAATAAATGAATGAAACATACGGAATCAGTAACTGGAAGCTTGATCTAGAGATGCAGCTTCTAGTTGGATTTATTGTCTCTTCTGATTCTAAAATGGCTCTCCCAAGAGATCAAGAAGGTAACTGGGCTGGTTTGGAGATTTTTCTTACAGCAAAATGAGATAATATATTTCTGGAGTGCAAGAATAGTTTGTGACACTTGGTGCTACAGATGGAGGAAGGAGTTTGACTGTTGAAGATTTTTGATCTAACCACTGCTGTGCTAATTTAACACCAATAAAGAGAAGATTTATTTTATCATCACCACAATGGTTAAATGGCATGTTAACATACTATAAAAAGAAAGTTGTGTTCAGATCAAATAGTCAAAGGAGTTTTAGCTTATTCTCACCTTCTGCTTCCAGGATGAATAGGAGCACGAAATAACACCTGAATGAAAATTTTCTTTTCTTTTCTACCTGAAACCTATTCCCCTACTTGGGAATCCACTCCCATCTTTTCTTTTCATATCTTATCCTATCACTTGTGCTTGAACAGGTAAGTGCAAGTATGATGCTGGAAGCAAATCCAAAGTTGCTTAAATTGTGGATCCATCAGTCTGAACTTCCTACCCAAGGCCTTCGTTCAAAAAAAAAAAAGCACTTAGTCCACAAAGTGTGCGGAGTTGATACTATCAAGGGAAAATGGCACAGCTAAGTAATGTAAAATATTATCTCGTTAATCTCCCTTTCCTGTGGACAGATCTAGATTCTTGTCCTGAAGTCCTAATCTGGTAGCTTTTGTGGTCTTGCAAGCTGTCAGATCAATAGGGGACTTGAGTGTCATTGTAGACATGAGAACAATGGACTGAGGGAACACACACACACACACATCCTTTCAGATTACAAGATATCTGACTACCCTGACTTCCACCTATGGGACATGAGCTCTGCCATGTCCTCCTGCTTCTTCTGATGACTGGAACCTTGGGATTCTGACCCGAAGTTCTGCCTGGATGAATGAAGCAAGAAGACATTCCAGAAGCTTGTCTGAAGTGACCTCCAGTGTGAACTGGAAAAAGGCAGTCAAGAATGGTTGGCTCTTGTAAGAGTAGATGCTGAGGCTCTGTGGAAAATAAGAAATTTGAATGAATAAAGCAGTGGTCATAGATCTCCTGTAGGCTGTTCTAGGCAGAGGGTCTCAAGGATAGTTCCTGAGTAACAGACAAATAACTTAGTCCATTTTTGGCCCACATCTCCTCTGACTCCTTGGTCTGTTCAGTCACAAAATGTACTCAACATTCTTTAGCTACTGTTCCTCTGTAACCTTAACAATGTGCACAGAAAAAGTCATGACACACCATCCAAAGGCCAGAATATTATTTCATTTACACTGTTTCAGTTTCTTCCACCCTATCCCCGAAGCCAACAGTTTTCCCTTGTGTGTGTGGCTCTTATCTCAATCTCCCACCCTTTTCAAGCCACTTTTTTTTTCCCTCCACTGAGGAGGCCCCGTGCGGACACTTCAGGTTGTGGGTCTCTGCCCTGCAGCACTGGTGCTCCATCCTTCGAATTATCTGAAAGAAGCAAAAAGGAGAGGTTGGTAATCTATGTATATGACTTTCCTCTGCATCTGCTTTGGAAGAACAAGTAAGTGTGTGTGCACATGCAGGGGAGGGGGAAGGGGACCTGCTTGGCCCCACAAATGAAAACATGATGTGTAACCATCATAAAAACAGCAGCAGCAATAGCAACAGATAAAGAAAAAATCTCAAGGAAAAGAGACACCACCCAGGGATCTGTCAGCAAATTCGCACCCCCAGTCTTCCGTATTATGTTCTTCTCCCTCAGATGTCTTGACTTCACTTATTTAAAGGTTTTCGGGCCACCACTGAGGACTTCATTTTTCCTGTTCAGGAAAGGCGAGGGTAGATTGCACATACTTAGCTGGGAGCCCACAAGCGAGGAGATCAAAGCAGATTTCAACTCATACATGCTCAGAACATCTTGTGCGGAATCTGAATAGCAGTGGGAGGAAACCAATAAATGAGCCAACTGCTGGGTTTGAATCCAAAATCCATAGCTGGCAATGCTTTTATTGGAATCACTGAAGAATAGTCCAAAAGGTGATACCCAGGTGAGTTTTTAGGGGAAACCTCTGTCCACACACCTTATATTCTAGTCCACCAACAACTAAGGAAGCCCCCTGGTTATCTCTGGGCCAATCTTTCTCTCTCAGTCCAATCAGGTTCCCAGGATAGTTGCTGTTGGGAGAAATTGGAGGAGGAAGTACTCTTTGTGCTTGCCTTGAATTTTTAAATGAAAGGGAGGACAAATTGCTAAACAAATATTCTTCCTTAACTCACAAGCTTGCATAATTTTTGTCTTTGTCAGTTATAGAACTATTACGGTAGGTCTAAGGATGAATGTTGGTTTTTCTTTCTTCCTCAGAAAGTCTCAATTTTTCCCAAGACAAAGTGAGCCGTTTGGACAGGACCTTAAAAACATCTTTCCAAGTGCACCTACAAATTCCTGGAGTGCTTTTAAAAAGTGGCCGGCATAGCATTCAATCTGCCTTCCTCCACTCCTATTTTTTATGGTCCTGTGAACAGTGTTAATGAAGCTACTTTTAATAGTCTTGCGCCCTGTTGGTCTTTGTGAGAAATCACTTTTTTTTTTTTTAATTTCTAGCCAGTTCAAACTGAAGGTGGTTTAAGTCTCAGCCAGCAAAATACTTGGTTATTGCTGTTGAAGCATTGCAGAAACTGAAATCCTATACTTACCCAGCCAAAGTAAGCGCAATGTGGCACTTCTGGGGAAAGGAGCCTCTAGATAGTTGTGCTGGGAGAATTGCCTCCTGGTCCTCGCATTGTGGTGCTAAACACAGATGATTTTTCACCACCTGTTCAAGAAATAGTGTTGTTTTTTTTTAGATTGATCTTCAACGGGGTTTGAAGATTATTAAAACGTCCCCTGATCAAACTTTTTTAAGCATTACTTTTTAAATAGAAGTAACTTTTGGCCAATGGAACCTTTGCTCTGGGAATACAGAATTTGCAAATATGTGGTACCCTATTTATTTGAAGTACTTCTGTTACATATATCCTTTACATACTGCTCAGATACTCAGCTATTGATAAAATGTAGATCCAAACCAGCAATCTCTCTCCCTCTCTGTTTTCCCCCACTCTCTCTCTCTCATAAAATTTTATTAAAAGTTTTTTCAAATGAGTGATTTCTCAAAGGTACAATTAGGACCACAGTATTACCTACTACTGCTCCAGAAAACATCAGAAAAATTTACCATGTTTTTTTTTCCCCCATTATAAAAAGCTCCATTTCATTCATAGCCACCCAAAAGTAAAACCTGAATATCTACAGAGATTCTCAGCCATCCAGGTCATGGTTGTCACAAAGGTGCTTTTGCATGGGGCAAAAAGTCCAGTTGCCTCTTGGAAAAGCACCTTTGGGATAAAATCTGAATAGTTATCGCCTTTGGGGTAGCAGCCATTCTCCCTCTCTCTCTGCCTTAGACTGGAAGAGGGAAAGAGTGAACCGCCTCTACAATCTTGCCAAAACAAAACAAAACAAAACAAAACAAAACAACCTGGACCAGTTTATGAAGCCCACTTTCCCCCCCCCCCAAATAAATAAATCAAGACTGTGTCCAAAACCCTCCTCACACACGCGTGCGCGCGCGCACACACACACATAAATATTCCATTGAATTGGGCAGAGGAGAGCAGTCTTAGTTTTGACCAGTAAATATTGGGTTCGGATTTCCAATACACTCATCCATCCACACAGCGCTCTGGACCGAAACGCGCCCGCCCGCGGAATTTTAGCTGAGATTTGTGTTCTGTTTCAATAGAGATCGATTAGGCAGAAGGTCCCCCCTCCCGGCTGTGCCTCGTTCTGTTCCAAAAAGCAGAGCGCGCTCAGCAGCCTTGCCTCTGCTAGCGGTGCCGAGATCGCATTACCTTGCCTTGCAAGGCAGTTTGCAAACGGGGCGCGCGCCGTCTCTCTCTCTCTCTCTCTCTCTCTCTCTCTCTCTCTCTCTCTCTCTCTCTCTCTCTCACACACACACACACACACACACACACACACACACACAGAGAGAGTGCGGGCGCACATACCGACAGACTAAATTAATCCAGCGCTCCCTCGTTCAATGTGTAAACCCTGCTAAATCATCAATCGTGGCACGAAATATTTTCAATCCATGAAGGGAAAGTTTATGGAATGGGAGGAGAGGGACAGATTTATCGGTTACTGACCAGAGTTTGGGAATGGGCCGTCGGCTGCTGGCTCCACTCGCTGGACATGGCCAAACCCTAGGAAAGGCGGTGGCTCTAAGATTTTGGGACAGGGTCACTGGTGGACAAGTGGGGGCCGGGGACAAGCCATAGGTGTTTGTTTTTTCCCTCTGGGGGGGGGGAGAGACACTTGAAAATATTCTTGTCTTTAAATGCCGAAATTCTACTTTCCTTCTCATCCGTGTTTTTTTTTTTTCTTCCTTTCGAGGGTTTTCAATCCTATTTCAGAAGTGTCTGCGAACCCTTCGTAGGTAATAGGCTTAGAATGAGTAGGAATCGCACTGAATAGCACGGAAGGAATCTGGGAAATGCTTTTTAACTAAATACAAATTCTCTTTGGAAGGAATAAAGTTTGAAGCCTGTATTTTTCCAAAGGAAAAAAAAAAAACCCAGCCGTATCTATCGCGATTTAGGCACCCCGCTCAGGGATAGATTTGGCGCACCGGATGGAGATGGGAGGGATTTGGTTCCTTAAAATATGTACCACGATTTACAAGTAAGTACGACTTACTTCCACCAGATTGACTAAATTTTGGAAACTAGACCCATAGATGTCCACTAAGCTTGCTTGTCAACCAGCCCAAAGAAGTAAAAAATGGCCCGCACCTACCCAACGTAAAGGGGGATTCTTTTGCAAGGCGCCACATGTTAAGGAAGGAGGACTGCTCTTTCCTATTATGCCTTGGGTAAAAGGAACGGGGTTGCGGTGGAGGAGAAATACAACCTGGAGTAGTGGTAGTAATCCACCATTCGAATAGAGGTCGGGGTGCCCTCCCCCTTCCCCCCCGGCCAGCGAAATTGTCTGGCAATCCCCGGAAGCACCCCAGAAGTGCGGCTGAGCTGGGGGGGGTGGGAGGGCAGAGGAAAAGTAAACCCGAGAAAAGGCTGGTTTGTTTGGTTGTGTTGCGTCCTTTGATAGGGTACAACAGTCTGGACTCGCCGTTTTGTTTTGCAGCGCACCAAACGCCCTGCTTTCCCCCCTAACACGACCTCAGCTAAAATACATTGGCAGTCAACTAAAATGAATGCCCTCTTGAGAGCTGGCAAGGAACTCGGGAACGGTTGGAGGCCTGGTATACTGCTGTTGATGGCCTCGCGGCCTTATTTTATCCCACGGGCTTGAGGATGAAGTGTTGGGCGGTAAGGAGACGGCTCTGCCAACAAGGATGGAGACCTAAAAAGGCGACCTCTTTCCGACAGCCCAAGCTTTCCTTTCTTTCCCACCCACCCCCCTTTCCAGTTCTCCTCGAAAGCTGCACATTTTTACACCTTTGGGGGGAAATGAGGAAGGGCTGGCACGGGACAACCCTTCCTTTTCAAAGTTTTCCTCCTTTTCTTTTTTTTTAACCATCTTCTGAAATCAAGACTTCGGGCGTGATGGCCAAGAACATTTTGTGCTTCGGAGCCAATTAGCGATATCTACCATCTTTGGCCCATAACGACGACAACAACAAAAAAGACACTACCCACCCGTGATGTTAAAGAGAATCCTGACACAATGTGCCATTCAGCCCACATGTAGGGAAGGGAGAACTGTCTAACCCATTATTAAGTGTGGATAAAATAAAAAGATTTTTTTGGGGGGGGCGACAAATACAATTTTAAGTTCGGGGTGCCCTGCCTTCCCCCCCCCCCAAACCTGGAAGTTGTCTTGTTTGGTACAGTTTTCCAGACACTGTTGAGTTGATATTGTAGCCAGGAAGTCACACTCGATATACATGCGGCTAGATCTCTAGCATGAAAAGGGCTCTTTGGATCCTGGTATCAGGGACTAATAAGCAGCCCATCATAGGCAAAGTTACCATCATCATCCTCACTCTTACCTTCACCGTCTCTTTATATTTGTTTCATCTCCATCTACCAGAAAAGGTTGGGTTCAGTGCATGGTACTTTTTCTTCCGCATTTTGTCCAGTAAGGGCTGAAATATGATGAATGATCCTGATTCACCCACCATTCGCTCCAGAGTAAGAAGGGCTTCCCTTTCAGAATCTCCCTGACAGGTCATCTTATAATGCACACATTGGGGAAGAGGTCCTGGTTATGTCCACGAACCCAAGGTGTATGTTGCGTGTTCTGGATTGAGGATTTCATTTGGGATTTGGAATTTAGTTCTGTCTTATTTTCTACCTTTCCTGTAAATCGTCGTTGATGATGGCGCTGAGATGATGATGGTGATGATGATGATGATGATGATGATGATGATGATGATGATGATGATGATGATGATAGAAAATGGGAGCAAAGAATATTTCTTTTCCACCCCACATCTTTTACATATCAGTAGACCTGAGAAACCATTCTTCTCCTCTTTTACCAACTGCAAATTCTCGCAAAGCTTCTTAACTAGTGAATAAAGTGAAATGCCACATTCTGGGCTATTCAAAAGCAACAGATAAAACTTGAAGAGATGCTAGGAATGCTGTGGGATCTCAAGGCTATTTTCCCATCAGCCTTTTTCTTACTGAAACATTTAAGAACACTTCCGTTTTAAATGCATTTCCTTGGGTGGTGGGGGGAGTCCTCTTTTAAAGGACTTTTAAATGTTTTCTTTTTTTACTTTATATTTTCATCTTCACGATTTTTTAAAAAAAAATGCCAGCCAGTTCAATTATTGATTTAGATTGGGGTGGGTGGTTGGAGGGAGAGGATCAAGGAGTAGCACAAACACTGCAAGTTCAACTTTACCTCTACTATTTAATCTCCTTTCCAAAAACAAGAAATCTGGGGAAAATGCAAAGAATATTCTCTGCTGGAAAGTAGAACATGAAATAAACGCTTCCAAAATAACAGCCCAATTCAATTCGGCTGTGAGATCCACTCCTTTCATGGCAGCGTCTTAAATTATCTCCCAGTTTTCCTCATATACAAAACTTAGCTGGGTGATATTTTGTTTGCCCTAACTAACAGATTTATATTTCTGGCAACAGATGGAAACAATTTTGATTTTTAACTGCTGAACCTGAGAGTTACGAAAACAGGAGAACACTTACTGGTTGCTTCTTTCTTCTTTACAGAAAGGGGAGGGGGAGCTTGAGGGGAGGCTGCAACCTGACATCACTTCTGCCCTTGATAAGGCTGAACTGTTTGTCGGCAGATCTTTTAAACATCCATCTAAGACTGCAACTTGATAAAGACCTGCGCTAAACACTAGCCACATTTTTCCTTCCCCCTCCCATCTGTCTCTCTCTCTCCCTCTCCCCATTTTAAATTCTCTTCGCTGATGAAAAGTTCTGAGACTCTCAAAGTCTGCAACGATTTTCTAAACCTTTAGTTGATAATAATCAGCGCATTGCCTTTCTCCTCACATTCAGCATACCTATGGTGGCTTCAAGTATACCCCTACCTAAGTAAGGAACCTCTTGCTCCCTGGCTGACAATGTTTAGGGGTGTTTAGAATTCTAGCTTAAAACTGTCAAATACATCCAATCCCCCAAACTGTGCACAAACTCGCTGCAAAGTCAAATGACTATGTCTTCCCATATACAAAATACTCACAACGTTATTAATTTTTTTTTTAAAGTATATACCTCCTTCAGGCGGTAAGGCACATTTTCGGTAGGACCAGCTACCTGTTAACTTGAAAATAAAACCCACTGCGCTCAATATGGCAAATAATTTCCAAGTAAGGGTCCATATAAACCTTCAGTTTGGAGCTCGTGTCCATAATATTAATACAAACCTCCCTTCCTACGAGGCACGTTTTGGGACCGGGTTTAAACACATACATACAGTTAGGAAAACGCGCCAATAAGTAACGCAGAGAAACCTACGCCCTTTCCAAGGCTTTTTAGTTTGGTTTGGTTTGGTTTCTGTGTGTTCATCAACATTAAAGAAGATCACACTTAACGTTCGGAAAATATTGTTATTTTCTATAATGGAGAAAATTGGACTCCTGTGAGTTAGATCTGTGGTTTTTAGGGATAGGATGCAAATTGGACTGACACCACTTTGCACTTTAACAATCGGATTTCGTCAGGATACAAGTTGTTTGTTTAACCCGACAGCTCCGTGCACCCCGTCGCATGCTTTACACACTCATTAAAACGATTATTCACGACCTGTCGAATGTTTTCGAGTTCATTCACAGAAAAGAGAGCCAGATAGGATCCAAGCAGACGCCGCCCTCTACTCTTCCCGTGATGTGCTACCATCTTTTTTTTTTTTTTTTTTTTTACGATTTTAAAATAAATTATTAACTCGTATTGAATAGCGTTATGAAGTTGGGATCATCATCTGGCTCTATTTCCCAATACTTTGTTTTGTTTTTAATTTCTCTAACTCAGATCCTTAAAACTTTAGAAGTTGCATTCAGGGCTAGGAGAAAACATTTTCAGGTTTACTCCTATGGAAACCCTCCAGAACTTCTAGGGAAGTTCTTTCCAAACATCTGTGTCCCAAAATGATTTTCCATTTCCCCTGGGAGAATCCTACCAGGGATTTCCAATAGAAATGACTTAGGGATTGCAAGACTTTTCAGAAACAGTTTTTGACACTTCTTGGCTGGACCCCAAACAAACTTTCCTTTTTCCAACTTCTGCAACCTTGGGCTCATACAAGAACATTGAGGAACTTACCCAACTAATAAACCTATCCATAGATCCACCGGTTTAAACTATTACACAAGAGCACAAGAGGAGGGGTGAGGATTACCTGTCGTTCCCTCACCCCCCCACCCCCCACCCCGTCCAATCTCAGCTCCTCCATACGGAGGGTTCCGAGAATCCACATGCGAAACAGCTGTGTTGTCGGGCCAATTTTTTTTTTTCCCTCAATGCAAATCTTTGCTACGGTAGTTGCAAAGGAACCCCAAAGAGACTCGAAGGCACGGGAAACTCTGCAAGTCCGTAGGGTATACCGCTTCCCACCGCCACAAGCCCGATTCGAAGCCGGAGGGATTTATGCAGAGAAAGCCTGTGTAAGATCGACCGGCTCCGTGCATTGAGGCTTGGCGGTGCTTTTTCCAGCCTCTACTCCTCGCCTTTCTTCCACCAAAAAAAAAACCCTCCAACCCTAGGAACAAAAGGACTGTTAGAAGCCGGCAAACCTGGGATTTTCTCTCTCTCGCTCTCTCTCGCTCTCTCTCGCTCTCTCTCTCTCCCTCCCTCCCTCCCTCCCTCCCTCCCTCTCTCTCTCTCTCTCTGAACGCCTGTTCTAACTGGGAAAGAAGTACAGAAAAATTGCCCTGGGGAGGGGGGGGCAAACAACAACTGCACCATTCAAGAAAGTTTGTGATCCCGACGCTTTCCTTCCCCTTTTTCTGAAGGGAAGCTGATTGCTGTGTAAAACGAAAGGCTTCGACTCCAGGGTTGTGTTGCTGGAGACTCGCGCACGTCTGAAAACAGAACGAGCGAGCGAGCAAGTACAATATATATATGGTTTTCTGCCTTATTTTTTTTCTCCCTCCTGGATTATAACGTTATCCAGCCATAAAAGCAGGCTTTATCACTTCCCCACAACAACGATAAGGAAGGAGAGGAACCGGCTTCGTCGCTGCGCTGCAAGCTTGAAGCTTGGTCTTCTAATATCTCGAATGCGGGTTGATACAGAGAAATAATAGAGCCAGGAACTCTTATAGCGCCCCTTGAATTTATCTGCTCGGATTGGGAAGGTGGGGTGAGGTGGGGGCTTTTTTTGTTGTTTGTTTCTTTGTTTAAAGTTCTCAGCAATTAAGGTTATCTTTCTTAAATTAGAAGGAAAACATAAACAAATGCAAAAGTGCCGTGAGGAACGGGGTTCTCTCCCCCCTCCCCCATTCAGATGAAATGCTGGAAGTCCGCAGTCAGCAAGGGCTGCTTGTAAGTAAGGCCCATCATCCGCTGAGCTGCGAAGAACAGCTGGGCCGGGCCTATTTTTTCCAGGCGCGGGCTCATCCCAGGTTCGTTGCAGCCATTGAAATGAAGTGCATAAATCCCGCACGTGAACTCTCCGGATCGATCAGGAGGGTAGCCAGTTCTTATTCTGTGGCGGGCGATCGATTTTTTTGTCTCCCCAGTTCAACCTACCGGGATGACTGATCTGTAATTATTAGGATGGGGGCAGCCACGGGAGCGGGACGGGTGGGGGTGGGCGGAGAAGAGAGAGAGAAAGGCGAGGTGCTTTTTCTTTTCACCTGCCTGGTTTACTGACAAACGCAAGACGCAAACACAGAGAAATTTCCCTTCCGTCCCCACGACAGGAAGGCGAATTTCTATCGCACCAAAAGAAACAACGTGGGATAAATCGAAAAGATTTTTTTGAAACCCTTTTGCAAGAAATGCATCTTGGAAAAGAGATGCGGCCGTTTATAATAAGGTTTATTTCTTTCTCTTCTTCTTCCGTCCCCAAACCTTAAATTATGCGATGGGAAAGACATACTGATTTTTGGTGGAAACTGGTTTCCACATCCCCTTCCTTGCAGTATTAATACAAAACCATCGAGGACGCTACTTTAAGCAGCCCTAATCATTCCCATTTAAAGCCAAACAGATTTTATTCAATTCCCTTTCCCCGTTTCAATTCTCATTTCCTCCCCCACGTGCAACCCTACCCGTTCGATCTACTTTTAAATAAAGTAAGTACAGCTAACTTTAAAGAGAGGTTGTTCTGAAACAACCAATGCCGTAATGCTGAAAAAGAGAGAAAGGGGAACATAATTTCCTACTTTTCCAAAAGTCCACTTTTTTTTATTTCATCCTCCAAAACATTGCTAATTATCTCCTCTTCCCAGCATTGTTTTTCGTACAAATTTCACGCTGGAAACTGACTTGAATGATCACTCAAATGGCACCTTGGGATCCTTTTTGCTTACACCTTATCCCGAATTCCGCAAAAACAGCGAATTCCTGAAAAAGTTGAGAGAATCACTGAAGGCTTTTTTCTTTGATCTGATCGGAAAAAAGGGAAGAGGCCAAACAAAGCGAGGCAAAAAAAATTTTTTCTTCCCATCATCCAAGTCCCTATTTATTTAAACCCGCCAAATTCTCACTAGATTCAAACAATCAATTTCATTTGGCAGAAAAATACTGGATTAATTGATCTACTGAACGAGAAACAGAGAGTGAGAGTGAGAGAGTTATGCCAACATCTTTAAATTAAATAATAACTTAGTTTAACATTGAAGGAGGAGGAAAGGAAGGAAAGAGGGAAGGAAGGAAGGAAGGAAAGAGGGAAGGAAGGAAGGAAGGAAGGAAGGAAGGAAGGAAGGAAGGAAGGAGAGAAAGAGGGAGAGAGAAAGAGAGAAAGAGAGAGAATTATGCCAACATCTTTAAATTAAGCATAATAATTTAGTTTAACATTGAAGAAGGAAAGAAGGAAGGGAGGGAGGGAGGGAGGGAGGGAGGGAGGAAGGAAGGAAGGAAGGAAGGAAGGAAGGAAGGAAGGAAGGAAGGAAGGAAGGAAGGAAGGAAGGAAGGAAGGAAGGAGAGAGGGAGAGAGAGCACTTTGCGTTGGTTCCCTAAACTAAGCCTTCCTGTTACCTTTCCGAACAACGGGCATCATCCCGCCAAAACATTCGAACGACTATTGTTTGCTCGACTATTTGATTGATGGAATTCGGGTGGAAGTGAGAGATTGCTACCTATCAGGTGATAACTCTCAAATGCTGAGATCCCTCGGATCAAGTGAAACATCCTAATAACTGAGCTGAAAATGTATTTGTCAGCCAAATTTACAAAGAGAGGAAGAGGTGGAATTTCAAAAAGCTTTCCAAACTCCTGCTGAGTTAGCAAAAGGGCGTTAGGGTGACAGGAAGAGGGTTGACATGACTTGGCTGCCTCCTTTGGGTCCCTGCCTTATAGGCTAACCACTCGGTTTTATTATTAATTTCTTTCCTTCTTTCCGTTTCTCTGCCCTTCTCGGAGCTTGTGCCCTGCTCCCTCGGGCCTGCCTTCCATTATTGTCCCTGTTTCGGCCTGCCGGAAGCTGGGCAGTAGCGGTTGCCTTGGTTTATGCAACCTGTTCTCCCTTTTGCTGCCATGGCAACGCAACACAAACCTCCCACCACGCTTTTTAAGGTCGCCTTTGCTTGTGGGAGGGCGCGGAAGTCGGCACCGTCTTACGGAGGGATCTCCGGGGAGACCAGGCTTTCTATGGGTCTGACTCCTGAGAACAGAGGTTGGATCCAGGCGACGTCCTGCTTAAAGATAAGCCCCTGACAATGACGCCTGTCTAACTTGTGCCATTCCTGCCAATGGGTTTCTTCTTAGAAAGATTACTTCTGGGGCAACCCACTGAATTTTCTTGTGGGAAGCATTTTAGGGAGGGGAGGGGGGAATACCTGTGACTAGATTTTTTCGGCCTGGAAAAGGAAGCGCTGGTAGTAAACCTATAACGCACAATGCGTAAAGGTAAAAAAAAAAAATGAGGGAGAAAGGAATTTTATATACCCATGTCTTTATAGTACTCAAATTGTCTGCACCTCAAAAATTGAGCTTTACTGCTTGGATATTAGGTATTCCTCCCCCCCCACCCCCCACCCCCAAGGGGAAAAAAATGGCGCCGTGGTCTCTTGCGCTTGACAAGAGCGCCCTCGTCTTGCGATTTAGAAAACGGCAGCACCGCGCCGCTCGTCGGCGGGATCACACGCGCGCGCACGGCGTGGCGGCACACACAGCGCTCCTTAGAAAGCAGACCCATTGAGTTCAACCACGTCTGTCTCCAGGCAAATGCACGGAGGATCGCGGCTGGCTTGAAGAGAGAAACCTGCGAATCACGGCAGGCTGCCGTTCATTCTAAGAAGCAGTGCGGGCAGTTGTTATTATTGTAAAATGGAGGGAATAACAGTTATCTTAGACGCGGAGAGAGAAGAAAGGAGCGAAGGGGGGAAAAAAACAACACCCTGAGTATTTATTTCTTCCACCCTTTCTAGAGATTTTTTTTTTCCACGCTAAAGGTTCAGCCTCTATCTATTCCCTGCAAGGCCCGATGAATCTCTCAGCACCTCATTACCGCTGGCTCAGATTGCATTCAGCAAACGTGTTACCTTTTACTGCGTTTGAGTAACTCAAATTGGGATATTAACAATTAATTATTTTCCTGAGATTTCAAATTTGCAAGAGCAAGGGAATTTTAAAAAACAACACACAATTTGCGGAGCGGAGTACAGCTAGCTTCCTTATTCCCCGTACTGACTAACTGGGGAAGGAGGATAGCAGTGATTAATAAAACAAAAAATAAACCACATATATATGTGTGTATAATATATAATCATTATTTGGTATTTTGATTTTTTTTTAAATAGCCAGACATGATTGTAAATGTAGATGGATAATACTTCACAACCCACAATGCAAGTATAGTCCTTCCTTTATTATACCATGACTTGTATCTCTTTTAATATAATCCTCAATATTGTATCACAAATAGAATAATCTTCATTCCCTGAAAAAATATGCAGGGTTGCAGTCTAAGCCCCAGTCCCAAGTAGAAATAATAAATTTCAGAGAACTCACCCTTAAGCATAGATGCATCTACATGCGGAAGAACTACTAATGCATTCACTATTCAAAAGTCAAATCCAAGCAACGGAGTTCAGGGTATATTAGAACAAGTAGCATATCAGCCCCTGGAACTTTCCAGTCAATAATTTGGTGCCTTTACTATGAAATGTTTTCTACTAAAACCAAGGGATTTTTCTCAAGAAAATACAGGTTGCTATCTAATCAATGGGCCGCTTTTGTTCCCTCATTAAGTATACATATTCAGGTAAGCAGGAATAAGATTGAAATTTCAACTGACTTTTTACTGGTTAAAACATACACCAATCTTTAAAAAAAATCAAAATTCTGTTAAATTACTGGCTAGTTTTCTTATTCTTGAAATAAGATTCTACCTTTCTCCACCTTTCCTGAATTTGCTTAGATTTTCTTAAGTAAATGCACTCCGCTCGGAAATCAGAGGTATTTCAAAGGATTTTTAAAACAATTCTTCAGCCCTCAAAACATGTACATAATATCTGAAAATAGGATTTCCTTTTCATTTTGCATTCTAACACTTCTGAAGACAGAAAGGGAGGTTCTAAAGTATTTTGAGTAGTGCAAAATTCGTTAAAATAACAAAAGGAGAAATGTAGATGTGTAACCCTTATTACAGGGAGGATTCGCCATATAGAATCCCTCCTCCCCCTCCCCCCTTTCAATTTGTTACTACAACTTCTTGGCCAATGCCTTAAACTGGCCTGAAAGTGCTTATTTTGCTCAAATTCAGATTTCTTCAATGCATTTATCTAAACAAATTTGACAGAATAGAAGTTGAAAGTCCCTTTTCCTTTAAAAACAAAACAGATTTTAGAAAAATGTTGTCTTCAGTCCTGCATTTTTTTTTCCCCCTATGCATCAAGCAAGAGAAGAGGAAAGAAGAGATTTACTACCAACGGAAGAACCAATAAATTAGCACTGTGTAAAATTCTGGAAAGCAGGACTAAAAAAAAACCAACAACAACAAAAACAAACCCACGATCGACACTCACCCGCTTGGAAAGAGGTGAAAAGACCGAAACGCTTGAAGCCGGCTGGTGTCTTCTGGTCCCGGCTGTTTCTTTGCGCCACAGGTCATTCTTCCCAGCCGCTTCACAAGGCAAACAAAAGATGTCTCGGCTTTTGGGTCCCCCTTGGCTCTCTTGCCTATTTGGCATGCTGAAATTCTTTCGAGTCTTCCGTTTCCTTGGGAGTTGGGATAGATCTAGGTCAAGGGGAGAAACAGTTGTAAGCATTAGCCCGATCCTTAAGCAAGGAAGAGAAAAGAACGATTAAAAGAGGAGGGGGGGAGATGGGGGCGGATAATAATAATAACAATAATAATAAGAGGAGGGGGAGGAGAGGATGGAGAATTGCAAACGCTTCAAGGGCAGGTCCCCATCAAGCTTGCGGATCGAAGGCAGGTTTTAACCTTTCGCTGGCAGGGGAGGAGGGCGCAGCGAGAGTTGATTTGGGAGTCTGTGTGAGCGTTTGGGGGGGGAGGGAGGGGGCGATAGGACCTGTAAGACGGAAGCCACCCACTGATCATTTTCCCCGTCGCCCTGGGGAGAAGACGGGTAGTAATTTAAAGTTCACCTACCCAGCCACCTTGCTGCGATCTTCCAGCAGGATTTGGTTTCGCCTTCCTGGAGGGTCCCCCTTCTCTTTGCCGGCAGGTTTGGGGGTTTTTTCCCCCTTCCGTTGAGATAGAAAATCGCAGGAACGCCACCGCCCTCCGGGCAGGGTCACCCCCAAGCCGTCCAAAAGAGCCGTAAGGCGCAGTCAGGCGGACCTATGAACGTCTCCTGATCTTCACCTTCACCTTTCGCTAACCCAGAGCTCCCCCACTTTCCGAAGCAGAGATCCAGAACACAAAGCGAGCGCCAAGTCATCCTGCGCAAGTCCTGAGCTAACCCTCTCTCCCCCCCACACACCTCCACCTCCCCACTGCCACCAAGGACCACTGAACTGAGTGGGCCTCCTTGCGGGAGCCTAGCTGGTGGGATCAGCTTTGTCATTTCTCCGCCTCGCTCCTTTTCTTTCCTCCAAGTCACCTTCCCCAAGGCTGATCTGGCTTCAAGGACGGAAGAGAGATTTGCCCAGGACCATCTATTTGCAAAAGTATGCGGGGTGGGGGGGGGAGAAAGAAAGAGCATGCATTCATATGCAAATAAGTCTATGAAGATGAGAAGTTCATCAAAAAAAAAAAAACCCACAAAAATAAAACGGGGAGGGGGGGTGAGGTGAGGTGGGAGAGAGAATGCTAGGTGTTCTGGTCTGGTTCAAATAATAAAACTGATGAGGCTGGAGGTAGAACTGAAGGCCCAAAAACTTCTTCAGGATTTAGAGGACAAGGCCAGGTAAGTCCCACAGGATGGAGAAATGGGTTCAATTTATCCAGACCTAGCAATAAAAATCACGGGAAGAAAAAAAGAAGAAGAAAGAAAGAAAGAAAACTTAGGCAGCCTAAAACAGTGCCCTGGGGATTGAACAAAAGCACCCAGTTCTCATTTTAAAATAAAGCTTTGGGGGGAGGGGTCTTTGGAGGGGTTAAATTGTTTGACAGCTTAAGGTTCCCAGATTTAACTAAGCACCCTTATTATTTCAAAGGATACCAAAAGATCAAGTCCCAGACAAGCACCCCGCTTTTTAAGACTGGAAAGGCCAAACCACCCAGCCTTTCTACCAGTTGAGTTTAACAGCACCCCACCCTCTAAAAAACAATTCCCTTTTTTTCCTGAAAGCACGATTTCTCCTGCCCTTAGCTCTATACTCGTTTACTAGAGAGTAAACTCTGCTAAATCTAATGGCCTTACTCTAAGAATCATGTTGACTTATACTCTAATCATACTTTAAAAATCAACTTCTTAATGACCCACTCTTTCAAAATATCGCCACATCATTTATGATGGAGAGAAGCTACAAATGTACCATTTCTTGTGACAGGCTGACTAGTTACTGACTAGTAACTTCCAAACAGTTTTAAATTTAACCCAAACAATTTAAATATTCGAATGGCGGGGGAGAGAACAAGGAGACCACTTTAAAAAGGTACATCTAATAGGTTATCTGCATGCCATGGCCATAGTAGTAACAAATTATAGTGGATGTAATTACACGGGGAGATATTTAAGGGATATATTGGTAGCATTTATTCAGAAAATCCAGAATCTGAATCTTTTATTATATAAAGAGCGCGTGAGTCATCTCTAGAGAAAAAGAAAAGGTTTAGTAGTTTGGTTGAGAGTTGAAGGTAGATAGATGATATAAGAGAAAGTTTGTGAAAAGAGTTTGGGGAGAGGAAGCTGATTGTTTTCACAACCAATACAGAAAAGACACAGCCTAGTTATCTAGCTCCTTCCTTCCTTCCTTCCTTCCTTCCTTCCTTCCTTCCTTCCTTCCTTCCTTCCTTCCTTCCTTCCTTCCTTCCTTCCTTCCTTCCTTCTCTCCCTCCCTCGACGGCATTTGAAAAAGTACTTTGCAACTACAATAGAAATAATAATGAGATAGGTCGATGCAACAGTTAGGACTCCTTCTCCTCGGCCGGGATACCCGCCCCGCATCCTACGAGAATGTTTTTTTAAAAAAGGAAGAAGAAAAAGAAATGACACCCGAATGATTTAATCCACATCAACCCGTTTCAGAAAGCGGCATTTGAACAACAAGCGCCTGTTTACACCTTCAAGATGAAATGCGTGCGGAGAAACCCACCATCGCCCCACCTTTTTCTCAGCCATGATTATCCACCAAGTTTACCTAATTAATGCTTATTAACCAACGGGGGGATTCCCCCCTCCTATGTCTTTGATTAGGCTTGCAATTATTGAACCAATCTGGCTTCTACATACCACGTCCCCCCACCCTTTCCAGACCTATGTCTGTACTCACATATTCACACATACGATTTGGAGCACACCCATTATATCTCTACCCCCACCCCCAAAAAAAGCACTATGAAATAGCAGGATTAATCCTTGCTGTTGGGTTTCCCACAAGAGTTAGATAACAACACACCAGGTACTTTGTCAACTGGACCCCACCAGACCCTTCTTGCTGATTCGTTTGGCTTCAGCAAAAGTGATGTCAGGCGAGGACTCTATCTTGGAATATAGGTTCAGATATAGACCCAGATAGTTCTACAGATGTTAGATATAAAATCTGTAGACTATGAAGTCTATAGGGGAAAAAAAAATACCAGAAGCACTTTATATTTTTAGTTTTGTTTTGTTTGTTTGATCGATTCTTTCTTTCCTTAAAAAAAAAAAATCAAGATGCTCATTAGATTTTCTAGCTTTGCAAAACTAACCTAACCTAGTTCTAACAGCGGTTGCAAGAGAACTGGATATTGACTTTTACAATGGTTGCTATTGTGTAAGTCGGCTCATCTTCTTGACAAAGTTAAGAAAACTTCGGATCTTCTCAGCTGCCTCCATCTCTCTTTTCTTCCCGATTTATTATGATAAGAACTTCGAATTCTCAAGGTCCCTCAACGCCACCTTTTCGCTTCTTAATGATGATATCAATCTTCCTGCATTTGCTCTTATCACTCAGCCTAGCCGAACTTCTGTTCCTTTTGTGGCGGGCCTTTCTCTCTCCCTCCTTTTTTTTCCTGGGCGGGTGGAAGTCTCCTTTTTAAAGCATTTGGCGATAGCATCTCCAGGAAAGAGATTATTTTTCTTCCCCCGTGGTGAGAAGGGAGCCCGTTTATTGCTTTAACCCGGGACATTTTGCGGACTACACAATTGCAACAAATGAAGAACTTGTTCTCCGCGGACTCTCTGCGGGATCCAATTAGCCGGGGGTGGGGGGTGGGGGGAAGAAGCCCTTGCACAAATTCTGCAGTGATTTGCAAGAACGATTGCCCTCCTTCCCGAAATTGTCCCTAAAACCGGATGTTTATTTACCCCTCTTTGCTCGTGTGGCCACAAAACAAACTCTCAAAAGCAGCATTTCCCCCAGTCTTTTCCAACCAGCAATTGCGTTTGGGTTTAAGAGCTCTGAAGAAGCTGAAGTCTGCCCCTTTCATCGCAGAAATTGATGTCATTCGTAAGGACTTAAACGTTCAGTTCTGCAGAGTCTGTGACATCATTTCAACATAGCTTTCCTCCCCTCCCCCTTTTTTTCTAACAAATCTTTGTACATCGTTCTCTAAAGAAAGAGAGGGAGGGTGGGAGAGAGAGAGAGAAAGAAAAAGAAGGAAAAGATGAAGGAAGGAAGGAAGGAAGGAAGGAAGGAAAGAAAGAAAGAAAGAAAGAAAGAAAGAAAGAAAGAAAGAAAGAAAATATCCCCTCCAAAAAAGCATACATCTAGAAGACTTTTTAAAAATGGCACCAAATATACATGTCTTTTAGAATTTAGAAACGGAATAACAAGAACTGCTTATGTCTATAACTGTACAGACACAACATTCATCCAGTTCACACCTTTACACTCACAAAGGGCCAGGAGGTTTGCTTCGCATCCAAAAGCTCAAGAGAGAGCCCAGACCTAAGCAGCTAGGCCCTGCCGAGTTCAGATGGCTTTATTTATGGGCAAGGCTAGGATTGCAAGGTCTCGTTAAAGTCAACGAGGTTTACCTCCGCAGTAAGCGCGGCTCAAATGCTGGAGGCTTTGAACGACAGCAGCTCGGCTGGCGTTCAAATGGTCCTTAATGTCACCTCCACACGGCTAGCCCTTGCAAGGAAAACTGCTTGTAGTTAAAGCCAGGAGCTTTGCCAGGCAGCCCAACGAAAACGCCAACCTCACGATAGCACAAAACGCCGCGGTTTTGTGGCTGCGCCTGCAAACTGTTTTTCATTGAAAACTTAGCAGCATTTTACTGATTTATAACTTGCAAGCAGAAAAAGACGAGGCATGCTGTATTTCTTTCCTGCCTGGAAATTCTGCCTGGAGCCATTGGTTCTTTGGCCAATACTGCAAAAGCAGCAGGGGCTGGAGAGAAATTCGGCCCTAAGGTTTCAGCTTTAGTTTTTTTTTGTTTTTTTTTTACAGTTTTAAAAGCCTTTTGGGTATTAAAACGCCTGGATAAAAGAGACAAAAGCATTATGGAATATATATGAATTTAGCCTATTTTTTTATTTCTGTGTGTTCATAGTAAACATTTTTTTTGTAAGTGACAAACACGGGCATATGACCACAGTATCACAATCAAGTTTTTTTTTTTAAGACGACATTAACAATCACTCAAATTTATGCGGCATTTGCGCAACACAAGTTACATATTTGCAAGGTTTACCTATAAGTACAATAGGTATTAACATTTCACTACATTTAAAAAAAATAAAGGTGACCTGTTAGTGACCACATACATCTAAATATACACAACACAAACTGAAGGCAATTCATGATTTTCTGTCCCCTCGGATTCACTGAAATGGGCAGTGCTGCAAAACTGAAATTATATCATTCTGATGTATGATATTCCATATTTTAAAGAAAAGAAAACATTTCGCATACTGAGTGCATTTTCTAAAAACCCAATCTTTGGTCTAAAAGTAAACAAAAAGGAGGAAAAAAAATAAAGAGGGGAAATAGCTCTTTTTTTAAAAAAAAAAGTGGAGGACAAAAGAATCCATGGTTAAAACGTAATTCTTGAACTTCTCTGCCAAATTGCTTTGCATCTTATACAAATGACCATTTGCATCATGGGATTTATCCATTTTGTATTTTTATTCCCACGATCTGCACCCAGCAACATATTCATGGTAACTTATAATACTGCAAACATGGAAAATCTAGCAGCCCGGCATTTCTTACCGGAATCAAAATGGCCAAAAGCATTTCAGATATACATCCTTATGAGATTTTAATATTAATACTCCCTTCCTTTTTCCCAAATGCATTGTCTATACGAGGTATTCTTCCCATCTTGCTGACTCGCCTCCCTGGTCTGGAATCATAAACAACCCTTTTAAAAAATGAACAAACGTACAGAAAATGGGGGAAGAGGGGAAAACTTAATAAAAAATACCTGGACTCTTTTTTTTTCCTGGGTGAGTTTTTGTTTTTTGTTTTGTTTTCCTTTCTGTTTTGTTCTTTTTATAGTCTCGCTCTCGTGCTCTTTCTCGCTCGCTCGCGCGCTCTCTCTCTCTCTCTCTCGCTCTCCTTTCACTATCATTTACAACGCAAAGGTGTGTAAAATGTTCACTTACAGTCTTGGCTCCCCTGGAGGTTAATGTATTAACGGGTTGGAGGAAGACCCCTGATTTTGATGTGTGAAATAATCAGAAAGTCCCCCCGACAATCCTGTGGTGAAACTCGGCAAGGAGGGTCTTAAGGACTCGCACGGGAGCGTGGAGGGCGCCTGAGGCGAAGTGGAGGAAGAGGCGGCCCGGCCCGTCATGGAAGAGCTGCTCTGCGAAGTCATGGAAGGGTGAGGGACGTGGGGGAAAAAGTAACTGGTCTGGCCGGCCGCCAGGAGGTTGACCGAGCAGGGGTTGAGGGAGTAGGTGCCCGAGCACGGCACCGACAAGCCGCAGGGCACCGAGGCGGCCAGGGCCGCCGCCGTGAGATGGTGAGTGGCGTAGGGCAGCTCGCCGTTGACCAGCCTGTCCACGCTCAGGCCGTTGGAGGCGGAGAAGGAGTGGTTGTTCCCCAAGGAGTTCTGGGTCAGGACTGAGCTGTAGGGCATGGGGTGGCTGGGGTAAGCCGACGTGCTCCCGTTGTAGCTCAGCGTACTGCTGGCCCGCGGATGATGCAGGGACAGGAAGGGAGACATGGGCCAGTACAAGGAGCCCGCCCGGTCCATGAAGGTCAGGCCGGTGGAGGTCAGGCGGGCGCCCCGCTTGAAGGCCAGCTTGGCCCGGGAGGTGGTGGAGCGTCGCCGGAGCTTGCCGGTGGTGCCCCCGATGAAGACGTCGTCGCTGGACGGGTCCAACATCCAGTAGTTGCCTTTGCCCGGGTCGTCGTAGTGCCGCGGCACTTTGACGAAGCACTTATTGAGCGACAGGTTGTGGCGGATGGAGTTCTGCCAGCCCTGCTTGTTCTCCCGGTAGTAGGGAAAGTTTTTCATGATGAACTCGTAGATGCCGTTGAGGGTGAGGCGCTTCTCGGGGCTCTGACGGATGGCCATCATGATCAGCGCGTTGTAGCTGAAGGGCGGCTTCTCGTACTTGCCGTTCTTCTTCTCGCCCTCCTTGCCGCCGCCGCCATCGGCCCCTTCCTTGGCCCCTTCCGGCACCCCTTTCTTCTCCTCGGACGGCCCTTTCTCCTTGTCGTCCAGCTCGGCGGCTGAGCCGGCTTCCCCTTTGCCGGCCAAGAGGTCCCCTTTGGCTACTACCTCCAGGGGGCCCGAGGGGGCCGGCGCCCCGGCGGCCGCGGCCGCCCCCACCCCGGGGGGCTGCAGCAGAAGCTGGCTCTTTTCTTCCTCCTCGTCGTCCTCCGCTGGGGTGGCTCTCTGAGGCTGCGGCGTCTGGGTTGGGTGGTGGTGGTGATGGTGGTGGTGGTGGTGGTGGTGGTGCGGGTGATGGTTATTGTGGTGGTGAGGATGGTGCTGCTGGTGGCTGTGGTTGTTGTCGCTCTGGACGGCTTCGGGCACCAGGCTATTGATGCTGAAGGACGACTTGGGCAGCATTTTCACTTCTTTCCTATCGCCCATGTCCAACATCACACTCTAGGCAGGAGGGGAAAGTCGCAGAGCCGGGAGGAAGGCGAGGCAACGGGCGCGGCGAGGTCCGTCCTGGAGGGCGAAGCGCCGGGCGGCAGTGAGGCGGCGGGAGCGGCTGGGCACTTGCACACCCACCAGCTCCAGAGCTTTGCAAGGCATGTAGCAAGGACCGGGAGCGCCCGTGCAGGGGATGGAAAAGACCAACTGGCTCCTAGCAAGGGAGCCGGAGCCAAAGCCACGGGAGGGGGGGGCTGAGGAAAGGGGGGGTTGCCAAATGGTTCAAAAAGGGTTTTTTTTCCCCCAAAGGGCACGAAAATATGACTGCGCCCCCCCTTCCAAAAAAAAAAAAAGGCGCCCCAAGTCCTTCTGTCCAAACTACTTCATGGTGCCTGGAACCCCCCTATTCCACCCGAGCAAGGGAGGGGGGGAGAAAAATCAGCTGCCGGGCTGAGGCTGAGAGCAGCAGAGACGGCTTTAGCTACAATTAATTTCCGAGCTACAGACACACACTAGGGCTGTAAAAAAAATTTTGGTTTAACCTTTCTCACCAGCCGTCCAATCAAAGAGCCCGGCGTGCAGGGACGTCTCTCTTCCGGACGCCCAATCAGCGCCGGCTTTTCTCCGCCTCTTCCCCTTCGCTTTTTCGTCGACCTCCTTCCTTTCGACAGCCCTACCGGAGGGCGTAAGGATACCAATGGGAGAGGCGCATCACCGCGGCAGGTTACCTTATACCCGCCTCTTCCTTCTTTTCTCTTTCCTGGCGACTCCCCTCAACACCCCCCCCCCATCATGCCACTCTCCAGTGAAAACCATATATCTATATCTATATATGTATATAGGGTATGGCTGGAGGCACGGATGTATGTCTTGAAACGCCCATATACACGTCTCCTGTTTCTACTTGTGGGTGTAAACCCCGTTTTTTTTTTTTTTGCTGCCGGGCGGGGGGGGTGGGGGTGGGGCGGGGAGGCGGTGGCCGAGAGGAGGGTAGAGGAAATGGAGGCTGAGGAGTAGGAGAAAAAAAAAAAAAGAAAGAAAAGAAAGAAAGGCACTACTTTGCAGAACCAGCCGCGCCGTCTCGCCGAGGCCCAACTTCCGCGGCCTCTCCCGCCTCGGCTCCCGCGGCCGCTCGTTGGCTGGCTTCTTGAAAGAAAAGCGGCCGAGGGGGGGGGGGGAGAAACCGACCAGCCTCCCTTCTGCTTGCGACGCGCCTCACCTGCCGGAAGAGGGAGGGTGTCTGTCCTGGGTCGGCGGGCGTGGACTCGGGGCTGGCGGGCTTTTGACGACGGAGTTTAACGGCAAGGCCCGAGAGCTGCCGGGCGCTTCTTTCGAGTGCGGGCTGGAGGATCGGGCTCGGCCCTTTGGTGGGGGGGGGAGGAGTGAGGGGGGGCTGTGGAGAGGGGCGCGAAGGCCTTAAATAAAATAATAAACGATCCGCAGGTAAATCTTTCTTCGCCCGCTTTCCCTCAGCTCTGTAATCTGGTCCCTCGTGGTGAGGCGACGCCGGGCGAGCCCGCTTGACTCCGAAGGAAAGGCCGGCGAGGCGCCATCCGGACGAAACGGGGGGGGGAGCCCCTGCGTGACTTCCCTTTGCAAAGGCTCGCTTGGACTTTTCCCTCCCTGCTGGAAAAGGCTTTCGGCTGAGGCGGAGGCTGCCCGTCGACGGGGAAGCGGGACTCTCTTCCCGAGAGAAAAACAGGCGGAATAAGCTGCTAGGAGGCTTCGTGACGTTCGTTTTATTCTAAATACCGAAAGACAGGGCGGCTTCCCTTTTTTTTCCCCCCGTTAGGACAACCGACCCTTTTTATTTATTGCAATCTCGTTCGTAAACATAACGCCATAGGTTTTTACACACGTCCTGAGAGCCTGTCTTTTTGCATCGTTTACGCTCGGAATTGGCTGGTTTGCTTTTTGCTTTTAGGGTTTTATTCTCCCTGTGAGAGGACGGTAAAAGGTCGGTTGGATTAAAAAGAACCAACTGCTTTTGTCGCCCCGTCCCTCGCCGTGTTTTTTGTTTTGCTTTAAGTGAATACGGATGGGAAAGACGCGGGCTTGCCGCGGTGAGGGTTTCCTTGAGAAGGGAATTAATCATCCGGATCAAATCCTCTCCCTTCCACCTGAACGGGAGGCGCAGCCTTTTGCTAGAGAAAGGAAGCCCAAATCCAGAGAGCAAAGTGTCCCCCGGGGTGGGCGTGGGTGGGTGTGTATTGCTGGGTGGGGAGGGCAGGGGAATATCCGGATCAAAGTTAAAGCGAAGCTGTCATCAGTTTATCCACATCAGCACGTCAATGCGATCGGAGCGTAGAAAACGTTGAGTTTGGGCTGCAGAACGATGCCGGTTTCAGGAACGGCGGGAGGACAGAGCAGAGAGCTGTTCTATTATTTATTAACGCCAAAGCAAAAAAGAAAAACTATCGGGGAATAACCTGAACCTTGTGAGATAATCTGTGCAGGAGGAAGGGATGAACTAAAAAAAGAAGGATGTGTAACAACAATCATTCCCTTCCCTAAAGCAAGCAGTAAGAAACTGCATTTAAAAAGGATGGTTTAAAGTGATTTAATCCACGAACAACTATTATGTCTCTTCTCCTCCCCCCCCCCCGCCCCCAGAACCTGAGATTTCATCATTCTTCAAGGGCTTGCTGCTTGCCTGGATTAAAATGATGTAAAGTTGGGAGGTGTGAAAGATAAACAGCATTTTGTCATTGTTATTTTTGTTATTGTTATTACTTGCTAGTTAGGACATATGAGATTTTTTTTTTTTTTTAGAAAACTTCCCCTAAATCTCTTTTTCCTCCTCAAAATTCTGGGGTAAGAAGATAGCTTAGGTAAACATTTACTGATGTGGAGCAACCATACTATATGATATGCAGGAAGGAAAGTGTTGATTAACACAGAAGGGGGAAAAAGCGAAATTAGCTGATTGCATGCTCATAAGTGCAAGCTGTCATTGAACTGCTTTTAAAATAGACACAGCTGGGTGTTTGTGTTGCAAAAATTCTTGTGTTTTTGCTAATACTGAAATAAGCATGATTTTGTATACCAAACATTTTCGGATCATTAAAATTTGTAATCTGCTCTGGTTGTGAAACACAAAGAGAAGCAACCGATTCCTTTGGCTGCCACATTTGCTGATATGATATTAACTCAATCAGGTCTTGACAATTGGGTCCATTGTAACCCATCTCACGGTGTTTTTTTTAAAAAATCTATTTAATATACACAATGTCCAATATGAGTGTAGTATGTTAACAAGGAATTGACCTCCCTCTAAAAATGTTTTATTCTGCAACAAAACTGAAGAAGATTTGCATTTACTATTATCATTGATATCCTTTGTTGAAAATGAAAATGTTCTGAAGTGTTGTTCTTTTACATTGTTTTGGGATCTGGCATAAAAATGAAAAAAGGATAGACTGGTAACAAATAATAGGAATAAGTAAATTAATATTCTATTCCCAGGATTTTACCTAATCCTGTGATCAAAGCTGGGAAAGGTATACTTCCTTCCTTCTAAACATAGATATTAAATTGATATATCGCACATTTGAAATTGCCTGAGTCTCAGTCCAGTGTGAAACAAAGACTAAAATGTTGCCGATCTCAACCATTGAGACAGGATCGCAGAATGGCACTCTAGATCCAGCACCAAACTCAATGGAAAGTTCATCTACATACAGGAAGAATACAGACTTGGAAAGAAATTTGCATTAGAAGCAGTTCAGAAGATCGTTGTCTCTCTGCTACCCCTTGCCCACCTCCCATGAAGGCTGAGATTGCCATTTCCAGACTGTTTATTTTTTCAAGGGTAGCGTCTGGTCACTCAAGAATGTCTTTTTTTTTTTTTTTGTGCCTAAAGGCTCACTTAAAAATAACAAAACAAACCCGATGGGAAAGTTCTGGTCACAGGTGCACTGTTAATCACCCACATTTAGAGTCCTGATTTGCACGCCTTCCTCCCCACCCCCCAAATTTCATTCATTTTCATGAACCCAAGTGGCCCCAGCCTCTCTTCTTCAACCAATTCAGACCAGTTTGGAGGACAGAATGGTTAAAACCAGGAGTAATTACCACGGTATTAGGATGCTGCGGGCCAGTGGGAGGGGGTGGGGGACACTTGGGCAAAATCAAACTTGAACACTTTCAGTCACCTTAGTTTTCCTGCGAGCATTAATTTCTCCTACAATCTTTCTTATTAAGATCAAGGGACGTCTGGGGTGATTTTGTCAATTTCCTTCCTATGCCAGAGAACACAAAAACTAAGAAGACCTGGAAGTTTTAGAAGCCTATCCCACGTAGACTTTTTTCTTTCTTTTTGGTCCTAAGCAAAGATGAGCAAGTATAAATACTTGTCTGAAACTTTTGGACAGTGTATACCGCCACTATCCCGCATCCCAATCATTTCAAAAGAGAGAACTGGGGTGAGTCTTAGGCTAATTAGAATGAGCACTTGATTTGGGGTTGATTTAAAAAAGTAGTTTCCCACCAACCTAAGAATCGCTTCCGAAAGATTTTGGAGTAACTCAAGAGGCGAATAACCTGGAGGAGATGAATCTAGCAGGCAAAAGAGACAAGAAAGAGGAAATGCCCTTTTGTTTGAATTCTTGGGAGGCTTCAATTCACCAATTGTCCACATTCGTTCTGACTAATATGTGGCCCGGAAAACAATGTGTTGCTCCCATTTTAGGCTTGTGAAGGTGGGAAGAGAAGCCTATTTTCCCATTCAGAAGCCGGGGGTGCTTGAGAATATCACGCCATGATCTCAACTCCTTCTTCCGAGTGACTCCCAAGATGCCCAGAGAGGCCTGGGAGCCCAACCTGAAATTAGCCTTCAATAGCCATCTTTCCACAAACGGAACTGCTTAGTGCAGGCCAAGCTCCTGCTCTTCCGGTGCTCAAGGTGAGGGGCAGGCGGGCCACAAGGCTGATGAAGACTCCGGAACTGAGGAGAAGGCCACCTCCTGGGCTTTGTAACTTGTGTGAAGAGAGGGCGCCTTTGTCTACCGCAGCAGCCGATAGTCTTGGCTGACTCTGGGTTAGCAGAATCATTTTTGCAGGGACTGGGTTGCTCCGTGGAAGCACATCCATTTGGAAGATCTTGGTTTTGACAGTTCTCCCTTGCCTCCCTTCCAGATAGTGGCCAGCTGCGTAGAGGAAATAATCTGGCCACGAGTATTGGCCCTGGCAGATCAAATTTAAAAAGTGGAGAAGACGAAGAGAGAAAATGGCTAATGTAACTTTTTTTAACCTAACATAATGCTGTCCATAGGGCTACAAGTCCCATCAATCTCAACCAGTGGGCCCATATTGGCTGGAGTTGGTACGAACTGTTCTTCAACACAACTGGATGGCACCAAGTGGGCAAAGGCCACAGGAGATGTTTCTAATTTGCAAAGAAAGGCTGAGGGCCAATAAAAGTAGGGAGGGGGAGAGAAGGCAGATCTCCCTCGCCCCCAATTTTCAAAGGGGTCTCCTGCCAACTCTAGCCAACCCCGGTGTCATCCTGAGCAGCTGGGAACGGCGATAACATTTAGCGATTAGAAGTTTCTCTCTTTAGCGTGTTATAGCTTTCTTCTCTGGGTTTTGGTTACAGGTTCTACCATTAGGTTGGCGAGAACAGTAGTGAACTAAACTTCCCAGTAAGAGGTCTTCACACCAGGGAAGTGTGACTTTGCCGCAGCAGCCCTGCCTCGTCACTCATTAGGAAGCCGCAGGTTGTCAGCGGCTTCTCCTCTTGGCGCGCACACGGGTGCGCGCGTCCACACACACAAACTGAAACTAAACGAAGGAGCACATGATTAAAAGACAAGCGTCTACGGGGCCTGTCATTTCAGCATCTTTCCATCATAACATTGTGGCACAGGGAAATTTGCTTGAAACCCTTGGAAAAAAAAAATCGATGGAAGCGGGGGCCTGGGGGGTGGGGAGGGCTTTCCATTTGAGCGAATTGCTGGCTCCGGATTGCCTTCTGCTGAAGAGGAAGAAGAGATGCTGGCAAATACCCGGGGTCTCCAGGGGACTTCTTGGAAACCCCTGGAGGCATCACGGACTTCTCTTCGAGCAGGTAGGTGGGCATGGAGAAGAGACTGGGGAGTGGGGGCTTAGTACGTCTTGAATTGAACCACTTAGGGTAGAGGATAGAACAACCTACCGAGCCCAATTTCCCTCCAGCAGGTGTCGGAGAACTCCCCCCTAAAGCTGTAACTGTCTGGGACACTCCGTTCCCCGTGACTAATGTTTGTTGGCAAGACTAAGGAGGAGGAGGAGGAGGCGACGTTGGAAGCGTCCGGACTCTTGCGATCAACACTCTTTTGGGGTGCAAACCTTCAAACAAGTCAAGGCTAGATCAGCGTTCCGTGTTTTCTGGGTTATGCAGTCCATATCACGCCCCCCACCCCAGCCCAAGAGTTAAATGCTGAATTCCGCCGAAAAACTCGCGGGTTTGCCGTAGAGGAGGCGCAATTCTCTAAGGCCCGCTTGGGAATCTTTGGAGAAGTTGGGCAGAGTTATCTCAAGGGGGTAGGGTCTTGTTTCGGAGGCCCGTCCTGTATGCTGTGAGCTTGGAAGGGAATCCCAACTTGGCTTACCGCCAAGGAACAGCCGCGTTCTGCCTTTGGCCGAACTCGCCGGGGTTGGCCTCTCAAAACAGGTTGCAAGCTTTCCACTCACACAAGTCTCTTTTCCGAGAGAGAGAAAGAGAGAAAAGAAGCGCAAGTGGGATGCGTTGAAGAGAGACTGACCAACAGCCCTGGGTTCGCCCTGAAGCTTTGAAGGCACTGAACTCAAAAGGGTTAATAATTCATGATTCAAAAGTGAATCATGAATTATTGGCGGTTGGGTGGGGTGGGTGGGTGGGGGCTGCTAATCGAAAAAGAAAAGTGGAAAATCTGAAAGCGCGTTTCTTTCTTGCCTTTGGGAGAATTAGAGGAAGGGGATACAGCGGTGGTGGTGGTGGGGAGAAAAAGGAGACAGACGGCCGCAGACAACTTGCTTCCAGCCAGGAACCTAAGAGGGACGCATCCCATAAACTCTTTCGACTATTAACTACCCTCGAAGAGCTGCGAGTTAAAAGTTTTAGCGCTCTAAAAATAACGGGCAGCGTCACAGTGTTACTACTTTCGCCTCCAGGGCTGCGCTGCGAAGTCGCAGCGTTTTGCCGTGAAAGGGAGGGAGGGAAGTTCGCGCGTCCAGGGGATTCGGTGGTTGTTGAAATCGGAAAGCCGCAGCTACCAGTTTAGAAACAAACGCCCAGCACTGTAGCCTTGTTGGAAAACAACCTTCTAGATGAAATGAGGTTGGGACGGAAGGGGAGAGAAAGTGCCTTTAAGAGTGGTGTGTGTGCGTGTGTTTAACATAAGAAAGAGAAACCCTGCATGAATTTCCCCCACCCCACCCCATATTTCAACAGAACCAAAAATGAACTTTTCCCTACTACCTTCTTGCTTAGGCATCACTGGGAACTGCTTTGGTTTGTTTGACGGGTTTTAAGGCAGGTGCTCGGATTAAGTCAGGAAATAAGGTGCCAGCCCAGGCTGCCTCTCTCCTCGAGAGACTTTCAGAACTGTTACCGGCACCGATTATCAAAGGCTGCCCAAAAAGGATGCAAACGTTTGCCCGCAGATGTGCTAGATTGAATTATCCTCCACACAATTGATCCGTGTGCCACGGAATGGCAGCGCCGTGGCCAAAGTTAACTATTGCAGTGGATGAAAAGAGGGAACTTTTGGAAATAGAAATCACCCTGGACTGGAAGGGAGGGAAAAGTGGAGTAACTTGGAAGTAAATTCCACTGAAACGACTTGCTTCTTTCTGCATAAAGTGACCAGTAGAGTGGATTTATTTCTCCGTAGTAGACTATACAAAACTTGGTAAATCGTGTCTAAATAGTTATTTCTGCTCAAGGGAAAGTTATTAAACTTTCTGGTTAACTCGTGGATGCTTATAATGGTTGAAATAGTAGACAGTTAATCTTGATTATTTTTCTCTTAATAAAATTTAGACAACCAACATAGATGCATTTCTTTAGGCTCCGCAACACTTTAACTGAGCCCAGCCCTGAACATAGACTTTTAGGACAAATAATAGTACGCGTTTTTCTTCACCTTTCTTATCTCTTGTCTATGGAGGTTCTTAGTCATCCAGGTCATGGTTGTCCCAAAGGTGCCTTTTCAAGAGGCAGCTGGACTTTCTTCTTTTTCTTGAAGACCTTTCGCTTCTCATCCAAGAAGTTGAAGACCTAGGATGAGAAGCAAAACGTCTTCCAAGAAAAACAGGGAAGTCCAGTTGCCTCTTGAAAAAAAAAAGCACTTTTGGGTTTCCCATCTCTTCTTCATAGAAGATAGAGCAAATTAACCCAGGTCTCAGCCTGGATTAAGGGGGAAATACCTCACTTTTTCTCAATCATTGGGGCTATAATTAATTTTTATGGCTGGGTTTGATGGAGAGGCATAAATTCTCCCGATTCGAGCATTCGAGCATCCAAATCGAACAGCGCAGAGGGCTTCACTGCTTGCCTAAAATCCGTCCGGATTTCATTCAAGGAATTCCAAGAGCCCCGTTTCTCTCCCTCCCTCTGTCTCTCTCTCTCTCCCCCCCCCTCTCTCCTACAGAACATTTGCAAAACTCGGTCACTGCAGAAGCGCTTTCTCCCAGGACTTCCCTTGTTTCCAAGCAGACCAAAAAGTAAGGCTCTCAAACGCGTGAACGCTCCTGGTTTGGACTTCCCAGCTCTCTTCTCTAATCTCACCAAGGTTGTTACTTTGCTTTGCCAAAGAGAAACCGAATCCCCTTTTGTGGGACGTGAAGACGAAGTTTTGAAGCCACCGAATTCTGCCCCCCACCCCACCTCCCCACCACCAAAAGGCGAAGTGAAGGCGAACAACAACCCGCCTTAGTCTGCTTTCCTTCAGTTCTGCCTTTAATTCTAGGGCAGCGTGTGAATTTAGTTCAAAAGACCAAGTTGGAATCGCGGAGACTGAGGAGGAAGGAGGTTCAACCCTATAAACGGGCGGTTTCTCTCTCTCTGGGCCTGGTTGCGTGACTCTGGCTTTCACTTGTTTGAGTCTCCGTCGGGGTGGGAAAAAAAGATTCTGGGGAGTTACAGACGCCAAGGAGTTCAAAGAGTTGGAATGGCTCTTCAGAGCCTGGAAGACCTCCTGGGAGGGTTGGGGTTTGCCTGGCCTTAACCGTCCTCCTTGGACATCCTTGGACCTCTCAGTTCCCATTGACTTCAATGGAGAAATCTGCGTTGGTTGCCTTTTAGAACCGTAAACAACAACAACAACAAAAATTGGTAAAGAGGGAAGAGGGGGGCAAGCGAGCCAAAGAAAAGACCGCTCTGCCCCACTCCAGGGTTCCCTTCTTGTTTAGCCCTCCCGCTGGTGAGAAGGGGTGTCTAAACTTTTTTGCAGGCCTCAACCCCCCCCCCCCCAAATCCCTCCCGCCTTCCTTTTCTCTTATCCCACCTGCTACCCAGCGATGGATAAAGTCGTTATGGGTCGCTCTTCCGGGCAACCAAGGCTAATGTTAGCTCGAGAGTTTTCCAGAGCCCTTTGTGTATTTGGATTTCTTTAGCACGGCAATTATAGTAACAGATTTGCTCCTCTGTAAACACAAACGGGGGCTGGGGGTGGGAGGGGGGGGTGGAGGAGGAGAAAACTCCTCCATCATGTTTTTTTGATTACTATTTTTGAAATCACGGTACAAACAGCGAACTGAGCCATTGCATTATTTTGTAACCCGAGAAACACTAAGCAAATCAAAGTGTCCTCCCGGGGGCCTTTGTCTCTCTCTTTCTTTCTCTCTCTCTCTTTCTCTCCCTCCCTCCCTCTCTTGTTTGTGCCCAGGGTGCGCGCGTCTTGTGTTGAGAAATCGCCGGGATCGTTCGCACTTCGGCTCCCCCTCGTCCATCTCGGTCTTCAACTTTTCCTTCAGAGGGGTTTCCTGCGGATTTTTTTTTTTGGGGGGGGGATTAAGGACGTTTTGGTAGCTTTTATCCTCCCGTACAATGTTTGAGCCACCCCACAAATCACAGTCCACGGTCCTCTTGGAAAGCTTGCTGAAGTTAGAAGCGCTTTGCTCAACGGGCGCGATATCTAAGCCTTCTCTATAAATATCTGACTTCTCCTGCCGAAATAAATGGTTTGCAAACAAAATCTTTTCACTCGGACGCATTTTTGGTCCTCCTGTTTTGAGAGCTGGAGTCACAACAGGCAGAGCTGTCAACCCTTTGATATGGGCCAAACGTTTCTAAGGGCGGGAACCCGATCCCGAAGGCTGGCATCTGCTTCTCAAGCAGAATTTTTTGGGGGGGGGTTAGCTGTAGCTTCTCTTACCTGACCGGCAGCTCAGACTTTTTATCGATCTGTTTTTTTACAAGAGGGTCGCTGGGTGTGCCCGCCCCGCCCCGCATCCCGCCTGCAACCAGAATGCTTTCACTTGCCAGTGGGTTCCAGTTACAACAAACCGAGGGGGGGGATTTAAAGCCCCTGAAAAAGTTGGAGACACACGGTTTGCAAAGACCGTTGGTTCTACTTTTCAAATATCTTCCCGCTAGCTTAGAAAGCTCTCAGGAAGACTAGGACCACCCCGGTCTTTCTTTCTTTCTTTCTTTCTTTCTTTCTTTCTTTCTTTCTTTCTTTCTTTCTTTCTTTCTTTCTTTCTTTCTTTCTTTCTTCCTTTCTTCCTTTCTTCCTTCCTTCTTTTTCTTTCTTTCTTTCTTTTTCTTTCTTTCTTTCCTTCCTTCCTTCCTTCCTTCCTTCCTTCCTTCCTTCTTTCTTTTAAAATAAAACACTTCCTGCTTGCTGCCTAGAAATAATTCTTCCAATTTTTGAAAAAAGCTACATTAAACAAAGTATTGTCTAAAGAGCCCACAAAGAGTAGGTCTAAACGGAACTTCCACAGTCAGAAGCAGTGTACTTTAAGTATGTAATCCTCCTCCCTAATATGCTGTTTCTTGGGAGAACTCTGGCTGCTTTGTGATTTAATATCAGCCAAAACCAGCAGAATTTTGACTTTTACTTTTCAACCTGTTAGACGTGTGTGTGTGTGTGTGTGTGTGTGTAGAGAAAGAGAGGGTGGGAGCGAGGGAGAGAGAGGGAGGGAGAGAGGGGGGAGAGAGGTGCCCCCAACCTGCAAAGATAGGAAGAAAACTATCCGCTTCGGTCACCCATCTAGGAGAGATCCCACTCACAGTACCAAGCACCTTTATTAGCCAAGGGGCTGACGAAGGAGGCTTATTTATGGAGAAAATGGGGATAAATAAGCCCATTGGGGAGGCTCGGGTTCAATGTCTTCTTCGTTCCACACACAAACATTGATTAACCCTCCCCCGGTAACGTGTGTTAAATCCGGAAGCCGGACCTTAACCGTCCTGGGGTCCGACCGGCTTGTTTCCCAGTCACCAACCCAGAAGTCGCAGACTTTCCCGGCAAACGAGGCCGGCTATTACGAAGGGCCGGGCCGGAATCCCTGGATAGTGCTTCCTAGCCATTTAGGGTCTTAGGAGGTGAGCCTCCTCTGGCTTCCCTGGAAGTAAACCCTATTGCATTGAAAGGGATTTGCCTCGGCCGTATAGGATCGCCCTGTAAGCCACCGATGGCTTTGTTTGTGTAATTGAGTCCAAAAAAGCACATAGGAACAGTATGTAGATAGTTAGTCTAATTGCTTAGAGGAATGTAATTGGCGTTATATTTTTCCTGTAGCAGTGTGTGTGTATACCTCTTCTCCCTTGATAAATATATATTTAAAACGAAGTCCTCCCCTGCCTGTCTCGACATGTTCTTATGTTTTGAAGAATGGGAGAGGAACAACAAACCTATTACAATAGTCACCCCATCTGATTAGGCGTGTAATATTTTCTGTTTGCGCCTTTTACCCTTGAAAACAAATGACTCCCCGGCTTCCCCCCCCTCCCCCACCCCCAATCTTTCTTTCGCATTTCGAAAACCTTTGGCTGTAAGGAGGTGGGCTTTTTTTTAAAACCCCCACCCTCCCGCCCGAACCCACCCAATCCCCAGCACCACCGTTGCCAAAAGAACCGAATTCTATTTATAAATGTTAGGGAAGTGTAAATTACTTCCCACCCAACAAAATAGAAACGGAGCGGCAATTTCCCAGCGAATGCGATTCGAAAATATAGATTAAAAAAAGAAAAGAAAAGAAAAAAGCGACGAAGTATAATTCAATCAAATTATAGAAAATTGCTTTAAAAATCCAGAGCAGGAGCGATCCATTATGTCTGTTTTATTAGTGACAAGTACAATTACACCAAACTAAAAGAAAACTAGTGAATATATAATTGGCCGTAATCATGTTAGTGTTTGAATAAAAATGACGGGGACGTTTAACACTTTGACAATAAAATCTTCAGGAGGAAAGAAAAAAAAAAGAAGAAGAAAAAAAAAGTGGGGGGTGCACTTATTTATTCAAGCGGTTTTTTTTTTTTTTAAATATTTGTCACCACGTGAGGAGGAGAACCTCATTTTTGTTCCGGAAGGCACATTCACTACCTTCACCCAGATTTTTTTTTTTTTGCGCCCCCAACGGGACCCAGAACAGAATACCTGGGGTGGAGTTCGTGGGGCGCGCCTGGGGCGCTGACACTTGAACTGCGACCCGATCCCTATTGTTTAAGGCGGGGGGGGGGCTTCCCAAAGGATGCCACCTACAGGGAAAGGTTGCTATCCGCTCCCCCCCTCCCGCAGCCAATCACGGAAGAGAAGACGGTACCCGTGTTGCTATTCCTCGTTACACTGCGCTCCCCCCCCCCCCCCACCATCACAATATTTGCTTTGGAATTGCCTCGATTTGTTAACACCCGGCGCAATCAACGGAGGGGTCTCAGAAGAAGCTCCTCCCGTTTCGGTGGCGCTGAGCTGCGGAGTTTAGCAACAAGGGAGGCAGCGCAACAAGGCTGCTGGTAGACTGAGGAGACCCACACACGCACCAGACGCAAACCAGAACGTCTTTGTGTTGCGTTCAAGCCCCTTCTGACGATCGGTAAAACTATAGGGCGGGAAAGAAAGATTTCTCGTAGGTCGATATTCTCAGCACACAGGCACTGAACGTGAACAGCGGGAAGGCCTTATAAATCCTTCCTTCCTTCCTTCCTTCCTTCCTTCCTTCCTTCCTTCCTTTCTTCCCTCCCTCCCTTTTTCCTTCCTTCCTTCCTCTTCCTTCCTTCCTTTCCTCCTTCCTTCCTTCCTTTCTTCCCTCCCGCCCTTTTTTCTTCCTTCCTCCCTCCCTCCTTCCCTCTCTCCCTCCCTTCCTCCCTCCCTCCCTTCTTTCCCTCCCTCCCTTCTTTCCCTCCCTCCCTCCCTCCCTTTTCCTTCCTTCCCTTTTCCTCCCTCCCTCCTTCCCTTCCTTCCTTTGAATTTAATTGGAACATGTCCTTCAATTCAGCCAGGCGCAGGCTGACAATGATTTTTTAGCTCCGGTAGGAATCTAAACATAGAGTGTCTTCAAAACTGTCATAGCTTTTATTCGAGGAATATGCGAAGCTGGGGAACTTTCGGCAAAGGGACAGGAGTCAGGACTAGCATTTCTTTTTCAGTATTTAGCAGAACGAAACTTTCCACGATCTCCCCCCACCCCAAACCGTTGGCCGTTCAGCCAAAAAAATAAATAAAAATGATTGAAGTCTCATACTTCTAATAATAAAAACTCAAGCAATAATATTAGGTAACAAGAGTGATAATAACAACAGCATGTCTAATACATTAAATATACAAATATCAATTTATTAGGAGACTGCATTCTAAGACTAATGCACAGATTTATTTCCGCTCAGGAAAGAAGATAAAACATATTTTAACCATAAGCAAAAATAGCATCCTACCTGAATTAACATTTTAAGGTGGTGGTGGTGGAAGGGAAAATCTATCGACATGTGGAGGGGAAAAGTCTAAATTCATAAGAATTATAAAACAGGAACAAGAGAAAAGAAGAAGCCGACTTGCTTCACAGCGATTTTTACCAGAACAATTATGGGATATAAGCTATACCATTTTTAAAAAAAATAGTTTTTTTTTTCTTTTTAAACGCTTCTGCTTATTATTTTCCAGGTTACTATAAATAGAGTAGTGGTTCTGCTCCTTTGGAAGTTACTTGGGAACACCGTGCGAAGATAGCAGCATTGTGATTTTGATGTTGGATTTATGATTTTTTTAAAAAAAAAAATCCCACCCAGGAAAGGAAATATTAAAGTCACATTTGACCAGAGAAAGGAGATAATTTAAAAATCACAACCGTCTCTCGCTGTGTCCTGTTTATCCTAAGTGGCTATACCTCTGAAAAGAAACTTAAGGAACAACCCGGAAAGAACAAATGGGCTGTATTTCTGAAACTCTCCTAAAAACATTTCTTCCTAGGATACAAAAATAAATAAATAAAAAAAAAAGCGTACTTCCCAGCAGCCTGCCCTATTTTATACTTTAGTTTAAAGGATCGGGCCATTCTAATGAGAGGGTCTAGAATTTCTTCATTAGAATTTTATTTAATGGCAGGTGTTCATCCTTTGTTACACTATCCCGGCTGCTTAACCCGGGTGGTCCACAGGATATGGTCAAAAAAGTCAAGATGGCGTCCAGGACGGTGGGTTCAAAACTCTCCTCCCGCCCCCTTCCCCTGCACATCAAAAACTGCTGGAGCTTTGGCTGCATCCACTTTGGCTGCCGTACTGACCAAAGCGAGGCAGTCAGGCCCACAAAGAGTCCGCTTTATGACCTGCACTCGACAGGTACCTTCCAGACCCAGGACACAATTAAAAACCACCGGCGGGGGGCGGGGGGCGGGGGGCGGAGGGGGGCAGGACATTGGTGAGACAGAAGAAATGGACGGGCGAATTCTGAAATCTCCCATTCGAATTCGGGCATTTTTCAAGCGCCCGTAGCCAGTGACGGATTAAGCCTAAACACTGACAAATCTTGGTTCCCCAAGATTCAATTTTTAACAATTTTTTAAAAAACAAATCTTCATTTTTTTTCTTTCTCAACTTTGTGGTGCCCCCTTTGGGCCTGGTGCCTTAAGCACATACTTAATCTCCTTAATGGTTAATACACCACTGCCCGTACCCCCCAGTTCGTCTCCTGAGGAGGATGCCAGCATCAGCTCACAAGAAACTTGGGCAGGAATTTACCTTCCCAGTCAGAAAAACACGGTGAAGGTCGTTCGCCATCGACCTCGTTGAACTAAGCCTTGGTCTTCAGGCGAGAAGTTTTCTGGATCTGTCCTTTTGAGTTTTTTTTTTTTTTTTGGGCGGCCACGAAGCATTTTAGGAGATTATGGGAATGTTTTCTTTCCCGGTGGTCACCGTACTCCTACCTCCTTTCTCGGGATGGGGCTGCGTTTCGGGGCACTCGACGGGGCTGAATTTGGCTGAGAGGAGAACAAAAGCTTGCAGCCATAAAGCAAAGGGCCCAAGAAAATAAAAGCCTCAAGAAACCGACTCTGTACTTTCCTTACTCTCGAAAAGCCACCGCTTCCTCCTTTTTACATTACGGAAAGGTTCCCCCCCCCTTTTCCAGGAGGATGATAAGGCGATCTATTACAAATCAAATGTTTATGCTCTGCAAAGGTTTTTTTTGGGGAAAGAAAGTTTCCCCACAAAAGTGGCTTGGATTGCGCCGGGAGAAAAAGAAGTTATTTAAATTGCACCAGCGCCATCTAGTGGCGGAAAAGTGATCTGTGCCAAGCTTTGTGATTCGAAACGGCGAGGCAAGAAAACGACCGCCATAAATAGCCCGCAAGCGCTTCCTTGGGAGCTCAGCTCACCCACTGAATTTCAGAATAAATCGGAATAAAAATGCGCGGTTAGTCTTGCCTTATCTGGAGCGAACTTTTCCATGAGATCTTACAGATCTTCGAATGTAGCTGGGGAGTTTCTATCTCTCCCTCCAAGAGGGTTTTCAAAATACATGTATTTTGAAATGTATTTCAGAAATACAGCTTGGTAAAAATCTACAATCTCTCTATCCACTAGGATCAGCAGAAAAGTTCAAGATATATTAGGCAAGAAGTCCAATGACTCTAAGGCAGAGGGCTTTATAGATTTGCCTGATACATTCAGAGGGAGCTAACTTGAGACACCTTTACTTTTAATCCGGGATGAAATCCAGCAGGTTCTGACAGGTTCTGGAGAACCGGTAGCAAAAATTTTGAGTAGCTCGGAGAACTGGCAAATATCACCTCTGGCTGGCCCCAGAGTGGGGTGGGAATGGATATTTTGCAATATCCTTCCCCCAGGAGTGGAGAGGGAATGGGGATTTTGCAGTATCCTTCCCCTGCCACACCCACCAAGCTATACCACACCCACCAAGCCACGCCCACAGATCCATTAGTAAAAAAAAATGGATTTCACCACTGCTTTTAATTCTCCTAATATAACAGGGTTGTTGCAGGTGAATTATTTTTACTGCTAGTTAAAGCAACTCAGTCTCTGGGTCCTAAGGGCTGTACCCATTCTACACCCAACTATAGTTCTTTTTTTTTTTTTTCCCCTGCTGTGTCCTCAGCTCAAAAGCTTTACTTCTTCTTAGTTGCACCTTGGTTAAAAGTAGTATTTTTCCCTTAAACTGACAGTTTTCAATCGCAGCCAGCAGGGACCACTAGGTGTATAAAGTAAATATGGCTTTGTCATCCATTCTCCTTGCAAGATAAATCAGATCTCTTGACTGTGAAAGGGGAACAAAGACAATAGAGGCAGAATGGGGATCATCAACCAGGAGAACAAGTTTCATACCAGCACATCTTTCTGCCAAATCAAGGATGGACAGACAGCAATATATCAGTGGTGGAGAAAGGAGGGCATGCAACTGAGTACAAATGACTATTATTCACTGAAGGGATCAGCCAGCATGTGCCCAGCAAAAAGTTTTGCTTTCAATGACTGAACCAGAATCTCATACTGTTGGTAGCATTCCCTTGGGAGCATTTATAGAAATTGAACTTAACATACCTACAAGGGATCAAGTCACCTTCTTCTGGATCATTCAGACATCCAGTGCAAATCTGTGTCTACTGTCTGAATGCAGTGCGTTCAAAGTTAAATTAATTTTTTTAAAAAAAATAAATTTTAAAAAACCCACCAAAGGTTAAAGACCCTTATAGTTTAATCACCAGTAGTAATTACCTTATCCATGAGGGTGGAAGATTACCCAGATGCCCATCAGGAGAACAAATATGGTGTGCTCACAGATCAGAAGCCACCAACAAAGCATTCTGGCCATAATACCAGCACCACAAATTCCTATATGTGTATCCTCCTCCTCTTAGCCTAGGGCATGAGCTATCCCTTATGACGAGCCAATTTAATCCCTTGGCTTCTACAGTTCTACATCCGCTTATCTTTTTGTCTTATTAAAATCCATGGGGGTAATTTCTGACTAGATAATCAAAAACCTGCAGGGAAACTCCCCTGATGCTTATGCTGAAAGAGAAATATAAGATAAAGTAAATAAGTACATTTATTACACTCTGAAACCAGCAACACAAACATCAATATGCATATGAAGGACAGTATCACATAGGGAGTGTACTTGTGGATAATAGGCAGATCTGCAAATACTCTTTTAACAGTCTTTCTTAGCTAGCACTACCGCTAAGCAACAGCAAGTTGTTTATTTGATTAAAAAAGTATGAAACATAACACTCATCTGAATAGAAGAGTTAATAAAAAAAGTAAAATCAGTTCATTGCATATCTTTACAAATGAAAGAATAGAGGGCAGGGAGTCATTTCAACAGTTCCAGAACCAAAAAAGCAAAATGTTTTCATTAAAAAAAGAGAACGATTAAATCTACCACCTAAGCAAAGCAGATAGTAGGGCAGTAAAATGGTTTCTGGTCATTGGGACCAAAAAAAGGAGAAAGACAGAGGGCTGGTTGTTATCTAGAATTCGGTCATCAGGATTTGAAAGGTCAGATTCTCCACCTAAATCATAATTGCCGCATCCCCACAACCTAAAAGATGCTGCCTTGTAGCCCTGTCATGGATCACAGAGTCGGAGTCCTTCTGAACAGTACTTCCCCTGCAGTGGTTTTCATCCAGCTTGACTGAAAAGTATCAGTATATGTCAAAGGAGCCAGTCCACATGAGAGAGGAGAAACTTTAACCTTAAACAGTAAGTAAGCACGAATGCTCTGCTGTCTCTGCCTTTAATTCCCTGCAATCCAGTTTCCATGCTACTAGCGGCTTGCCATAGTCAGAACTCAAGATTCCCAGAACTTAGACTATGCACTCACAGGGTGGAGAAAAGATATGGAATTGTGCTCCATAAAAAGTTGGATTCTTTCTTTTTTTCCAAAAGGAACTTCTTTATAGTTGCTGGTACAAATCACCATTGTTCTGAACTACCACGTTCCTTTGAGCCGGGGAGTCTTGCCTTCAGCCTTTTTGCTTGCTTCCTTAAAGGCATGAAACATTTAGCTTGAGCAATACCGTCATAATGAACTCCCCATCAATATTCTTTAGCAAAGAATATTGGTCTGTTCTAGAAATTGGCTAAAAGGTGAATAGCAACAGCAGCCCAGTGTTGATTAGGAACCCTTCTGACTCCTATAGAAGACTTTGGTAGGATCTCAAAGTTACCAACCTATAAGAGAGCCAGGCATTTCTTCCCTAGATAGGAGGATGAAGTCCCAAGTCTTTAAATCCTTTAACTAACATAATTTGCTGATCTGTTAATTTGACATCTTACCATTTCTCCAGGAACAAAAAGCAACTTACAGAGAAATCATTTTATTTGCCCAAGAAGAACCTTGTGAAGTTCTGAGATTTGTGGGAGAGGGAGGGAGAGGGAGAGGGAGAGGGAGAGGGAGAGGGAGAGGGGGAGGGGAGGGAGAGAGAGAGAGAAAGAGAGAGGGAGAGAGGGAGAGAGAGAGTGTGTCTGGCCCAACATTGCCAAATGGATTTCTACCACTAAAAGTGGACTTGATCCTGGATCTATCCCGACCTCTCTGGCAAGGTTTTTCAGAAGAGATTTGCAATTTCTTCCATCCTAGGGCTGAGAGAAAGTAACTGGTCCAAAGTCACCAGCTGGCTTCCTGTTTTAGGCAGGATTAGACTCATGGTTTCTAGGATGATTCCTTAATCACTACATCAAATAGGCTCTTTGTTTTTTTATTTATTTTATTTTTTTAAAAAAATCTATACCAATACTAATAATGCAGTATTAGAACTGCATTACAAATGGCTTTGTGCACTACATAAAATCTTCACATTTGTGTGGTCGTATAATTCGTGTATGAGCAAAATCAACTGCCCGTCTATTGACCAGACCTTAACATTTCTCCACAGGGTTTTCATGAGAGTGAATCAAAAGCAGTCCTGAAATGAACAAAGTTGCTAGCTGTGGCCTTGGGACTGAAAGTCCACCCATTTTATGAGCATCACATGCCCTGTGCACGCCAACAAGAGGATGTCACTTGGATTATGCAGTTGTGGCTGCCATTTTGACTTTTTAAAAAAATCCTTCCTCCCTAGCTGTGGACATATTTACATGGGATATATTGCCCTTAAAAACAAAACAAAACAAAACAAAACAACCTTCCATGTTTATATCTCACTTGCTCTCTAACAGAGTGGTTACATTGTTAAAATTATAACAAAAAAATAATTATCCCAAATGCATAGATAAATGTCTATGGAGATTCTCAGTCATCCAGGTCACAGTTGTCTCAAAATTTAGACATAAAGAATAATACATTTCTTTTCTTTTTCTTTTTTAAATCATCTTCTGCATTAAACCTCCCAGATCTAAGCAATAGCTTCAGCTAGTCTCCAAACTAGGAAAACTGTGAATGGAGTCCAGAGCATCTTTTAGTGCTTTGCCTCAAAAGAGAACCACAGCTGGTTCAGAAAGACATTGTATCAGGGCTCCTCCTTTCTTTCGAAAAGTGTGGAATTTGGAAGTTCAGGGCCGCACATGAAGTGTTGTGTTGTTCTACACCAGTGTTTCTCAACCTTGGTAGCTTGAAGATGGGTGGACTTCAACTCCCAGAATCCCCCAGCCAGCAGCGCTGGCTGGGGGATTCTGGGAGTTGAAGTCCACCCATCTTCAAGCTACCAAGGTTGAGAAACACTGATGTACACAAACCTAATCTGCTTCCCCCGTTTTCTCCAGAAGGTAGTTGATCTATCCATAGACCTGTGTAGGTTTCTTACCGCCTTCTTCTTCCTGGACAAGATTTCAGGTTTCCAGACTTGCATACAGCTGTGAAATTTCCTGATGATGTCCTGGTTAAGTCTTATCTTGCTTAGCTTTTTCAAAATCAGCCATTGATTCAGTGAGTGAGACAGGCTGGTGTGACCTGAATAGTTGTTGGAAGAAGTACCTACCTTCATTTTTTTTTTTTTTTTAAAATGTCCATCCCTTCAGAACAGCCTTTGGTGCTTGCTTTTAGAGTTGCTGTCAAGATCAAATAGCATGGCAGAGGCAAGAGCTTTTTGATGGATCTTATGCCCCCCCCCCAGGTTCTCCTTAAAAAATATTTGTGGTTATTGGTTAACTTTTCAAAGGGCGCCAATCTCTTTTCTAATTCATTCTACCTTGGATTTTGGGGATACACTCAGTGATACCTTGTTCAAGCGACTTTGAAATTCCATTTTTAATTTGAATGAGCTAAATAACTGAATGAAGGGTGTCTGCACTAACAAACTGTAGCTTGTTCCTGTTGTATTTATACTAAGACATCACTGACGTTGAGATCAACCCAAGTTTTAAAGGATTTCTCAGCTGCACTTGCAGTATTGCACTTGCAGTATTGCAAAGTGCTTTGTGAAGGTGTGTGCTAGACAAATGAGACACCAAGAATGGAATGTAGGAATACGTGGACTAGATCTCTTTTTTTGACAAAAGGCAGACTGGAACGCACGGAGAGCATCAACCAAAATTTAGCCCTGTCACTTTTAGGAAATCCGATTTGTTTCCAGCTTTTTTGAACCCGTTGGAAAAGAATAAACTCTGGTCCCAAACCATGATAGGGATGAATGCCTTTTGATAGAAAAAATGACTGCAGTCTTTTTCTCCAAGTCATGAGATCTAGAAACTTAGCTTTTGTTTTAAATGCAAATGGTCTTTATTTTTTAACAAGGGAATTTTTCCCTGCCTGCACCTGGAGTCTGAACATGTTTAAAAGGAGAATTCTTCAACCTCTACTCCAATTAACTAATTTTCCTTTCTAAACAGATGCCAAATTGTTGAAGGAGGCTCTCAGAATGCAAGGAATGAAAGGGAAGTGACTCTCTGCATATGTTCAAAGGCAGCATATTATTTAGTCCTCTAGTTTTAAAGAAATTTTAGCAAGGAAAACTGTTCATAAAACTCAAACGATTCATAAAACTATTCAAAGCCAGCTCTCTCCTCTCCTCTCCCCTCCTCTTCTCTCCTCTTCTCTCCTCCCCTCCCTCCTTTTTTTGACAATAACCTCTTTCCCCTTTCCTGATCTTTCTCCCCACTCCTTTCCTTGCATTCTCATATACCAAGTAGGACAGCAGGTTTTACAGGAAGGGCAGAAACCCCCCGCAAGGAGTTCCCTGGCATTCACCTTTCAAAGGTGGGTCTTCTTTTTGGGGGTGGGGGTGGGGGTGGGACAGGTCAAACAGAAGCGGGCTCTCACTGATCGTCTGCCTACCTGCTTCCAACTGACATGAGGGAGGCTTAAGAAAAGTGAGCCTCGGGCGGGAAGTGGGTGGGTGGGAATCTGCCATTTATCCCATTTCCTAGCCGCGGTGGAAATCAGCACGGGAAATGCTGCTGACTTTTTAAGCTTCGTTTGGTGCGGAGTTTTTAAACTCCTGACCCCTTCCGCTTCCAAAGTCCACCCAGAAGTCCTACAACAAACCCAGACCCAGTCCTCTCCTCCACCGGCAGGCCGACTCGGTTGGCTTTGAAAGGTTCTGTTGGGCGGAACCCCGACAACCCGGACCGTGCTTTGCCCCCCCCTCTCCCTCTCCCCCAAGCAGCTTCTAGCTTTCTGCGAGCGCAACTCTCCCCCACGCGTACATTTGGCTCCCAAGAGAACCTGCAATTAGGGACGTGTGGGAGGAATCTCTCTGTCCCCCTCCCCTTTCTCTTCTCTTGCTTTGCGCGAAGTGTTTTGGGACGGGGAGGAGTGGACGAAGGAAGGGGGGAAAATGCTGGCGAGCTACCCACTCCCACCCCCACCTTTACACCTACCCCTATCCCCACTCCCACCAACCAGGACTCCGAGCTTGGTCTCCAATTGACGGAGCTCGTTATCATGCTGGGCTCACTCGCAGCCGGGGCGGGTGGAGGAGAAGGAGGAGGAGGAGGAGGAGAAGGAGAAGGAGAAGAAAGAGAATGCGTGTGTGTGTGTGTGTGTGTGAGGCAAACGCGCCCGCCAGCCCACCCCAAACAAAGCCCACGCAGCTGTATTTGAGCTGGCCCCAGCTCTAGCAAAGACGTGCTGGTGTCTCGTTGGGCTGGCTGGCTGGCCGGTGCCTCTATTTCAGCGCTGAGGAGAGTTAGCGATCAGAGAGGGAAAGGAGAGGGGGGGGGGGGCTCGCCTCGAGGAAGACCCGGAGGGAGGAAGGAAAGGGGTGGGGGGGGGGAGAAAAGGTTTGGCTGCCACCCAACCCGGCTGAGCCCCGAGAGAGGGACGCTGGCTGTGAGAATAGGATGGTGGCTGGAGGGTTTGGCATACGCCGAATGTAACGGGGAGGGGGCTGAGACTCCGGAACGCACTTGGGCGAAGTTCCCGACACGAGTTAGGAAACAGAACGTGAAGACGGGATTTTTTTTGGGGGGGGGGTCCTCCTGAGCACCCAGAGATGCGCTCTTTCTTCCTGCCTGGACCCCTCCCGCTAACACGCACAGATGCACCGAATGACCTCCAGCTCCACTGGATCCCTGCCAGCTGAAGGGACCGCTAGTCAGCAGGGCTGCGAAAACAGCTCCCCCCACCCCAACTCTGCTCCGCGCTGTTTGCAGCCAAGGAGGCTCTTTTCCAAGCTCGGGGAGTCGAGGGGGGCGGGGGGGGGCTCTCGCTTCCCCCTGCTTTGTCGCTCGGGAGGTCGTTTCTGCTTGAACAGAGTCAGAGACCCAAGGCTCTGGGTCGCCCTCGAGAGCAACCCGTGTCCCGTCCTCTGAGCTTTCTTGTTTTTCTTTCCTTTAAAGGCAGAAAGAAAAAAAACTCGTTGATGTTGGGTGCTAGTTTGTGTATTTCCAAGCAACCTCCTTGTTCCAAAGGAACCAGGGCTGGATCTTTGTGTGGCCCAGCATCTCAGCTGGTTCATTTTTAGCTCACCAAAGTGAAAGCGGTAAAGGCAATTAAAGTGGATTTAATTATTGGCCTAACTCCAACAAGCAAAGGAAATTGTTGGTATGTGTGGTGCATGCATACACAAGGGACATCGCTAGCCAAACCTTGTACTGTACTGTGTAGCTGCAGTTGGTGCATGTTTAAGAAGATTGGGGGCATTTTTAGATAAGTGTGCTTTAGGTTTCATATTTTCTGAAGCTGATTATCTTCCTCTCTTTCCTCTTCACTGTTGGAAAGTTTGATGTGTTTGTGTTCCAAGGTACACGTTTTTGTTGGTAATATTCAGAAATAATCTCGCAATCCTTACAGATTCAAGGGACAATTATTTGTTATACAGATATCTCTATGTATGAAGTTATGCAGACCTATATACACAAAAGGAAAAAAAAAGAACAACTTCCAAAGTACATTTTGTAACAAAAAGCTGTTTGCTCAAAATGTTCAAAATTTCACTGATTGGAATGTTTTCGAAAGTACCTCTGCAGACTTAAGATGAACTCACAGATACTGTAACATCATATGTCAGTTTCTGTGAAGACCTATGTGTAACCACCAGGAACTTGCGAATATACAGTAACAATAAACCTTGGTTCACAGCTAAACTTAAGCAGCTACAAAGAGGCAGCCTACAGAAAAGGTGATAGAATGTTGTACAATCAGGTCAGAAACTTATTAACAACGGAGATCAGAGCAGCAAAAAGAAGCTACTCTGAAAAGCTAATGAATCAGTTCTCAAGAAATGAACCAGCAAACATGTTGGAAAACTCTTAAAAATATCACCGGTTATGGCAAACCTCCTGTTCAGGCTGAAGGAAATCAACAACTGGCAGATGACCTGAACATGTTTTACTGCAGGTTTGAAAGGAAACTACAGCCACCTATCTCCACAACCCCCATCTCAGACACACCAACAACAGCCAAACCTCCTACAACTGTCCCCATCCCATTAGTTTCACAACCCCTAGCGATCACAGAAAAGGAAGTGCAAGACCTATTTCACAGACAAAAGCCAGGAAAAACTCCAGGCCCAGACAACTCCTTCTTGCTTAAAAGTCTGTGCTGACCAATTGGCCCCCATCTTCACCCGTATCTTCAATAAATCGCTAGAGATGTGCTATGTTCCTTCTTGCTTCAAACGCTCTACTATCATCCCAGTGCCGAAGAAGCCCACCATCAAGAAACTGAATGACTACAGACAGTTGTTCTAACATCTGTCGTTATGAAAACCTTTGAAAGGCTAGTGCTGTCTCACCTGAAAACCATCACGGGTCCACTGTTAGACCACTTGCAATTTGCCTACTGAGCAAATAGATCAACAGATGATGCTGTTAATATGGCTCTGCACTACATCCTACAACATCTTGAATCTCCAATGATCTATGCAAGGGTCCTCTTTATAGACTTTAGTTCAGCATTCAACACCATCATTCCAGATATTTTTCTAACTAAGCTAAACCAGCTAATGGTAGCTGAACACACTTGTAAATGGATCATAAGCTTCCTAACAGACAGGAAGCAGCAGGTAAAGCTAAGCAGAATCACATCAGATACCTGTACAATTAGCACAGGGGCCCCACAAGACTGTGTGCTCTCTCCACTTCTTTTCTCTCTCTATACCAATGACTGCATCTCAAACGATCCATCTGTTAAACTACTGAACATTGCAGATGACACAATAGTGATTGGTCTCATTCGAGACAATGATGAATCTGTATACAGACGGGAGGTGGAACAACTAGCCTTATGGTGCGACCAGAACAATCTGGAACTGAACACACTCAAAACCGTAGAAATTGTGATGGACTTTAGGAGAAACCCTCCTATACTACCACCTCTTACAATACTAGACAACACAGTATCAACAGTAGAGACCTTCAAATTTCTAGGTTCTACCATATCTCACGACCTAAAATGGACACCCAATATCAAAAACATCATCAAAAAAGCACAACAAAGAATGTTCTTTCTCTTCTCTTCTCTTCTCTTCTCTTCTCTTCTCTTCTCTTCTCTTCTCTTCTCTTCTCTTCTCTTCTCTTCTCTTCTCTTCTATAAAGAAGATGTTTGGAGTAGTTCAGAATTTTTTTTCCTTTTCACTTGGACAGTAACGCTGAACAGTTACCTGAGTAATTATAAATCCATAGTACAGGAATTCAGACTGGGAGGCAAAAAGAAATGCAAGAGCTTAATAAAAGCAAGAATCTAGCCTTCTCTGTAGCCCTTGAAAAAAACTTTTGCTGGATTCCATGATTCTAGGAATCTGAGTGCTACACAATCTTCTTCTGGATTAGCTGTCTCCACCTCAATTCTAAATCCAAAGCAGAGCGTCATTTCCATTAGTATAGGATCAATTCCCTGGCCCGGGAATTGCCATGTCAGAGAGGGCCTTTCCCCTGTTAAATTTCAGGGTTCTGTCCTCATCAGCTAAGTCAGCAGAAACCTAAAGCAAAATGTATTTGGGAGTCTTCATTGCTGACCCCTGTCCTGCCTCTATATAGCTTTTGTTCTCAGTCTTCAAGATAACAAATTGAACAGTTTAGCTCCTATTGGGTGATGTAGAGTAACAGAATAACAGAGTTGAAAGGGACCTTCCAGTCAGAAGCCCTCCTAGTCAGAAGCTTAAGAGACAAACTTCTATTTTAACACCAGTGCAATTAAGGATGATTTAAGCCTGCACCATCACTTATAGACAGGAGACTGATAAAGGCCGAATTATGAGGCCATGGCAGAAAAAAAATGTTATCACAATATGTTTGTGCTGTGGTTAAGATAAACATGACCTTAAAAGACTTGAAAAACTGTGCCTTTAGGTCAGTGTTTCCTGCATTTTAGCAACTTTAAGACCTGTGACCTTCAACTCCCAGAATTCCCCAGCTAGCCATGTTTCATGCTTCCTCAGCTTACTCATGATGGCTGGGGAAATCTGGGAATTGAAGCCCACACATCTTAAAAGTTGCAAGGTTGAAGAAAACTTCTTTAGGCTGTTTTGGCCAAAGTATTTCCATGAAAGTGGGAAGATGAAGTTATAATAGTCCAGCTAAAGAAACCAAAAGAACCCCTTGCTTCTAAAGGAAGGAAAGAAGGAAGGGGGCAGGAAGGGTTAAATCAACATCCCTTACCAAGTGAGTTATGAAGCCAACTAAAAAGGTAATCCAAAAACCTGTGCATGCTTTCAAGTTCTCCATCTTTGTTTACCGTCAGAGAAGAAGATAAAGCAAACTAACCAATGGGAGGGGCAAGAGAAGAAGGGCTTGTATGGATGCCAGGAGATCTTGCAATTGGACTGCATGAGGCTCAACTGAGATGATATTTTCCAAAAGGGCTCTAGTAAGGTCTTATAATGACCTCAAGCTACAGTTCCATTGTCTTTAGGCTGGGGGGTGGGTGGGTGGAGAATGAAGAAGTAAACAAAGCATTGGCCCCACCCCTGATTATTACAAATATGATGTGGAAGCCGAATTGAAAAGCTGTGGTCGGCTGAGATCCTGAACAAATCAATTCCAGGGAGTTTGTATGCCATTTCTTGTCCTCAAAGTGGGACCTGAACAAGCAAGTGACTTTGTGGCAAATTTGTGGCTCGAGGGCAAACTGGTAGCGGTTGCGGTGAAAGGTTCCACCCACCTGCCTGGATGCTTCTGCGCATACGCAGAAGTGTCATGCGCGCAAGTGTGCACATGCATGAGCAAACCAGAAGCAAACTAAATTGAAAACCACTACTGAACCAGACTACACAGTTTTTATGAGTCTTGCATGGGATATTGCTTCAAGGCTTATCAATTTCCAATCAGAGCTGACATTGGTTCCTCTATTTCCCTTGGCCCAAGTCTCTCATCTAGAAGGGCAAAGAAGTTTTCTGACAGTCTGCTCCTGGGCACCTGATTCCAACAAGCACCCGGTCCAGGGAGTTTGAGGTCCTTCACCGCCCCACGTTCTTTTCTTTGTGCTAGTTAGTTCTAAACTTTGATGTCAATTCCAAAAGAGCCAGGAATTGAAACTGAAATCCAAAAGAGTCGGAGATGGAAACTGATCACAGTCTTGAATGAGAGATGCGACCAACAACTGTGTCTGCAACAACATTTGATGGCTAATACCTTAATAACAGTGATTTGCTGTCTTGTTTTCATGGTTGTTGAACTTCTTTCATTGCTTTAAATCACATCACCGTTTTGTTTTTTCCTCTTTAAAAAACAGAAGTCAGAAAATGATTATGGTGAAGGCGTCCCCAGTGGCCTCATATGCCAAAATGGACCAAATTATTTTTTTAAAAAAATAAATATTCTTTGAATACCATTTTCTAGGACTGAACAACCTTGGAGGGCAGTTGCTGTTTTGCCCATTCTTTATAAACGTATCAGAAGCATCTGGCTTCCTGAATTGGACTACGTGGCTCCTTGGACTGATTTATTCTTTACTGTCTCATTGGCCATATGTTTGGAGTCAGTATCCCTCTTGCTGGAGGCAAACAATGTGGCAGGCCGATTGACTTCATGCCAAGCTTGCTAATTTTCAACAGCAGCTGGCCGGTCATTCCTGTCCACAGAACATTGGACTTTAAGCCAGCAAGGCTATTCTTATGGTTGGATGCTACAGCTCCTCATCCTGTTTCATCTTTAAAACATTTCCAGCTCTTTCTTAAGCATGCTTTCCTAGGCCTTTACTTCTCTCTACTTGAGACCTAGACAAAAGCCTCACTGGCTTCCTTCTACCTACCAAATGACAACTGCAAGATTTAAATCCATTTTGCCAGCTTGCCTGGTCAGCTTCTTTCATTTCAGCCTTATAATAAACCTGGGAGGGAGGTTGGACTGAGAGAAAGGAGCCTCAACAATGAGTTCTATGGCTGAGAATGGGCTAGAACCTGGGTTTTCCACATGCTAGTTCAACATCAACTACTTCACCATTCCAGCTTTAAGTTTTATACGGGGATCATACTTTGCAAGTCCAATCGATTAACATCAAGAGAGCTTACATTCACATAATAATGGATCCAATCATTGTATTTTCTTCTTTATTTATTAGATTTTTATCCCATCTTTATTACTTTATAAGTAGCTCAAAAGACAGAAAACATACATAATATTCAGGGGTGAAATCCAGCAGGTCCTGGAGAAATGGTAGCGGAAATTTTGAGTAGTTCAGAGAACCGGCAAATACCACCTCTGGCTGCCCCCAGAGTGGGGTGGAAATGGAGATTTTGCAATATCCTTCCCCCAGGAGTAGGGAGGGAATGGAGATTTTGCAGTATCCTTCCCCTGGAGTGGGGTGGGAATGGAGATTTTGCAGTATCCTTCCCCTGCCACGCCCACCACGCCATGCCCACCAAGCCACACCACGCCCACCAAGCTATGCCCACAGAACCGGTAATAAAAAAATTTGGATTTCACCACTGATAATATTCCTTTCTCTTCCTGTTTTCTCTACAAGAAACAACCCTCAGGTTGTTGGGGTCAGGATGAGAGAGAAAGAGATTGGCCCAATAGTAAATGTCTGAGTCCCTAGGTTAGAAGGCTGAAGGTCTCTATTAGAAGACTTCTGGCCCATTATACACTAAGCCCATCCCCTGGGTTTTTTTTTTTGGGGGGGGGGTGTTTCTTGCTAGTTCTTACTGCCATGACCTGTCTTCCAGGAGTACTTCACCTGTATGTAGGAGAAGTAGGACCTTGATAATCTGTATTGCCTTTCTAAAAGGGACGCGGTGGCTCAGTGACTAAGATGCTGAGCTTGTCGAACGAAAGGTTGGCAGTTCAGCAGTTCGAATCCCTAGTGCCACGTAACTTACTTGTCCTAGCTTCTGCCAACCTAGCAGTTCGAAAGCATGTAAAAAATGCAAGTAGAAAAATAGGGACCACCTTTGGTGGGAAGGTAACAGCGTTCCGTGCGCCTTTGGCATTTACTCATGAAGGCCACATGACCACGGAGACGTCTTTGGACAGCACTAGGTCTTCGGCTTTGAAACGGAGATGAGCATCACTCCCTAGAGTCGGGAACGACTAGCACAAATGTACGAGGGGAACCTTTATTGCCTTTCTGGTGATAAAAATATGCAAAAAGTAATGGAAATAATTTAAAATAGTGCCTCTTCCTGTCTACATAGCAGGGAGGATTCAACTTTTCCTTCTTTAGAATATAAACTCAAAAGAGGAGTTAAGAGGAGTTTAGCTATCAGGAGCCTAGATAGCTCAACAGACTAAAAGCCTGTTATTAACATTCAGCTGTCTGCAATTATTGCATGTTCGAATCTCCCCAGGCTCAAGGTTGACTCAGCCTTCCATCCTTTCTAAGGTAGGTAAATTGAGGACCCAGTTGTGGGGGCAATAAGCTGACTTTGTATAAAATATACAAAAGTATGAAGGCTATTGCTTAACACATTGTAAGCCACCCTGAGTCTCTGGAGAAGAGCGGCATATAAATCTAATTAAAAAAAAAAAGAGAAAGATTTAAAAAAAATACATTTTACTTTAAAAAAAAAAGATGGAATGTCTCCCCCTCCTTTAAAAAAAAAAATTAAATATTAAAATACAAACATCAAGTATTGGAGAAAATAAAATTGGAGCTGCCCAGAGGATGAAGTAGGCCACTGCTGGGCTTTAGGGTTTAGTGACAATGATCTATAGGAGAAATGTTATGATATTTCAATAACTGTAGCTGACATCTTCAAAAGATAAAGGGGTCTGTTCTGCTGACCACTAGCAAGCAGGGACAGATTGGCTTCCTGTCTTTATAGCCAGGCTTCTTAACATCTTATTGGCCTTTAGCCAACATGCTGGTGAGGGTTAGTCTTGAAGTTTTGGGTTGTTTTTTTTTTTTTAAACTCATATTGTTCCATAAAAAAATATTTTTTTTATCTTGGGAAATTGTTAGCTAGACCATGGTCATAATTTTCTCTTAAAAGTAAATGTAAAAGAATATAATGCACTGGACAAAAAGCAAGATGGTGCTGGACTCCTACAAATAGAGCAGCTCCTACCAGAATCTCAGAAGAGAAGTATTAGAAACTGCAAGGAGATTCTAGATAATATGGGCAAGCTAATACTTAGTGACTACCAAAGGCTCTGCCCTTGAGGAATCAAGGCTTCAGCATATCTTAGTGACTTTGTCACCAAAATGCTATGCCAATTGATCACAGAATAGGTCATGGGTTATTATGGGATATTTACCTGTGCAGTGCCAAAATGTTTGATATGGAGTGAAGATCATGGAATTGAATGAAATAGGATGGATAACCTGGGGGATTCCAGGTGTGTGTGTGTGTGTGTGTATGTGTGTATGTGTGTGTGTTTATATATGTATGTATGTTCTGGGATTATAACAATTAGAAATTGGCAATAACAAGAGAGATGCCAGTCGTGAAACTCTGTTTAATAATAATACTGGCATTCCAAAGCTTTATTTCCATGCATTATACTCTTCTTTTTTTTTTTTTTTTAGAAAACTGGAACACTAATTTCATAAACTAATCATGCAGATGAACTGATAATAATGGGAGAAAGAATAGCTTAATCAAATGCAAATGGATTCCAGTGATGCTTAGGCAGAACAAGGGAAATCCATCATATACGTAGTCAAGATGAACTTATATCTCATTGATTTCAGTGGACTACTCTGGCCATAACTAAATATAGATCTAGCTTAGTGTTGATCAAATTATTTTCAAATTATTTTTCTTCATTACTCCTGGATGTCCTATAGGATAAAGGAAAGCTATATCCTTTAATATCTAGGTTTCTGTATACATCGGTCTATATTTGTATCTGTATCATCTCTCATGAAACAGGTTGGGATTAAGATACAGGAAATGGCTATATTCTGTTTCCACACTTTTCATGATAGAAATTTTGTTGTCTTTCTCAGGGCTTTGGTTTGGATGGTACAGTCCAATTTCTCCACCTTTCTGTTTCCTGAAGCATTGTGGCAAGGTCAGTCCGATTGATGGGAGTTTCATCCTTTTTTTTTTTTAACAAAGCATGTGCAGAATGCATATACAACATGTTCTACACACAAAGCTTGGCTTCTGTGTTTAAAAGGCTTTTCTATTGCTTTAATGGAGGGCTTCATTCAAAACTTTAGCAAAGAAACATACTCCTGAAAGATATTGCTGTGTTCCATGTCCATGTACCTCGTTTTCCTGAAAATAAGACCCTGTCTTATATTTTTTTGAACCCTGAAATAAGCGCTTGGCCTTATTGCCATGCACTCAAAAGCCCGACTGGGCTTATTATCAGGGGATGACTTGTTTTGGGAGAAACAGGGTACATAGCAGCTTTGTCCCAGGCCTTTCACAATGTAATCCTCAACCATATCCTTAGTTTTTCAGCTCTGCAATTCAATGGCAGTGGATTACTTGGACAGGAGAAACAAACTATTAAAATAGCACTTGAATCTATCTTATTTGGCAATGAAGCTGCAATTGTTTTGTTTCAAGGTCAGTCAAAGGTAGCATTTTTAAGGGCTTTTCCTCGCTGCCTCCTTAAGCTACCAGACACCTATGTTTACACCTGCTGTAATGAAGCCAGCTTGAGAAGTCCATTTTCAGATTTCTGATTTGATCAGGGGAATGGCCCAGTGTTCTATCTCAGATATGCTTAATATGATCCTTGATGATGAGTTCACAGGATTTCCAGGCCAGGAAAGCCAGCACCAATTCAGGGACGTCTATAGGAAATACACAGGGTCAAAATAAAGGGTTAAGATGGCAGCCAGGATCAGTGGTGGGTTTCACTTACCTTTGCTACTGGTTTGCTCGCACGTGTACGCTAACTTTGCTCACGCGCATGCCGCTTCTGTGCATGCGCAGAGCGTATTTGATGACATCCAGGAGGGTGGGCGGAACCTCCCGCCGCTGCTACTACCAGTTTGCCTGAACTGGGATGAACCGGTAGCAACCCACCACTGGCCAGGATGGTGCAATTGAAGCACTGCCTGTTTTTTTTTAAGTGTGGATGCCCCTGCACCAATTGTTTTCTTTTGCATTGGCAGGCCTTTAAGAACATGTATATTTCAACTTATGTAACTCCCTCGCTGTTGGTCACTTTGTACCTGACAACTTCCTTTGGGATTCATCCCCAAGTAGATCAGTGAAAAGTCAAGACTAGACAATTTTATTATCTCTCGGTCTCTTGAACTAGAAGAAACAACTGGCAGATGTCTTCTCAACTTCGTCGGTGATAGAAAGAAGTCCATGATTCCACCACTGAAGGTGTTTTTTTTTTAAAGCTTCAATGGTTGAGGCAGAGTCCTGCTGAACAAAATAGCTGTGGAGGGCAGTTCCGAGTTACTAAAGCTGAGAGGCCAAACAGTGCATTCCAGCCATTTCAGTGGTGGGTTCCTCCTGGTTCGGTCTGGTTCGGCAGAGCCGGTAGCGGTGACAACCGAACCGGTTCTCCCCCCCGCCCTCCCCCCACCCCCCCACATTATTCTTATCTTTTATTTGGTCCCACCCCCAATCTATTGCTGCCTCCTGAGTCCCAGCTGATGACGAGAGGGAAAAAAAACTGTTTAAACTCTTGCTGCGGGGCTTCAAAGGGCCGTCCTACAGCTGATCAGTGTTAAAAGCAAACAAATGAGTCGGGTCGTAAGTGTGAGGACTGGTCGTAAGTGCGAGGACCTTCCAGAAATGACTCTGACCAGCTAGCCACGCCCACCTAGTCACATGACCTCCAAGCCACACCCACAAAATAAGCCACACCCACAGAACCGGTAGTAAAAAAATTAGAACCCACCCCTGAGCCATTTGGATGAATGGCTATAATGAAATAGAGCTACAGGTGCTTGTTCTGACAGAAGCCAGAAAACAGGACTTTTGATATCCAACAGGAAAAGATAGGAGAAAGTTGACTTTCCAGTGGATCCGGGACAATCAGAGAATGGATTATGGATGTTTGCTCTTGAGCAATAGCAAAAGTGAGCTGTAGTGAACCTGAAGAATCTGGCAAGATGGGTCAGTTCTGAGGCTGAATAAAAAGAGAGAAAAAAAGTTGAAGAGGAGCCTTTATTAAAACGGAATGAGAAATCTCTATTCTTATCTTTTAGCTTTGCCACACCTACACCCTCTTTTGGCCATCTCCATTTCTACCAGTAGTGGGTTCCACTTACCTTCACTACTGGTTTGGAACTGTGAGCACGTGTGGCACTTCTGCACATGTGCAGAACCTTCTGCACATGAGCAGAGCATCTGTGATGATGTCTGGGTGGGTGGGTGGAGCCGTCCACTGCTGCCACTACCTCTTCGCCCAAACCGGGGCGAACCAGTAGCAACCCACCACTGATTTTCACCTGTTAGAAGAAATATCCTTCTGGGTTCAGCTCCAAGTGGGGAAAAAGACACTGGAAACATGGAGACTGCTTGGAAAGATGGTTTAATGGTGGACAGGATCACATGGTTTGAGTTCCTGAACAGAAAAGGGGCGAGATACAGCGAGTCCCCTGGTTTTATGCTCTCTCTGACTTTGAACTTCCTGGGGCCCTGAAGGAGTATCCGGATTGATTGTCAGACTCCCAGGGGATGGGGGTTTTAGCTAGCCTTGCTGGCTGATGTAATCTTCCCAGATGCCATGTGGTGAGTTTCTGTCCTAGATGGGTCCCATTGTGTTAGTTTCTGTTGCTATTGTGTTACAGATGATGGTCCATTGACAAAGATTGAGTTTCTGCCTCTGGCCCATTGACAAAAGTGGGGAGGCAGGAAGGTGGGAGCTGCTTTGTCTTTAAAACATGCTTCTCCATTTCTCATGCAGGGAAACATAATATTCTGCCTTTTTAATATTTCCTAAAATATTTCATTCTTTCAAGAAAGGGGTGGGTGCTAACTTCCTACAATCCACTTCCTACACACCCTTGTCCCAAACATGTGCAGCTCTTAGGATATTTCATAGGTTTCATCTGTGGCTCTCAAGGAAGAGCACTTTGCACATTCTTGCTTTTCTCCTCTTATTCCTGATCATAATCTCCCCCTCCCCCACTCTTGAAGAACAGAATAAAAGTCTCTGGGAAGCATAGAGGGGCATGAAGTGGTTCTTTTGTTTTTGCTATTTCTGTCCTGCCTACGGCAGAATACTGACACACAATGGGAAGAAATGCTGAGAACCAACTTTGCTATATAAATTAATATCTTTATTGTTAGGCATCGTGACTCATGATGAACCATAAACAAAAAGCTAACAAGTGTTACCTATTTATGATGATCCCTAAACTTTGAGCTATTGAACTTTGAGATGTAGCCTCACTTCCTTATTTCTATGGGTTGGGGCTCTTAAACCCAGCCTGAGGATAGCATTCATTTGCATCCTGTTTTTCACTAAAGAAAGCATTTTGAAAGACGAAAATCTGATCCTCAGAATTTAGTTGTAATCTAAGAGCAATTATTTATACTTTACAGTTTGTTTTTCCATCACAAACAAGGGTCAATCAACATTTCAAAATATCTCACAACTGTACTCATTTTAATTTGAATGTATCCCTCTAACATTTGTGTGACTGTCCAAGAAAATCTGCGCCAGATAATAACAGGAATAAATTGTCCAAAGAATAGCAATTTCTTTAATCAAGGGAACATGATGATTAAATCAAAAGCTTTAGACAGGTCTTTTGATATCATCAATGTTCTTTTGTCTACTAATAATGACATATCGTTGATGAATTTTAAAAAGGCATTTACCATGGTGCACAATGTCTAAATCTAGATTGGAAAAAGGTCAGAACTGTATTTTTTGCAATTAAACCCATTAACTGTAGCGTAGATAGATTTTTCAAGTGATTTGGATTAAAATATATTAGTGGAATGTGAAAATACCTACCAAGAAAGATGCTATTTTTCAAAATAGAGAAATACAAGGACTCGGCAATTTTACCATAACCCCCCATTCTGAGTCTGTAATATTATAAGTGGAATAATCATAGCATAAATGAAATCATAAAAAGCAAAATAAGGTCATTCCATTCTACCTGCTTTTTTGAGTTATAGTTATAAAGGACAGCAATGGGCTCAGCTGAAGAAGCTGGACAGGAATGGTATATTTCTCATAGCTCTTCAAAGGAACATTGTGTCAGGGTTCCAAGTAACACCCCCAACTAAAGAAGACTCCGAGGCTTGAGTTTCCTCAAAGTTCCTTTTTATTGAAGACATCATATTGGCCCATCTGAGAAAACCTAAATCTGAAAGTTTCCAGGTTTTCTCCACCCAAGTGAAAGGTCAAGTCCCTGCTCAGCACCCACATGTCCAATCATGGTCCAATCATCCAAACTGAAGACACCTCCCAGGCATCCGACTCCAGGTACCAGGGCAAGGCATCCCTGACTCTCTGAGAAAGGAATGTTATTTTGACTACATATCACCCATAGTTTATGCAATCCTCCCTCCCATTTTCCCACAGAAGAAAATGTGGCAGGCCTGAAGGCCCAAATGCATCCTTTAAAAAAAACAAAAAAAAAACAATTTTGTTTAAAAGATATTTGGCTTTGCAACTGCAATTTACTTCATCAGATGTATAAAGTGGCTAAAGTGATGTGGGATTTGAACTGAGGTGGAGGGAGGGGAAAGGGAGGGGAAGACAGATTGGTTATGCAGGAGCAGATGACATATGAGACAGATTACCAGTACCTTCTCAATTAAGTGCTATACTCTGTTAAAAAGCTATTTGCATATTGAGACCTTCCAAGATTGCCTGAAACCTTTTGATTTATACTAGTTCAGTAACCTCTTATTCTGTGGTGAAGTTTAAGGTCCGTTGTTCCAAAATAGTTACTTTGAGGTCTGCCCTGGAGCATCTTGGGAAGTTTAAATATTCTCATACTTGGTCCATGTTTGAATCCTAATGTCAGATTTATGTCCATTAATTCTTTTGTGCAAAGTTTGTCCTATTTGACTTCTTGACCTCAAAGTGACTGTTTTGGAAAAGGAATGGAGAGACTCAAGAGGAGGAAGGGAATGAGAAAACGGGGAAGGGAGTAAAGTAGAGGCTATGGCTGGTGAGACAGAGTGGCTCAGCTAGAGAAGGACATTATATAAAGACATGTTAACAACTTCCTAAGGACATCAAATACAGTAATTCATTAAGCAAATGTTTTTTGGAAAGGTGGGAGGAAGAGTCTTAGAACTTTAAACTAGCTGGGTAGCAAGTCCTCGACTTACAACAGTTCATTTAGTGAACTGTTACAATAACACTGAAAAAAGTGACTTTTAATCGTTTTTCACACTTACGACCATTGCAGCACCCCCCTGATCATGTGATCAAAATTCAGATGCTTGACAACTGACTCATATTTATGACGGTTGCAGTGTCCCAAGGTCATGTGATCACATTTTGCACCCTTCTGACAAGCAGATCAATGGGAAAGCTGGATTCAGTTAACAATCAGTTACTAACTTAATCACTGCAGTGACTCATTTAACAACTCAAATCTACCCAGGCTCAAGGTTGACTCAGCCTTCCATCCTTTCTAAGGTAGGTAAATTGAGGACCCAGTTTGTGGGGGCAATAAGCTGACTTTGTATAAATATACAAAAGTATGAAGGCTATTGCTTAACGCATTGTAAGCCGCCCTGAGTCTCTGGAGAAGGGCGGCATATAAATCAAATTAAAAAAACAACAACAAACAACTGTGGCAAGAAATGTCGTAAAGTGGGGCAAAACTTACTTAACAAATGCCTCACTTAGAAACAGAACATTTGGGCTCCATTGTCTAAACTCTCTGCATTGTTATGGGCAATCAGTTACAGTGTTTGAGGCTTCCTTCTTGTTGGCAATAAAGATTCTAATCCAGCCAAATTATGACTTCAGGGATGAATTAAAGTTAATGTCTGGAGACCTGCCAAGCTTGAGTGTGAATCCTGATGCACTGTAATGGTTCTTCTGCAGAACAGAAGGGGTCTACCTGGCTCTAAATCGAGTTCAGTGGAATAAGTGCTGAAAATGATATCATTGACATCTGTCATCTTTTTCTTTTTATGGCCAAGAATAAACAGTAGCATCATTTGGGATAAATGATCTGCAGGACTCAATTAAATCAGTCTTACCATAGCAGCAATCACAAGAAAGAATTTTACTTAGTTAACTATCACCCCCAAATTTGAGATATCACCGCATGTTGATGTATCTTCTTAAGAATGGAATACTGGAGACATGTTGGACATATTTAAGTAGGCTGATGTTTATTTTTAAAGCAAAGCCCAGTCTGAGAACTTCTTTTAAACTGTAATACATAATGAAAATGACCTTGAAGGACAGATAAAAGGTCCATTAGCAAAGCAACCAGATCAAGTGCTTTACAAAGACACCTCAAATAGCTTCTCCCCACACCCCCACCTTGCAAATCTTACAAAGAGAAAAGAGGGAGTAAACATACTATAATCAGACTTGCAGGTTTCTGCGACTATAGCTGTTCTAAAAACAGCTTTAGATCAGCATGGTGTTTGTTTCTTGGTCTAGTCTACCTGATAGGACTGAAACAGACTCACTACACCAGTGGTGTCAAACTGGCGGCCCATAGGCCAGATGTGTCACGCGCAGGCCATGCCCATCTCAGCTCCATGAAGGGAAAAACGTCACGATACATCACATGACTGCAACGTGATGCCGCAAGTTTGACACCCGTGCACCACACTAATCCAACAAATGATTCTTTTCTAACAACTGTTATATATAGTATGAGACACAAGAAATAATGAAGCATACTTATGCTAAGTCTTTACTTGTGGAGGCTCTGCAAGTAGAAAAGACTCATAATAACTAGTCAAGCAGCTACTGAAACTATAAAATTGAATCTGCAATAATTAAATCATAATGGATCTGAAAATTCAATCTAAGTCATGAAGACTGGCAGATGATTTAATCTACCATGAAAGACCAGCAAATTGCTAATTATTTAGTCTACCATTACTATGCCAGGGCAGGGAAGATGTGCTTGTAGGAGGATTGCAAAAACCTACTAGATTGGAAGAGAATAAAAATGAACCCTCATTTGAAAAAAAGGAAAGGAGAATGTACTAAAAAATTAAACACCTATGAGCTTGATATCTGTGCTTGGCAAGATCTTTAAACAGATTATCAAGTAGCATTTTTGTGAGTGCTTGCATAGGGAAAATACAATAAAGAAGAGGCAACAAATTATACAGCAGACTATCCATATTTTCTTCTCTTATAGTTTAATAATTCAGGTGAATGCTGTAGATACAACACTCAGATCCAGGTACACTGTAGCTGGACACTGTACATTGTACCTGGATCTGAGTGCCTTATGGGAAGACAGTGGTGCTAGAGAAGAAATAGTATTTTCTCCATTTATATCATGGATTAGACTTTAATATGGATTCAACACAGTGTTCATTTTGAGTTACCTCTTTTCACAATTTTACTCTGGGGTGTTATTCAACCCAATTCACATGGTAGGGAGATTTTTTTTTGTCTGGGCAATTTGGGCATAGAGTAAATTGATCTGAACTTTAATAAATTACATTTCTCCACAGAAAACAATCCTAAGACCAGTGGTGGAATCCAAGTTTTTTTACTACGGGTTCTGTGGGCATGGCTTGGTGGGCATGGTGTGGCTTGGTGGGCGTGGCAGAGGAAGGATACTGCAAAATCTCCATTCCCTCCCAATTCCAGGGAAAGGATACTCCAAAATCCCATTCCTTCCCCACTCCTGGGGGAAGGAAATTGCAAAATCTCCATACCCACCCCACTCTGGGGCCAGCCAGAGGTGGCATTTGCCGGTTCTTCAAACTATTCAAAATTTCCACTACCAGTTCTCCGAACTGCTCAAAATTTCTGCTACCAATTCTCTGGACTGCTCAAAATTTCTGCTACCAGTTCTCCTGAACCCGTCAGAACCTGCTGGATTTCACCCCTGTCTAAGACCATTAGCAAACCACTTGGTTCCATCTGTCTCAGGAGAGGGACCATTCCATCTGGTCTTTCACTTGTCTGATCAGGTCTATAGTTTAGTGGATGATGGTTGCTTACAGGATTCTTACAGCTCTTGTGAGAAATGTGGAATCAGTTCTTCTGAGGTCAAATTCAGCTAGGTAACTAATATCCAGTTATTGTAATGTCTATGTTCTGAGCATACCTTTGTGTCAATCCCACTAAGTAGACCAGACCAGGAAATCAACATCACAGGAAAGCTAAAACTACTATTATTGAGACTGGCTGTAATAACAGAATCTTGCAAGACTGATTGTGCAGAATCACCTCCTCCTTCTCATAGTTCTGTGAATTAGGGAGGTGAATTAGGTCTGAGTTGCTTCTGAATAATCTCATTGCTGTGAACTTGAAAGATATTTCAGCCTTTTCCTCTAAGTTACAGTTCTTGGATATTTCTATCAAAGTCATCTTCCTTACTTTTTACAGTCTCAGATAATAATCTAAATTTAAAATAGCTTTATTACTCTCTAGTGAGTGTGAATGTGGCTGGGAATGGCTTCGGAAAGCAAGCTAAAGACTTATTAAAATACAAGAGAAAATCTCGTTCTCCTCCTTCTCCTTCTCTCCAGAATTTAATATAAAAAACAGCATTTATGGTAGGTTAAAAAAACAGCATTTATGGTAGGTTATGTAAATCTTTGAAGAGAACACAGACAGAGCTCAGAGAAAAGTAAGGGCTCCAGAAAAAGTCACAGGGCAAAGTGAGTGGCAGAGACAGAAACTTGTATTATGTTAGGCTAGTGAATTTAAAAGCAAGTAGCAGAGCTGAATAAGAAATACTATGAAAAAGTGTCAACTCTAGAAAAATGACATCAATAAAAAAGTAAAAACAACAACAACCCTCAAGTACTTCTGTAAGTCAGAGATGAAAGAGAGAGAGAGAGAGAGAGAGAGATGAAAATGAATCCCAGAATGTAACACCAGAATTGAAAGAAATCTTGAAGATCATCCAGTCTAATGTCTGCCCTGTGCAGAAATTGCTACTACAGCATCTTTGAGAAAAAGCCGCCCATACTTTATTTAAACATCTCCTCTACAGGAATCAAACATTTTCAGGCCTTAATCTTGGGAGAATGGATGAGGGAAATCTCTCACTTTCATGTGAAAGATATTGTTTTTGGAAGTCCCCTTCAGGATCAATAATTGCATACTTGCAAGTAAGTAATCCTTTTGAAGCAAACAAATAAGGTTTGGGTAAGGAATCAGGATTGAGAATTGTAGGAAAGTATTGCAATGGTGTTCTCATATATTATGGTCCAAATCCTGTTCCTCTATTGACAATTAGCAACAGAGTTGTCAACACCTGGAATGCTTCATTGTTACAGCCTCAAACCCTCACAGCTTCAAGCTTAAACTGTTTACCGTGGACCTCACCCCATTCCTAAGAGGTCCGTAAAGGGGGGAGTGCATAAGCGCACCAGGTGCCTGTTGTCCCTGTCTTACTGTCCCCATTTATCTGTATTTACTTCCTTTGTTCATGTTTATGTTCACACTTATACTTGCTACCTTGTACCTGTTTGACAAATACTAAAAATAAATAAGTAAAATAAATTCAAAAGGACGAAACTGGAGCCTGATTGGAATTATGCAAATGAGGTTAAAACTACACTGACTCTCAGACAGCACCTGTGTGTAGAGAGCCATGGCGATATCCAGAAGCTGTTAAGGCAATAGTAGTTGTAGAAGCATGTGTTGAACCCAGGGAGGCCAGGAAAGTTTAGAAAAAGGTTCAGGCAAGCTCCCCTTTGACTCTATAGGGAAATGTTTCTCAATCTTGAAAACTTTAAGACATGTGGACATCAACTCCCAGAATTCCCCAGCCAGCATGCTAGCTGTGGAATCCTAGGAGTTAAAGTCCAGAGATCTTAAGTTGCCAAGATTGAGACACGCTGCTCTGTCTAAGACATAAGAGGGAGGGAAAGGAAAACATAGGCAGACTTCCAAAATTTTGCCTTGTTTCAACATAGTTCTAGTCTTCCTGGGGAAACAAGGTTTTCTTATAAGCTAACATGACCTGCATGCTTTTGTATCTACCAGGTTTGTAAACATTGAGCAATAGAATGTGGTACAGAAGTTTTATCCCATTTTGGAAAAGGAGAGATGTAAAGATGTGGGAAAATAAAGCTGGAAACATCAACAAGAAAGGAAGAAATAGTCTATCAATTGGGACATAGGTTTATAGTCCCCCCCAATAATAATTATGTATTAATATTTTCAAGGCTGAAAAATGCTAATAAGCTATTTATATGTATAAATGCAAATTTAAAATAATTACCAGAATTTATTTATATTTCACAGAAAGCAAACCAATTAAATTTCCCATCCACATCACCTCAAATAAATTCAATTACTTTACACTCCCTACACATCATTCCAAATTAGTAGTTCTTCAATTAAACTGGAGATTATTTTCCACCCAGACCCAGATCCAATTCAAATTCTGCTCAATTAATTGTTGCATCTGCCACAATCCTTTCTTCTAAAAATCACCTATATGGTTCATTCAGGGAATGAAATATAACAGCTCAGAGTTGTGGGTCAGATAAATGAATATTCTTTCGAGCATTTTATAAGAGGCGGAACAGCTAAATTAACATGACTGAAGAATATCTGTGGTTGTATTAAATAGTTCTTTCTTCCTGTACTTCTTCCGTACACACAGAGCAACCAGGGATAGAATTCTCAGATACCAGTAAAGTTACTAATCTTGAATTTTGCAGCAATATAAATGCCGATTGCTGATGGACACAGTGCTCACTTGTCCTGATGACTTCAACTTGAAGTGTGCCAGTTAACATAGTCTTCCCATTGTTATTCAATAACAAATAGCATCCTACTCATGTGCCAAATAATTTTAAAATGTTAAGGTTTTATTATATGCTGTAATTATGTATTATATGCATTATATGATGTAATTGACTCCAATAAATTGTTTAGTACAAAGGGCATTCTTAGTAAAACATCATTGTGTTAAGTTCTGGAACAAAATTTGTGCATGGAAGATTTGGGGAGATGGCACAGTATGCAAGAAGGAGACAAAGAAAGAATCAGTAAAGATTTATTCAGGCAGGCCTATCAGACAGGTTTTTAAGAAAGGAGCTGCAAATCAGAAATGATGTGCAGAAGACAATAGATTAAAAAAATCCGTAGTATTTTTAAACAGGAGTGTACAAATAGAAGTGTACAAAGATATTGGACCTTAGATCTTCTTATGTCCTACACAGCTCATTAATAAGGGATAACAAAGATTTTAAAAGGAAGAAAAAGGCTAACTCTGAAGTGTCCAGAAAGGAATGAGTCTCAGTGTTGGTTCACACATGCAGGGCTTTTATCATTATATGTATTGTGTAGTGGGCTTCAGTAGGCAAGAACCAGACCAGCATAGTTACAACATCATTTATTGACTCAAAACTGGAACTGAGGAACAGCAGGCAAATGCCTGTAATTTATACTCTGGGTCCACAGGGTCTTAACCAATCATAATAATTGAAAAACCCACCCAAATATTAATGTTCAAAGTTTCCCTCCAAAACAGTTGGAGCTAACAGAGAGGGTCATCTAAAGGTTAGTTTCAATTTAGTAGGGTTTAACACAACTATATACATTCAACACATAATAATATGTTTGATATTTAATACAGCAATTGATTAAATCAGGGGTTTCAGAAACTTGATTCACAAGTCTAAAGAAAGTGGAATAGGTTGTGGTGGCTGCTATTCAATTCAATATTCTTAGCATGGGTGAAAAATGAACACTACATATGGATGAGGAGCTCCTCCATACAAAGGAGATTCTCCAGGAACACTCTGCAAGTAGAAAGCGCATATGTTGGTTCATTCACAGAGTTGTTTTTGCGCAGGTGTCAAGTTACCTCAATGTATGACACACGTCATTTGGACCATACTTTATGTTAACATGGATCCTTTTATATGTGTTGCTTTAAAAGGGACAGTAAAAGTTGTATATGTGAGAACCTGTATATACTCTTGTAATTAAGCTGCTGAAGGAGACAATCTAAAAGTTATGTGTGCCTCATTTTGTAGGAATCATAGGGGAAGAGATATCCATATGCATTACCTCACCTAATTCCTGCTTTCCCTATACCCATGATGGCGAACCTATGGCACGCATGCCACAGGTGGCACACCGAGCCATATCTGTGGGCATGCAAGCGTTTCCCTAGCTCAGCTCCAGCGCACATGCGTGCACCGCCCAGCTGATTTTTGGGCCTTCCGGGCTGCCGGATGTTGGGAAATGGGCTGTTTCCGGCCTCTGGAGGGCCTCCGGGTGGGTGGGGAAGGCCGTTTTTGCCCTCCCCAGGCTCCTAGAAAGCATCTGGAGCCTGGTGAGGCCAAAAAACGGGCCTACTAGGCCCACTGTGCCATCACGTGCCAAAAGTGGGGGGAGCACGGGGGGGTCACGTGCGCATGCGCAGGGCGGGGGCACATTGAATTATGGGTGTGGGCATGCACACGCACGACCCCCCCATGGTCCACCCACTTTTGGCATGCGATGGCAAAAAGGTTAGCCATCACTGCCCTATACTGTTATCAGAGGTGGTATTCAGTCGGTTCAGACAAGTTCACCTGAACTGGTAGTGGAAAGCGCAGGGGGCTCTATGCCATCCTATTTAGGCATGCTTTTGAGGCTGTGTACATGCTAGGAAGCAGTGGTGGGATTCAATTTTTTTAACAACCGGTTCTATGGGCGTGGCTTAGTTGGGGGTGTGGCTTGGTGGTCATGTGACTGGGTGGGCTGGCTAGCTGGTCATGTGACCGGGTGGGCATGGCTATGTGCATAGGGTCTACTCAGAGGGCTGAAAAATGTCATTTCTGACTGGTCCTCGCACTTATGACCATCCTCACATTTATGCCCATGCAGCATTCTTAACAACCATGTCAGTCATTTCACCACTACTTCCCTTCATCACAGTGACAAGATAGGGCGCAAAACGTAAAATGTGAGGACAGTCGTAAATTCAAGGACTGGTCAAAAGTGCGAGGACTGGTCAAAAATAACTTTTTCAGCCTTCTGACTAGTCCATATGCACATAGGGACTATTCAGAGGGCTGAAAAAAGTCATTTCTGACTGGTCGTCACATTTTTGACTGGTCCTCGCACTTATGACCTTCCTCACATTTATGCCCGTTGCGGCATTCTTAACAACTGTGTCAGTCATTTCACCACTACTTGTCTTCACCATGGTGACAAGATAGGGCACAAAACGTAAAATGTGAGGATGGTTGTAAGTTCGAGGACTGGTCAAAAGTGCGAGGACCAGTCAAAAATAACTTTTTCAGCCCTCTGAGTAGTCCATATGCAAAAAAGGACTACCCAGAGGGCTGAAAAAAGTGATTTCTGACACGTCTTTGCACTTTTGACCGGTCCTCACCCTTATGGTCCTTTCTTTTGTGTTTTAAAATCTTGTGTTTTAAAATCTTGTGTTTTAAAATCTTCCCCTAAATTTCCCATTGTTTGCACCTACCTTTTTTGGTGAGGAAAAAGAAAAGAAATCTTCTTGCCTAATTTTCCAACGTTTCAGCAAACAGAAAAGCCAACAGCCTGCTCTACTTTCAGTTTCATTTTTCAGCATAGCTGGGGAAAAAAAATCTGTTCCAGCACTCTTTGCAAGCAAGCAGCAGAGCCCTGAGCAAAACAGCTGAGAGCAAATCAGCTGAGAGTCGGGAAGCCGATCTAATCAACGGGCTAATTAGCCTATGTTGAAGGTCCACAACCCAATAAAATTACAAAAAAACACCGAACCATTTGTTAAATTAATTTAATTTTGTTTTATAGTATTTTAATGTTTGTATTGTGTGTTTTTAATTTTGGCTGTTCACCGCCCCGAGTCCTTCGGGAGAGGGGGCGGTATAAAAATTTAATTAATTAATTAATTAATTAATTAATTAATTAATTAATTGCTCACCCGCCCCTCGCCCACCACTATTTATTGGCAATAAATAGTGGTGCGGAGGGGCGGGGTAAGGGGCGGGGCGAGCCAGCAATTTAACAAACAGTTCGGCCGAACCGCCTAGAACCAGCAGAATCCCACCACTGCTAGGAAGACACGCGCATGTGATCAAAGCACATGCACGGAAGGCAGGGCGCATGTGTGGAAGGCACACATGCGCACGGTGAGCCGGTAGTAACATAATGTGAAACGCACAGCTGACTGTTATCCTGAAGACTTGCTGGATTGGACTCCCTGCTTCCTATAATCTTATCTATAGTCCAAAGGGGAAGGGAGGGGTGTTCACTATGCAAACACCATGGTTAACATTTCTGTTGCAGACATGATTAGTGTTTCAGGCAGGCCTAGTAATTTGCATGTACAATCATATGAAAAGACAATAATATGAAAATATCATTTTTTTTTTTTTACAAGAGTGAGTTTTGGGTTGACAACGTGGAAAATCTATTTATACTTTTTCTAAGAAAAGAATAAGTTATAAACATATTTGTTATTAGTGTGTATAGCAGTACAGTTGCTCATTTTACCTTAGGTGTAATTATACACGAAGTATGTGCTATCATTAATGGAAGAGAATTTAAAATTTTGAGCAACAGAATTATATTAATAAACAGAGAATCAAAGCCACCTTTTCTATAACGGTGTGGCTTGGCACTTTAAAACCTCTGTGGATTTAATACTTTCACATCCCCCATTAGATGGCTGTGTTGTGCTGTTTAAATTGTGAAGCAAGCAGTTCATTCACATTTCTCTTCTCAAATTTCCCAGCTATACAATTTCTTCAACATTAGTGATATGATCACTAATAATCAGGATAATCAAAAAAAAAAAAAATGCTTGTCCAGTCTGATTGAATGAAAAAGGGGAAAAAATATATATTCTGACCAGGTGTGGGTTTGCATTTTAAACTCAGTTAAATCATAGCAGGCTCAACGCTACAGAAACAGAACAGTTTCCTTTTACCCATCCTGCTGCTAAACTCATTTACTGTGGAACGAGAGCATTCTTTTATAGAAAAAGGAAAATATACTCTACAAGTAAATGATATAAGATCAGCATCTATAAACTTGTACATGCCTGCCCACTCACAGATCATAAACGATTCAATAAAATAAGAAAGAAAGGATGTTATAATGAACAGCCCGTGCTTGTAAATCTCTGGCTTTACACATTTGTGGACTGCACTAAAAAAAAAAAAAAAAAAATCAGATAATTACCAGTCAGATTTAATTACCAGTTCTATTTAGAGGGCACTAAATTCAGTCTCCCCATCACTGAAAGGAGGTGATTGCATCAGCTTGATTGCTGAACGCAGGTCCTGCTTCAGCAACTGAAGGCCTGTGTTTTGCTGAGAAGGAGGTGATAGGCTTGACTAATTCGGGTCTGAGCTATCTTTTTTTTTGTTCAATAAATTCACCTGGGCCAAACATTCAGGAAAACCTTCAGTTATTAAGATACATTTCATGGTAAATATACATTCAAGCCACTTTTAAAGCTCATTGTGTTGCTTTTTTTTTTTTTAAATACTTGTATATATAAAAAAAGATTTTAAAAGAACACAAATTTATGTGAATATTCATCACTCCTGGAATGTTCAGTGCATTTTTGCTTACATTGTAGTAGATAATTGATTCAGTTACACGAAAGAAGTTTCTTATTTTAGAAGGGGAAAATTAAATAGCTAAAGTAGGTGAGAGACAGCAAATTTCTAATTTGTCCCCCAGCTGATACTATGACTGAACAGATGTTCACATTAAGAAAGAGTCTTCAGATTATTGTATAACTCGTAATGATGGGTAGCCTAGATGATTTTCGTAAAAGAGATCACAAGTAAAGGTATCCTCAACTTACAATTCCAGTTCGGACCAGAATTTCTGTTGCTAAACAAGGTTAAGTGGAGTTGTTCAATTTTATGACCTTTTTGCCACAGTCATTAAGTGAATCACTGTAATAGTTAAGTGAATCACCTGGTCGTTAAGTCAATCTGGCTTTCCCAGATCATAAGGTCATAAAATGGGACAAAATTCACTTAACAAACGTCTCACTTAGCAACAAAAATTTGGGGCTCAGTTGTGGCCATAAGTTGAGGACTATCTGTATACTGTAATTGCAGTGATGTAATACAGGAAAATAGGACATGGTTCAACTCTGAATCTTTTTTTTTCTCCACAGGCCAACAGAAGTGATACTTCAATCAGAATAGAGCTGGAAGGGACTTTGGAGGTCTTCTAGTCCAACCCCCTGCTCAAACAGGAGACCCTATACCAGGGGTGAGTTCTAATTTGTTTTACTACCGGTTCTGTGGGCGTGGCTTATTTTGTGGGCGTGGCTTGGTGGTCATGTGACTGGATAGGCGTGGCTTAGTGGTCATGTGACCGGGTGGCTATGGCTATGTGTATAGGGACTACACAGAGGGCTGAAAAAAGTCATTTCTGTCAGGTCCTCGCACTTTTGATTGGTCCTCACACTTATGACCATCCTCACATTTATGCCCATGCAGCATTCTTAACAACCATGTCACTCATTTCACAACTGCTTCTCTTCACCATGGTGACAAGATAGGGCAAAAAATGTAAAATGTGAGGACAGTTGTAAGTTCGAGGACTGGTCAAAAGTGCAAGGACCAGTCAGAAATAATATTTTCAGCCCTCTGAGTAGTCCATATGCACAAAAGGACTACCCAGAGGGGTGAAAAAAGTGATTTCTGACAGGTCTTCGCACTTTTGACCGATCCTCGCACTTATGACTGGTCATCATTTATGCCCATTGTAGCATTCGTAACAACCATGTCATTCATTTCACAACTGCTTCTCTTCACCATGGTGACAAGATAGGGCGAAAAATGTAAAATGTGAGGACAGTCGTAAGTTTGAGGACTGGTCAAAAGTGTGAGGACCAGTCAAAAATAACTTTTTCAGCCCTCTGAGTAATCCATATGCACAAAAAGATACTGCAATAGAGAGGGATGAAGGAAGGAGAAGAGAGGGAAGGAAGAGAAGGGAGGAAGGAAGGGAAGGGAAATTAGAGTAGGAGTGAGGGTAAGAGAGGGAGGAAGAGAGGAGGAGAAGGAGAAAGGAAGAGGAAGTAGGGAGGAGAAGAAGAGGGGGGAAAGAGAAAGTAAGAAGGAAAGCAAAGAGAGAGGTGGTAGGTTTGAGGAGAAAGATTGCTGTACAATAAAAAAGATGAAAGGGAAGAAAGGCAACCCCAAACAAATATAAAGATATTAAGATAAAGAATGAATTGTTAAATTTTTAAAAATAAAAGAGAACAAATATGAATAAATAGCAATAATTAGAAACACACATACAAACATACAATGTATTTTCTTTGAACAGAGTATTTGGCTGATTCACAAATTTAAACAGTGTTTAGTCATTTCAATTAAATTTACAATTTCTATATTTCCTTTTTGCCATATTTATTCCTTATCTATTTTAGTAAAAAACCAATATTACCCTTCATCCTCATCTCTAATCTTAATCAAATTCAATTTTCCCTTCTATTCTATATCATACCCCTTCCCATTGTCATCTATTTTTATATCCATCTTCACATTGGTTAATTATGTAATATTAGTTGTTTAATACAAATTCAACATTTTAATATAAATCAATTAGTTATATGACTATCTTTTTTGTACATTAATCAATATGAACATGAATATTCCAATTATTTCCATGCCATCCAATTTCTTACAAATCAATTAATTATATTTACCAATAATAATAAACCAAATAATTTCCCCCATATATTCCTCCAAACCACAACTTAACCATTTCTGCTTTCAACACAATATACAGTTAATAGTATCTCAATTATTACAATTCCCTAGTTAAATAGAGCTTTTTTTCTTTTGTGTTTTAAAATCTTAAACTATCCTCTTTTGCCCTAAATTTCCCATTGTTTGCACCTACCTTTTTTGGTGAGCAAAAAGAAAAAGAAATCTCTCCCTGCCTCATTTTATCACGTTGCAGCAGAGCCTGCTTTACTTTCAGTTTCATTTTTTCCCTAGCATAGCTAGGGGAAAAAAAATCTGCTCCAGCACTCTTTTTAACTAGCAGCAGAACCCAGGCAAAACAGCTGAGAGTAAATCAGCTGAGAATCGGGAGGCAGATCTAATCAACGGGCTAATTAGCCTATGCTGAAGCTGAAAGGAGTTGTTTTTTCTTGCTGTTTGCTTGCAAGGAGGTAACTGCTGTGAGGCACAGGCCAAAGGGTGGGGGCCACCCTCCTTGCCATTTAGCATCCCACTGTCGCCCCCTTTTGCCTCTAGCGCCCCCCTAAGGCATAGTACCACCCACTTTGGGAACCACTGGCTTGACTACTTAACAACTGGTTCTACTGAAGTAAAATCCCACCACTGGCTCTACCCATTTATTTTTGCAGACACCGATCTACTCATTTGTTTTCTTTTAACACTGATCAGCTGTAGGGCGGCCCTTTGAAGCCCCGTGGCAAGAGTTTAAACAGTTTTTTTTCCCCTCTAGCCATCAGCTGGGACTCAGGAGGCAGCAAAAGATTGGGGGTGGAGCCAAATAAAAGGTAAGAATAATGCGGGAGGGGTGGGGTGGTGGGTGGGGGGGAGAACTGGTTCGGTGACATCATATCATCACTGCGGGAACCGGTGCGAACCAGGAGCAACCCACCACTGCCCTATACCATTTCAGACAATCTTTTCTTAAAAGCCTCCAGTGATGAAATCCCTACAACTTCTGAAGGCAAGCTGTTCCACTGGTTAATTGTGCTCACTGTTAGAAAGTTTCTCCTTAATTCCAGGTTGCTTCTCTCCTTGATTAATTTCCATCCATTGTTTCTTGTCTTGCCCTCTTGTGCTTCCGAAAATAAATTGACCCCCACTTCTTTGTGGCAGCCCCTCAAATACTGGAATACTACTATCATGTCACCCCTGGTCCTTCTTTTCTCTAGACTGGTCATACCCAATTCCTGCAACCGTTCTTCGTATGTTTTTGTCTCCAGGCCTACTACATGTCAGACTGGCTGGATAAAGGATGGGATCCCTTTCCATTGGTAGTGCACAAAACCTTCAGTGAATTTCCATGTTTTAGCAGTGATTCTGAGAGTATAACATACTGGAAAGCAGAAAAACGAAGAAGATAATTAAATGCAGTAAATATTTCATTCCTTTTCTTTCCTACCTGACTCATGCAATTTAAATGATAATTCTTCTTTGCAAGTTTTATTTCTTTTTTTCATTAAACGGTAAAGGTAGCATTTCAGCTGGCTAAAGATCTTTTGTTAAGGCTCAAAGTGTTTTACAAGTTGAACGTATCGAGGTAGAGGTATAAATATCACTGAATTAAATGATGTCAATTTTAAAAGTAGGATTACAATCATACTGCTCTAGCAAATAGGGCATTGTTCAAGATACTTTAGTGAATTTTTCAATGTATCCCCTTATATGTATGTGCACTCAGTTTCATGAGCTCACGAAAGGGCATTTGAAAGAAGGCTTCTGAGAGAGATGATTTAGATCATAGAAAATACAGCGTATATATTTAACTTATTTTTTACAATTAGTTCCTATGCTTCTAGAAAGAGTTCCCCCTATTCTGAGTATGTCTACTCATGTATTCCTTTATTTAACTGTATTAGGAGTGGAAACAATTTAGAGCAACAAATTTTCATGGGAACAATGAGTGGTAAAAATATGCATCTCCTCCTGCTGTACATTTTATTGGAAGGCTGTTATGTTATACATGGTCTCTATGGCATAAATATTGTATGTGGCTTTGTGTAACCAAACTTCAAGAGATTTCATGGAATGAAGAACAAAGTTATATATTGTAATCTCTATGATTACTTTTTGATTCCAGTTCATAGTTTGAACCAGGACTCCTTGCAATTCTGGAATACATGCACTCCATTCAGTGCAGGGGTGGGTTCTATTTACCTTTACTATCGGTTCACATGTGGAGATCACCTATGATGATGTCTGGGTCAGTGGGTGGAGCCTCCTGCCAGTTTTACTACCAGTTCTTGTGAACCGGTCCGAACCAGGGGCAACCCACCACTGATTCAATGTCCATGTAATCTAAATTCTTTAACCTCAAACGATCATTACTCATCTCAAACAATCTAAGTGTCAGAGCTCACTGTAACAGCATTGCCAAAAAAGCATTAAAAGTTGTTAACCTAATCTTGCATAGCTTCTTCTCTGGTAACATTGGAACTGCAAACTAGGGTATACAAAATTTTTGCTAGACCAATTCTTGAATACAGCTCAACTGTCTGGAACCCGCACTGCATATTGGACATTAATACAATCGAATGAGTCCAGAGCTATTTCACAAGAAGAGTCCTCCACTCTGCTGCTCGCAACAGAATACTTTATGCCACCAGACTTGAAATTTTGGGCTTAAACAACTTGGAACTTGGCAGTCTTCGTTCTGACCTAAGTGTAGTACATAAAATTATCTGCTGCAATGTCCTACCTGTCAATGAATACTTCAGCTTTAACCACAACAATACACAAGCACATAATAGATATAAACTTATGGTAAACCGCGCCAAATTTGATTGTAGAAAATATGACTTCAGTAACAGAGTTGTTAATGCCTGGAATGCACTACCTGACTCTGTGGTTTCCTCCCCAAACCCTCAAAACTTTAACCTTAGACTGTCTACTGTCGACCTCACCCCATTCCTAAGAGGTCTGTAAGGTGCGTGCATAAGTGCACCAACATGCCTACTGTCCCTGTCCTACTGTCCCCATTTATTTGTATCCATTTCATGTATAAATAAAATAAATAAATAAAATAAAATAAACCTGTAATTCCTTCCTTTCTTCCCTCCCTCCCTCCCTCCCTCCCTCCCTCCCTCCCTCCCTCCCTTCTCTGACCTAATGCTAGAGAAAAAGATAAAACACCTTTAGTCATGTTATTGGTGTTAGAGAAATCTAACACAAGCCAGATGTGGAATTTAGAAAGTTACAAACATTATACACTCTGCCTGGAAAACTGCACTTGAATTACAATCCAAACACTTCTAATTTCAAATTCAGCTCATAAGGAGATGATAAATTGTCTTAATCCAGGTATACGGAATCTGTATCTGCCAGATAATGCTGTATTATAACTCGTAGTACACCTAACTGTAATGGTTATCATAAGTAATGCTAGGGATTGTAGTTTAACAATGACTTGAGGGCCAAAGGTTCACCTCCTTGCCTTAATTCCAACTGGTTCTTCACCATTCAATCAGTTTCCTCAAAACAGAAGTAAAAAAAAGCAAGGAAATAGTTCAAACATTTGCAGTTAAGACACTGTTATCTAATGCTAGGAATGGTATGTAACGTTAACTTTGATTGTGTTATGAACTTTTCTGTTTCACCAAAAAGGGAGTGATAAGAAATTATAGTTTTGAAATGGATATTCACAAGGGAATAGTTCTTCATTACAGGCTCCTGGGCAGTCAGTGTCTGGGAAAGAACAATTCTCTACTACATGTAGTCCTCGATTTACAACCATTTGTTTAGTGACCATTTGAAGTTGCAATGGCACTGAAAAAAGTGACTTATAGCCATTTTTCACACTGACAACCATTGCAACATCCCCATGATCACGTGATCAAAATTCAAACACTTGGCAACTGGTTTATATTTATCACTGTTGCAGTGTCCCAGGGTCATGTGATCACCTTATGCGACTTTCTGACAAGCCAAATCAATGGGGAAGCCAGACTCACTTAACAACCGTGTTACTAACTTAACCACTGCAGTGATTCACTTAACAACTGTGGCAAGAAAGGTAGTAAAATGGGGCAACACTCATTTAACAACTGTCTCACTTAGCAACATAAATTTTGGCCTCCGTTGTGGTCATAAGTTGAGGACCATCGGTATTATATTAAAAAATGTTCCTAAAGTGATATTTGGCTGAAGTAGCAATGGATGATTTATTTTTTTTAATTTCTTCCTTCAATTTTCCCCCCTAAAACCAGCATAATCATGTGAATTCCAATGGCCTACAAAGAAAAACATAATAGAATCATACAATCATGGGACAATTATAGTATTAAATTACTTTAAAACTGGATAAATAATTTATTTAACATATGCACGAGGGGAATCTTTACCTTTACTTTTTATGGCATTCTCTTGGCTAATTAAAAAAGCCAACATGACAATTCGCTGGTGCTGAAAGTACCACAATAGGGTCATAATGGAGAAACTTCTTTTTCCTTGACCACCCTGATTTCCTGATAGTGGGGAAATTTCAACTATTTTTCTTGAATCACTCATATTGGATAGATTAATTCGGATTTAATGAAGAAGTTCTCCTAATGTTCAGTGGTCAAGTCACATAGAGTTTTATAGGTTAAAACGAGCACTTTAAATTTCATCCAATACAGGCATGCCAAGGTACACAGCACAGGTGCAATACGATCATGGTGTCTTTTGCTATTAACCTGCACTACTATTGATCTTCTCATCTTCTCATTGTTCCCATCACCCATCTCTTCCCACTTATGACTGTATGACTATAACCTTGTTGCTGGTATCCTTATGATTTATATTGATATTGTTTTCTGATTGCTTATTTGTACCCTATGACTATCATTAAGTGTTGTACCTTATGATTCTTGATGAACGTATCTTTTATGTTATGTACACTGAGAGCATATGCACCAAGACAAATTCCTTGTGTGTCCAATCACACTTGGCCAATAAAAAAATTCTATTCTATTCTATTCTATTCTATTCTATTCTATTCTATTCTATTCTATTCTATTCTATTCTATTCTATTCTATTCTATTCTATTCTATTCTATTCTATTCTATTCTAACCACAAATGCTCCATTTTTTTTTTACTGTTGCAGATTTTTAAAGGCAGTGCCCTACAGAATATTGTGAAGTAATCTAACTAGGTGTTTATGGGAATTATTATTGCTCAATCTTCTTCCTTATTCCTGGCCCATTATCCTCCCTAGCCTCCTCAATGTCTGACTCCGTTGCCAGGTCCGCAGGCTGCTGGTGGACCACAACAGGTGGGACCATATCTGGTGCATAGCTGTGGTCCTCCTGACCACAATTTCTACTTGCCCTTCCAGGAGGAATGCTGTTTGATAGGATTGCAAGGAACCTGGTGATCATTCTCAGCCAGATCAGAAGTCTTCAGCCCATCCCAGATAAATGGCTATCTAATCTTTGTTTGTAACCCTCCAGTGATGCAGCTCCAACGTTCTAGGAGGCAGACTGTTCTACTGCCGAATAGTTCTCATAATAATTAAAATATAAATTTTAATTGTAAAATAATTTCTCTTTATTTCAAATTTGGATTTCTCTCTGTAATTTTGCCGCACATTGATTTTTGTTATACCCCAAACCCCAGAGAGAATACATGGAATTCCTCTTCTCTGCGATAATCTTTCAGGTATTGGAATTTATCAGACTTTATTGCAGAAATCACATCCAGAAAGCACACACAGATAACTGATTCAGCAGGATTCATTAACTTCTCTTTATATACATAATAACACATACAATATCAACAGCAGATTCTTCCAACGTGGTAGAGACTAACAGGCAAACACAGGCAGAGGAGAGAAGCAGTTTCAGTTCAGCAGTCAAGTTTCAGTTTCAATTCTCAGCTCAGCACTCGGAACTACAGAGCCATGCCCAGGCTCCTTCCTGTCTCAGCTCCTATTGGCTGACTCACTTGCTATGCCTATTCATTGGCTGACCTTGTTACCATGTCTCCATTCTGGTTCATGAATATTCTGACAGAACTGTTATTAGGTTTGCTTGTAACCCTGTCTTCTTTAAGTTAAGCATACGTAGTTCTTCTAAATGTTCTTCATAGGATTTGGGTTCTAAGTCCCTCACCATCTTTGTTATTGTTTTGTTCACTTTTTTTTCCAGTGATCTCAAGTCACAGAGTTGCTGTCTCAGGCGAAGCATTACCTCCAAGAGGTCACCCAAGAGCCACCAGAGAACCTTGATGTACAAATAGGAACTCTATCTTGCTTGAGTTTAACTTTGGCCTATTTCTTCTAATCCATATCTTTGACTGCTTTGTATTGTGCAACCAGATGATATATAATTGTGTTTCATCAGCATATTGATGATATTGCATTCTTGAAGACAACAGGAGGGTCTGCACCCAAAGATTTTATGTAGATGCTGAAAAGGAATGGGGAGAGGAACAACATCAGAGGTCACCGACCCAATATTTTCTTCTCTGTTCCCAGATCTGAGAGTAAAGTTTGTGTGAAGCTCCTATCATATTTTCTATTGTGATTTTATTTTCATTTTTGTTTCTGGTTTGGGCTGTCATGTTTGTTTCATGTGTTTTTAAATGGTTTGCAATTGTTTATTTAATTCTGTAAACCACCCAGAGTTTTCTGGATTGGATTCTCATAATGAATTTCATTAATGAAACGGATTCTCTTCTATTGGAATTTGGTTAGGTAAATAAATAAAACCGCTGACTGAACCCATCCACTGAGAAAAGAGTGGAGCTACTGAAGCATAGTGTTTCCAAACCCTGTGGGTGGTTCCAGATAGATATTGTGATTAATGGTTTCAAAGCCCACCAATAGGCCTAATAAGACCATAAGAAGTGCACTTCCAATTTGGGTCCTAACAAAGGGTCATCTGCTTATACAACCAGCACAATTCTGTCCCATGTCCAGGGTTGAACCCTGACTTAACATGGTCTAGATCAGGGGTGTCAAACTCATGTCATCACAGCGGCATCACATGATGTATCAGGACTTTTTCCCTTTCACTAAACTGGGCATGGGCATGGCCAACATGTGACGCATCTGGCCTATGGGCCGGGAGTTTGACAGCCGTGGTCTAGATAATCCAATTTCACATAGGTATCCTATAGTTGTCTGTTTTCTCAACAATCATCCATTTAAAGTATGATGAGAAATCGAATGTGAGACACTCACTTTAGACCACCGAGAAGGAAAATAGAGGTAGCTTAAGATATAATTCATGCCAGTTCTGTTGGGCTATATAGATCCTCAATGTGACTCAGAGAGTTAATTGCTGATGGAGCTCCGATTACAATGTTTTGATTTGGTTTATTTTTATTTTGCTTAGATAGTGTCTTTATCTTTAAGATATAAAATCTGATCTTTGTTTTACTGAAGATAGTTGCATTGTAAACACTTAGGACACAATTCAAGACAAAGCTTAGCATTCTTCAGTGTATTGAAATACATGGGTTTTATCTTTAATGTAGCTTTGGCTGAAATTCATTCCCCAAACATTGAATGGTTTCCTACATTTTTCAATTTCAAATATTAATGTATTTATAGCTTGGGAGTCTTTTCCTGGCTGCTGCTCTCATACCCTGACACTTATTAAACAAGCTGCTGTGTTGTTATTCATGATTTGGGAATTGGAAACTGTTTATATTTCTAAACTTTTAATATAATGCCATATGACTGCATTGCAGCTATTCAGTTAGTCAGAAAAGAAGCCAATGTAAAATAGAGAAAAGTTGGTTCTCAGATATTTCAGGTATCTCAGCAGCTTTGATACAAAGATGTACTAGGGGTTATCTCTCTTTCCAATACAACTGAATAGTAACATTATTATCAAAATAGCTATACAAACTTGTGCGCCTACTGACACATGTACATATGTGAGAAGGAATGGGGAAAATTATACTTGAATTATACTTGAAGTAAAAAAAATAACCTCCAAATGATATGCCAGGGATAGTCAACCAACTCTCCCTTAAGCACCTTGCCTGGTTTTAGGATCAGCTTTTGTTTAAAAAAATGTCTCTACCCCACATATAAGGGACACGGTGGCTCAACGGCTAAGACATTGAGCTTGTTGATCAAAAGGTTGGCAGTTCAGCGGTGGGCTCCCGTTACTTGTTCCAGCTTCTGTCAATGTAGCAGTTTGAAAGCACATAAAAAATGCAAGTAGAAAAATAGGAACCACCTTTGGTAGGAAGGTAACAGCATTCCATGCACCTTTGACATTTAGTCATGCCGGCCACATGACAACAAAGACGTCTTCGGACAGTGCTGGCTCTTTGGCTTTGAAACGGAGATGAGCACCGACCCCTAGAGTCGGGAACGACTAGCACATATGTGCGAGGGGAACCTTTACCTTTACCTTACCCCACAAATGTCTAGCACAGGCATGCTTAGGAAATGAAAGAAGTGGATAGCTAGATCCCCAAAGGTGCTTTTTCAAAAGACAACAGGACTTTCTTTGTTTCTGCTTGAACAAGTTTTACTTCTCATCCAAGAAGCTTCAGAACTGAATAAGCTTCTTGGATGAGAAACAAAATGTCTTCAAGCAAAAACAAAGAAAGTCGAGTTGCCTTTTGAAAAAGCACCTTTGGGACAATCATGACTTGGATGACTCAGAATCTCCATGGACAGATAACTAGATCTCAAAACCATAGTTACTCATTGTGGAAGTTATGCCATCTTATCAGAAAAAGCAGCGGTGAAATCCACTTATCTTTGCTACTGGTTCGGGAATGGGAGCGCGCGGGACGGCGCATGTGCTATTCACATGCATACGCCTCTTCTGCACATGCGCAGAACCTTCTGTGCATGTGCAGATAGTAAAAAAACTGGGATGTAATAACATCCCGTTGGGTGGGCAGAGCCTCCTGCCACCGGCGCTACCAGTTCGGTGAGCCGGATAGAACCAAGGGGATTTCACGGCTGAGAAAAGGCCAAAGTATACTGGAAGAGGGAATACTATAAAGAGGTGGAATTATCAGTTGGCAGTCTGATGGGCTTCCCACCATGCAAATCATTTTGCAAGAGTGTCTAAACATTTCCCATGTTGAATGAGCATTATAACAAGCAAATTGCCAACACCAAATGCATTTCTTGGAACTTCTTAAAAGTGGATAGAGAAGAGACAAATATCTAATTACTGAGCAATACCCACACTGTTGGGTTTCATCAATGGTTGTAGGTGAATTACTTTTCCGTCAACTTGCCTTGCAGTAGTCAGTGCCTACTTATTTAAATTCTGAACTAAGCCCAATTAATTCAACTAACATGTACCTCCATTTAGTATTAATTTTACTTAACATGATGATATAGAATCTGATAAGTGCTCATCAAGCTGGCCCTGGTGACCAACCCAGATTGGATCCAACTGTGGGTTTCACATTTTGTTACTACCGGTTCACTATGTGCACCTGCCTTCCCTGCATGCACCCGGCCTTTCACACATGCTTTGCTCACATGCATGCCTTCTGCACATGTGCCTAGCCTCAAAAAGTGCCTAAATAGGATGGCATACAGCTGGGGCGGATGGGTGGGCCCACTCATGATTTCTGCTACAGGTTCACCTGAACCGGTTGAATACCCCCTCTGATTGGATCCTGTAAAATTTAATTATCTTAGTTACTGTAATAGTGTGACAGAATTGGAGGCTTAGGTTCCAACTCCAATACAAGAAATACATCTCTTTTTTTATTGCTTCTGAGATGTTGCTTTGCAGCAAGCATAGGCATCATAGTGTGCAGCCCCCCGAACCCCTCTTTTCTGCAGACTTTGGAACTACCACTGATCATACTTCCTGAAAATTGGTGACAAGGTTCCCCACCATTCATAAACCATCATGTAAGTCCCAGGATAGGCTTTATGTAATTGTCAATAAATAAATAAATAAAATCCTCATGCTTTCCCCATCATTTTATTTCTGAAAATCTTAACTTCACCCATTTCCCATTATTTATGCTCTCACTTCAGTCCCCGCTGAAATGTTGAATGTGGCCCTTAGTCATTAGAAGACTGTTCCCCCTTGCATTACATCTTGCAAGCTAACTTCCAAAAGCTTTCTTTTCCTCTCTACTCCGAGTGTTAAAGAGAGGATTCATTTTTTTTTATTAAATGCTCCAAGTTCACATTTCCCCCTGATGTAGATATCAAATTGCAGAGCATAGTCAGAAATGATGGCCATTATTATTCATGCTGGTACTGCATTGACAGGCATTACTATAATGACTCAGACAAATCACAAGGCAACTGACTGATGATGAGCACTTCAAAATGGTGTGGTGTGGTTGCATGGGGACTGTGGTTGCTATTCAGGATAGCTTTTCTCTTAGATCGTCCCTGCTTATAGAACTTGTTCACTGACAACTGCCTATATAATGTCATTACCTGGCTGTTGAAAAACCTTTGCCTGGCCCCGAAGCCCATTCATTGGCACTTAGTGGAAGGTTTGATGCAATAAAAGTCTGAAAAGATCCCCTCTTGTTAGAGGGGAGGGAAAGGTCTTGGAGGCACTTCTTGAAAAATACAGCTTATCACCATGGTTCTTCCAAACCAGCTGTACAGAATGACCTTTCTTGTAGGGAAGATAATAACTTTATGATAATGAAGCTGGAAAGCCATTCCCTGCACTGGTAATTTTATTTCTAATTGAATAGCTATATTTGATACATAGCAGCTTAACATACTCTGAAATAGTAGTAATATGATGTGCCAAGGAAGCTACCGTATTACATGTTTTGAATTCTAATCAGGAAATGGCTTTGTTTTCACAAGAAAAGAAGTTCAGATTTCCAGATCCCGCAAGTATTAGAACCTGTTCTCTGTGCCATGGATCCAGTGGTGGGTTTCATTTACCTTTGTTGCTGGTTCGCTCACGCGCACGCACTTGTTCGCTTTGCTCGTGCATGCATTACTTCTGTGCATGCACAGAGCGTATTTGATGACGTCTGGGTGGGTGGGCGGAGCCTCCTGCCACTACCAGTTTGCCTGAACCGGGGTGAACCGGTAGCAACCCACCACTGCATGGATCTCAAGATTCATGCTAAATTGGGACATCAATTCTCACTTCTTTTTTGGCTGTTTTAGTCTCTGCTGTATTATCTTCTCATTCTCTTCCCTCTACTTTCCTCACCAACAGCTGCTACCCATTGCAGGGATATCCTCATCCTTTGGTGTCTAAAGTTGATCAATTATGGTACTGTTAGCCTGACCTATGAGTGCAGTTATGGACTCTTCAGCCCAGAGGAATCCCCAACAATACTGCTAAATATGCATTATATATATATATTGATATATGTATTTTTTCCTGGGGAAGCGAAATTTTTCTGGGTCCTTTCCCTCTTTCCTAAGGTCTTTTTTTTTGGGGGGGGAAACCCCAAACAACAACAGAAGTCCTATACATAATGTGAGTTTTACTTTAAAAAGCAGCCAAGTTATTTTAAAATAAGAAAAGAAAAATGGTAGCTTATAAGGAGAAAAGACGGAAAAGAACAGAAAGAGTGGAAGGAAATCAAACAACATTGGAGGAAAAAACAAACAAACAAAGGGGAAATGGAGATTAACTGTCCATAGATTCCAAAATGTATTTTGCTCAGTTTTTCATATCTGCAAGAACCAATGGAAAGCAATAGTAGTGCCTCCAATATTGTGCCAGCTGATTGGATGGAAAAGGAAGAAGGGAAGAGATTGTTCCTTCTCTTTTCACTTAAAAAACAATTTTCCTTGTTTTTTGGAGGGCTTGGCTAGAATCACTTTTTTAGTAAATGTTGATAGATCCAAAGAGAACCGTTGTTGGGATTGGGTATGCCTACTTTAATGAAAAGAAGGACTATGGGTGACATGATAGCAGTGTTCCAATATTTGAGGGGTTGCCATAAAGAAGAGAGGGTCAACTTATTTTCCAAAGCTGCAGTTTTTAAGTTTTTAAGAAGAGATTGGGCAACCATTTGCCTGAAATAGTATAGGGCTTCCTGCCTGAGCAAGGGCTTGGACTAAAAGACCTCCAAAGTTTCTATAAACAGATTCTTTAAGATTTTATAAAAAAGATTCTATAAACAGAGGCATAGAATCAAAATCACATGATGTATTATTACTGCTTTATAAAGCCTTAGTAAGACTACACCTGGGATCCTGCATCCAGTTTTGGTCACCACATTACAAAAAAGATGTTGAGACTTTGGAAAAAGTGCAAAGAAGGGCAACTTAGATAATTAAAGGCCTTGAAACTAAAACATAAGAACAGTTGCAGGATTTGGGTTTGGTTAGTCTAAATAAAAGAAGGACTAGAGGCACATGTTAGCAGTATTCCAGTATTTGAGAGGTTGCCACAAAGAGGAGGGGTTCAACTTATTTTCCAAAGCACCAGAGGGCAAGACAAGAAAACAGTGGTTGGAAACTTATCAAGGAGAGAAGCAACCTGGAATTAAGGAGAGACTTCCTAACAGTGAGGACAATTAACCAGCTTGCCTTCAGACGCTGTGAGTGCTTCATCACTGGAGGGTTTTAAGAAGCGACTGGACAGTCATTTGTCTGAAATGGATAGGATCTTCTGCTTCAGCAGGAGCTGGACTAGAAGATCTCCAAGGTCCCTTCCAGCTCTATTCTGATTCTAATCAATTTAGATTCAATTATTCAGAAGCATAAAGAAGGAGCAAAATTTCGTAGTTAGCTGACACCTTTACAGAACAAGGAGGAAGAGGAAGAGGAGGAGGACGAATAATTGTGCCTATTCAGGTTCCTAACAGTGAGAACATTTAACCAGTGAAACAGCTTGCCTTCAGAAGTTGTGGGTGCTTCATCACTGGATGTTTTGAAGAAGAGACTGGACAGCCATTTGTCTAAAATGGTATAGGGCAGTGATGGCTAACCTTTTTGCCGTCGCATGCCAAAAGTGGGGAGAGTGCAGGGGGGTTGTGTGTGTGCTTGCCCACACTCATAATTCAATGCCCCCTGCCCCCCACGTATGCGAACCCCCCATGCAACCCCCGCTTTTGGCATGCGATGGCACGGTGGGCCTGGTAGGCCCATTTTTCGCCCTCCCCAGGCTCCAGAGGCTTTCTTGGAGCCTGGGGAGGGCAAAAACGGCCTTCCCCACCCCCAAGGAGGTCCTCCGGAGGTCAGAAATGGCGCATTTCCTGATTTCCGTTTGGCTTGGAAGGCCCAAAAATCAGCTGGCAGGAGTGCACATGCTCACTGGTGCTGAGCTATGACAACGCTCGTGTGCCCACAGATATGGCTCGTGCCATAGGTTTGCCATCATGGGTATAGGATCTCCTGCTTGAGCAGGAGGTTGGACTAAAGGACCTCCGGGGTCCCTTCCAGCTCTATTCTGGCAGTTTATGATATCATTGGCATGGGCAGAGATATTTTTCTATGTTCTTTTGTTTGGGGAGGGTTTTAAGAAAGTATAAAAGACTGCAACATATATTTTAGGCCTTGTAAAACATTAAGACACTTTTTTTTTTGGCGGCATTGCATTGTTATATTGCAAACTACTCACTTGCAAGTCAAGCAGTGTGAAACTGAATGAACAAACAGAAAATAAATAAACATATTTTGCCTTTCCAAAATTTGTCGTTGGGTCATCTTTACGAAACTATTGGTTCAATTGTCTAGGTTTTCCCTTTTTAATGAAAAGAAACGGATGCTTTAAGCCTTAAAGCCTAACTGAATCCTCACCAAAAATGGCCTTAAAATGCCACCCCTGCCTTTTTAATTGTGCTTAAAGTATTTTAGTTAAGCTCTGATATCCAGTGTACTACTTTTAAGAACAAAATAGATAAACACGTGGAGGGTGCCTTCCATTTTACTATTCTCACAGCTGTGCTACCATTTCAGAAATAAATTGTTCTAGAAACATATTTGGGTTAAAAGGCAATGGTAGGTTCCCTTTCCCCATACATCCACTTTGTGCAATATCCATATACCCAGGGGTGAAATCCAGCCAGTTCTATCTGGCTTGGGCGAACCGGTAGCAGTGGCTGTGGGAGGCTCCGCCCACTCACGCGGACGTCATGACATCACTTTTTTGTGACATTTTAAGTCACAATGCATGCGCAGACGATGGTGCGTGCACATTGGCAAACCGGAAGGGAAGGGAAGTAAATTTCACCCCTGCGATATGCTTATATATATTCATAGGATGAAAATATTGATTTCAGGATAAGAGAAAAAGAAGGAAAAAAAAAAACTCAGATCCTTTTCTGTGACAATTGTGTGATTTTTCCAATCAAAATCCAATAGACTCTCATTCTGGTTTGGGTTTTTGTTTTGCAAGAAACTGAAGACATTTCATTTGAAAATGAAAATTGAAGGAATTTAAATGCAAAGCACTTTGTTTTATTACACGAACTTTAATGTATTTTAACCTTGTACTATTTAAACTCTTGGTTATATATGTTCTTCATTATATCTTTTGGAAACTGATTATTAGTTGGGGTTTAGTTTTATGATTACATTGTGCAGTTTATGATTACACTGTATGGTTTCTTTGGGTACATTTAGAAGAACAGCGAAATATAAAACACCATATGCCCTGTGACAACAGGCAGGACTATTCTAATTTGCATACAGTGAAAGGAAATACAGTAGTAGTAGAAGTTTAATGAAAAATGATAGAGAAATGGTGAAAAATGCTGGAAGATTTGAGGCAAGTGAAAACAAAAATCTGGTCCTCACTTATTTATTTATTTTTAATTCCAAAACAATTTGCATTGTGGGACGGTGGATACTTGACAGAAAGACAACTTATATCCCCAGTACTGTTTATTTTCTCCCTTCAGTGGGTGAGAAAGAAGAAGTTGTGTAGAATTGCTCAGGTTGAAAGTTCTAATCATCCCAATCATTTCAACACTGAAGACAAATCTTCTGAAGCCAATTGTGTCTATGCAGCTTTCTCTACTTTGAAATTAAATCACCGAGTGCATCAGAGCTCCTGTACTCGAGCAGCTGGATAGGCCATTTTGTTGAGTAAAGCTCTCATTTTAAGTCTACTCAATATGCTTTTCCACAATGAACATTTCTTCATACTCATCAGATAGGCCATTTAATATTTGTTTTCAGACACAGTCAGTTAGATAATTCTCACAGCTTCTTTTTCTATTTTTTTTTTTTTTGAATAGAACTGAATATTTTCATCTGAGGATCATAAATCTCTGGAAAGCTTATTTGAAATAGCTTTCCCTTTGCTTCTTCTGATTGCCTTGCATAGCAGACTGATCTGATAAGCTCTTTTAATCAGATTACAAGGTCCACTGATTCTGAATATTACCCAATTCATGTCTCTAAATAAGGTAATGCAATGTTAAACTTGAAAATTCAATCTTAGGAAGAAGAACCTAGATGGACAGTAAATGAACTAACCTGCAATTCTTGCGGAGTGAATTTCCTTAACCCAAGAGTAAACATATTCTTCCTTTTCCCAAATAAATGTATGAGACAAACTAAACTGGAAACACTAAAGTGGTTTTACTGGACATAAGAAAAATGCAAAAAATCCATAGTAGGGCAATATATTTAGTTGGGCAAGTCGAGATTTTTCTTGCTGGAACACTACCTGAAATAATCTCCAGTTTTATCAATATTATAACTCTCTAGTTTATATCTGTTTCTGTTTTTCTTCTACCATGGAATGCATGTTTTCTCTCCAGGGAAAGAGCAGTACAAGTAACCATTGTATTTTCCACTTTCATAAGTGGAAAAGGAACCATTATTTATTTCTTCTTCCAAGCAGCCCTTAGGACAGTCCTAGGTGCAAGTAGAGCCCATCTCAGTTCCAGAGCGAGCTTAATTTGTCTGCAACCAATTCTCATATTTCAGTATGACTGCAAGCTTTCGCAAGCAATCACATCTATAGAAATAAAACTGGAATGCGGATCTATATAATTGCTGCATACTAAAGTTCTTATACAATTAATTGTTACCAAGAGTTTTGGATGGTCAATATGAAGATCTGCAAAGAGATCTGGTAATATGTTGGTTGTGTTGGAAGAAAAATCCAGTCCGGTTCCAAGCCAGGCGTGGAAAAAAAAATTAATGGAAGCTGGCTACAAGGAAAGAAGTTCTCTGTTTATTTGGTTTCTAGAAATATCAGTGGCAGCAGCAGGTTTCTGGGGTGGCTGACAAAATGGCTGAGTGAGTGGCTGGATTTTTATAGGGTGATTGAAATGCTCCAGGAGGTTGTGCAATGTAGTGAGTCTTGTGCCTTTTACTATTTCAATGGTGGTGGGTTGATCCTATTATGTCCTAAAGGTCATGTCCTGTCCTTAGAATTTGGGTGGAGGAATGCAATTTCTTAATCTCATCAGATCCAGTCTTCTGTTTATGAATAAATTGGCCCTGTTTTCTTGAATGGTTACAACATATGCATTCCTAACGGTCAGCCTCTTCAAGTTTCTTAGTTTGAAGCTGTTTTCCTAAGCCAGAAAGAGTAGGGTTGCTTTCTGCCTGTGTTAAGTTTTTTCTCCATTTCTCCTTCGGGGAAATATTCTATCCTGCCTCTTTTTAATATTAAGGATAGAGAACATTTTAATCAGGGGAGGGGGGCTTCCTGCAGTTGATTGATACTTATAAAGATCTCCTGATTGGGAATCCAGCCTTATGAAGATTTTAATTCAAGGATGTTCTGTAAGGGGCTGAGTATAGAGTGTGGTGATTATGCCATCAGATGTTTTGGAACCTTTCCCATGTCCCCCAATTCTCCAGCTCTGGACTTTGATCTTGGGACCATCCTAAAAAGACATCTGTGATGCCAACTGTGAGCCAAAAGGCTGGAAAATGGAGTATGGAATTGTTTGGAAGAATATCTTGGGAGTAACAATTGACTCTGAAGTAAGTTGTTGCTTTGGAGTATCTCTCTTTTTCAATAATTTCTATTTAGGTAACTGAAGCTTCTATTATCAAATCTGGAAGCAAATGTAATGGCTCTGTAAGTGTGTTTTCCACCTGGCCATTTATGTCCTTTAGGATTATCTGCATTATAATGATGGCAAGGGTTTACTGCAGGGGGTTATCTGAATTAATCACAGAATGTAAGGCAGGAAGGTACCATAGGGATCCAGCTAAACCCCTGCCCAATACAAAAATCCACCACAATAGTATTCCTAACAAATGGCTATCCAGCTTCTGTTTAAATATTTTCAATAAGTGTACTGCTTACCTGAATTTAATACTGCAGTGCATTCTTTAGCGATGACTTTTTAAAATAAGAAACATTGGGCTGTGATGTAAACATTTTCATAGAACTTCTTATATTCTGGAATTGGAGTCTTTTATAATGAAATAACAGTTAAATTGTAGATATCTTCTATCTTCTGTCTGACCTTGTACCTTAATTTTAACTTTCTGGAAACTCTGAACTGACAATGTCTTGCTGCTCAGCTCTTTGAATCTTGATAAATTATAATACTAAATTATTTCTCCTAACTCCTGGACTGGGTCTAGAACATGGCTGAACTATAATTACTCTCTACTAATGTTTGATTGGGATCTATTTGCCTTGGAGCTGTTGAAGGACAAAACTGTAATAGCACACTTTACAGAACCATTATGAAGATTTAGAACCATGGGTGCATATGAGCACTGAAATTGGGATTTACTATAAATCTATGTTTCTGCTATAGTTTAATTCTGGTTAGGTGCAGGCTAGTTCTTGCAATAGCCTATAACTAGATACAAATTTGTGATTTGAGCATCAGTCATGCTCCTCACTTTTTTTTTTTTTTTTGCTTATTATCTTGCCTTATAAAGAGTTTTGAAAAACTGAAAAGTAATTGTATGGAAAGCTGATCATACCTGGACACAGTATAGTAATGCTGAATAGAACTATCAGACAATACCTGGAATGTCAGGATCAGCTTCATTCAGAAAAAGAGACCATCTTGGTGTTCCTTGGTAGGGATGTTTTACATAGTATTTTATGATTCTGAGATGGCTTAATAAAAATGCTGCCTTCCTGTACATTTTTGCTAATGGAAGAAATTCAGGTCAATGAAATGTAATCAAATACAATATTATATCTCAGCCAAATTCTCATATTCTCTCTCTCTTTCTCCCCTTCTCTCTCTCTCTTCTTCTTCTTCTTCTTCTCTCTCTCTCTCCTTCTCTCTCTCTCTCTTTCTCTACCTCTTTCTCTCCTTCTCTCTCTCTCCTTCTCTCTCTCTCCTTCTCTCTTTCTCCTTCTCTCTCCTTCTCTCTCTTTCTCCTTCTCTCCTTCTCTCTCTCTCCTTCTCTCACTCTCTCCTTCTTTCTCTCTCTCCTTCTCTCTCTCTCTCTCTCTCTCCCCCCCTCTCTCTTTCTTTTTAAAAGAAAAAAAAGCTACTCTTCATGTGACTCCAGCATGAGTTCAGAAGTCATTGTGCTGTGCTGGCAGTAATAAGATCATAATAGGCAATATTCAAACTCATTATAGTGAATGCAGTATTACTATAGCTGAAACAGCCATCAGAAGATTATCATTGCTGTTGTGAAAAGCTGTGCCCAAGTATGAAATAAAAGGAAAAAGAATTTATATAGATAAGCATAGACTTCCATTGCTGTAGGGGTAGTCCAAACATGGTGAGGCGAATCTTACATATGCTTACCTATATAGTTTATGATATTACAGAGCATTTACCAAGCTTTTTCAGCTGTCAGGGCAGAAATATTGCTATAAGAACCACTTGCCTGTTCTAGGAATACTTTCCGTACTCCTTGGCTTTACATCACTGATCAAAGCATATATATATACTTAGACATTTCCCCTGAAGCAAAGAGAGGTGGGGATGGGCTACACTCAAACAGCAAATTCCAAATCTGCAGAGTTGGTAAATCAAGAATAAAAGAGTATTGCTATGGTGGGTATACGTTATTTGCAAGAACTTTATTCAGTTCTTTTCTTTTCTTTTATTTATTTAAAATAAATAAATAAATATTTATTTATTTTATTTTATTCAGTTCAGTTATTTTGTTCTCTTCGCTGATGATGTTAAACCATTCAACACCACCGACAATGCAACTATCTTTCAAAAAGACCTTGACTATGTGTCAGATTGGTCTAACAAGTGGCAACTTCAAATCTCAAACAACAAATGCTCTGTCTTGCACATTAGCAAAAAAAAAAAAAAAAAATCAAAAATCAAAACATAAAATACAAATTAGATGGACATGACCTTGTAGATGACCCTCACTCTATCAAGGACCTTGGGGTACTCATTTCTAAAGATCTAAGTGCCAGAGCCCACTGTAACAACATTGCCAAAAAGGTTTTAAGAGTTGTTAACCTAATTTTACGTAGCTTCTTCTCTGGTAATATTGTACTACTAACTACAGCATACAAAACATTTGCTAGACAATTCTTGAATACAGCTCATCTGTCCGGAACCCACACTGCATATCGGACAGAAATACAATCGAAAGAGTCCAGAGATATTTTATGAAAAGAGTCCTCCATTCCTCTAACCGCAATAAAATACCTTATGTCACCAGACTCCAAAATTTGGGCTTAGACAACTTAGACTATGCTGACTTCAGTCTGACCTAAGCATAGTACATAAAATTATCTTCCGCAGTGTCCTTCCTGTCAATGACTACTTCAGCTTCAACCACAACAATACATGAGCAAATAATAGATACAAACTCAAGGTAAACAGCTCCAAACTTGATTGCAGAAAATATGAGTTCAGTAACAGAGTGGTCAATGCCTAGAATGCACTACCTGACTCTGTAGTTTCTTCCCCAAACCCCCAAAACTTTAACCTTGAACTGTCTACTATTGACCTCACCCCATTCCTAAGCAGTCTGTAAGGGACGTGCATAAGCGCACCAGTGTGCCTACCGTCCCTGTCCTAATATTCTTTTTTTATTCTTACTCTTTTCATGTATTCAAATTATGCTTATACTTTTATCTGTTATCTTATATATGCCTGACAAATAAACCTATGATTATGATGATTATGATTGGGAATACCCCGTATTAGCATATAAACAAAATGTAAAGAAATTTAAGAACATTTCTTTAGATAAAAATTCAACAAAAACAGTTTTTTCATATTTACTGGATACTTCAGAGAATGTTAAAAATTGGCTATCAATTCATTATGCTGGAAATGTAAAATTATGGTGAGGGTGTTTACACATAAGCTATGCGATTATATCATTTTCATACTGTTTTAATACCCATGAGTTTATCAATATGATTTGAGGAATAATAATAGCATTTAAAGACACGAATATGATTTTGAATAATATGTCTACTTTTTGAAATTCATTCCTGTAGAATGTACTATGGATTTATTAAGCATGAGTCATAATGTTGGAAGACATGTCCATCTGGGTTCAGTTCCCAGTGGGGAGAAAGACACTGGAGACATGGAGGCTGTTTGGAAAGATGGTTTAATGGTAGACAGAACCACATGGTTTGAGGTCCTGGGCAATTGAGCACATGGGTGTAAGAGAGATTTATACCCTCTCTTGGGCTTTGAACTTGCTTCCTGTTCCTGTGGCAAGAGCGTGTATTTTGATTGGTTGTCAGGCTCCCATGGGGCCATGCATGGGTAACTTTGTAGGCTGTCTTGAGTCCCAAGCTTGGTTGAACCTTGCTGGGTGATGGAATCTTCCCAGGTGCCATGTGGTGAGATGGGTAGAGGGCTAGTCCTATTATTTCCTGAGGGTGAAGGTTTTTTTGTTTTGTAGATAAGCTGGCTCAGCCTTTTGTCTTGTAGATAGGTTGGCACCAGTCTTTCTGGGGCTATTAACAAAGGTGGGGGCTGCTTTCCAAGAGCATGTTTCTCCTTTTCTCATCCAGGGAGGTATAAGATTCTGCCTTTTTGATATTTCCTAGAATATTTCATTCTTCTAGGAGAAGGGTGGGTCCTAACTTTCTACAATAGCAAAAACTAATACTTTCACAATGAAAAGACAATGCCACCCTTATGTAAAATCTTGGATTGAAATATGTTTGTGCTGTGCTTATGAATTGGCTTTTTACTAATTTAATTAAAAAACTGGTCAATATTAATTGATGTAGTTAGGATTAAATGCTGGTTTATAAACTGATTTTTTAAAAATATGTTTTCATGTTTTTTCTGCTTTGTTTTGGAAGCACTTTTCATTATGCATAAATAAAAATATTTAAAAAACCTATGATACTTGAGATTTTTTTTTCATGAGTAAGCTTCATTTATTTCAGATCATAAATAAACAGAACTTAGTCACATTGGAGAATTAGTATGTTTTGGCTCGAGATGTGAAAATAAAGAAGTTTTATCTTCATTTCTCTCATTTAGGTTCTTTCAGTATATGGTAGGCAGTGTTTCATTGCAAACAATAAGGACCAGTGGGATTCTTAAGATAAACAAAGCAGTGGTCAAGAACAAGCACTGGGTCTGAGGAACTATTTAAAATTATAATAATTAATTTTCCTTTTTTCTCTCTCCACTAAACCATTGTTCTCTGTATAGTTTCTAGGCAGAGTCAGTATCTTACCTGTTGTGTTTATTTAATTAATTTTCAACAAGTGTCACATACACTGAAATGTTCAAGAAGAAAATAACAGTTTCAGTACAGTGAGGGATGGCAAAAAAAGAGGTAATTTCAGTGTTATACATAGTTAGCTTCTGTAAGCATAATGGCAATAATAACAATTCTTTATTGTTTTACTGAGCTCAGTAATGGAGGAAAGCTTCGTACATTGCTGCATCTCTCTCAAGATTTAATTATATTCATATAATCTGAAGGAATTGCAAGTTTAGGAATTAGCCTTAGCCCAGGGATAAGCAACCTGATCGCTTAGAGCAAAGATAAGGAGTTCTCGGCTTATTTTAAAAGTGCTTTGCAGGTGATCGCTTCAGACCTTGGCAAGAAGAATCAGGTTCGTCCACAACAACCTGCTGAGGGAGAAGAAAGAAAGAAGGAAGGATAGAAAGTGATCAATGATAGCACCAGGAGTGGGCTTCAAAAATTTTAGCAATGAGTTCTCTGCCCAGTTGCTGGGTGGGCATGGCCATGATGAGCGTGGCCTAGTTGGCCTCCTGCACCAAGCTCCAGAGGCTTTCCTTGAGCCTTCAGGAGGGTGAAAATGGCCTCCTCAGGCTCCGGAGACCCTTCACGAACTTCCGGTAGGCCTGTTTTTCGCCATCCCCAAGCTTCTGCGCGTGCCCTACACTTACCTGCATCTAAAATGGGCTGCGTGGGGACTCCTGGGAGGGGGAGGGGGCAGGGTGGGTGGGGCCAGCCAGGAGTGGGATTTGGGGGTTCTCCGAACTGCACAGAATCTTAGCTAGAGGTTCTCCCAAACCCCAGCAGCCCACCCCTGGATAGCACCATCAAATGAGAGAGGGAAGGTCACGCCATTCAGGATCTGTTTTGGCCTTCTCATCAGTTAGCCTCAGCTTCTCCTTCCCTGCCCAAAGATTATCTTCAAAAGGACATGGTTTATGACAAACAAAAGAGCTGGAAAAGTTCCTATTCTGTTTCTATGACTTTTTAGATATAGCTCTTGTGTCAAGTGTACTGCATGAAGATGGCCTTTTTTCCCCAGATTGTGGACAAGTGCCTGAACTAAAAGTGAATATTTTTTTTAAGCCATATTCTCATAGAATACTCTTTGGCAAGATCAAAGGGCAACAGTACTGTATAAGAATTCTACCAAGGGAACACTTCAATTTAGAACCAATATACGGGTAGCTATTGCGGTGTATTTTAGGATAGAGATCCTCTGACTTTTTTCCTCATTTCTTTATCATGCACCAGAGAGCAGACAACTCTCTTGACTGATAATGGAAAAGCCTGCAGCTAGTTGTTTACATTACAGTTGCTTGAATCATTAGTAATCTAGGAACCAACTCTGTTATCCTCCAAGAAGCATGTTTGACCTTAAATCAGCAGGAACTTGCTTCTAATTAATAGTAGATGAGAGATCACAGGGTGCATTACCCAGAAGCAGTCATCTGATTAATTCCAAGCAATCCAGAATGCCATCACCCATATTACAGAAATAGCTCAAGATAAGGCATTCATTTAGCAGCTGGAAAACTGCATTTTGAAGAAAGCTGACATTCTTAAAAAGTCCCATGGCTGAAAATCAATAATGGATGGTACACGAAATCTTACATCAGCTTCCAAAATGTCTTCCAAGGGTTCAGGTTGTTGCTTCACTGTAACTTGCTGTTTTGCTTATGGTTGCTCTCCTGCACTTCATTATCACTCGCCCAAGACTCAGATCACACAAGCGATCCATTTTCACCCAGGAGGTTTCCATGCTAATGATGGAAATCCAGCTGTGCACCTTTGATTTGAACACCTTATTCTTTTTCTCTCACGCTTCATGCAGCCAAATCAGCTAAATCTAAGAAGAAGGCTCTTGCTTTCTTGAAAGTTCAGAGCTTCAGAAATAAGTGATATGCTTCTGAATTCCAGAAAGGTCAAGTTCAATCTGTGACATGTAATCAAGAGACAGAATGGACTTAATTTAATTTAAGTTCTAATTCAGTTTTGTACAAGAAGTTGATTCCAAGTAAGTAGAATGAAAAATCATTCTAAAGTAAAGCAGCAAGGAAGCTTTCTAATCTCTTCTATCTTCCATTCCATGAGCTACGGTGACGCAGTGGATAGAGTGCAGTACTGCAAGCTACTTCTGCTGACTGCCGGCTGCCTGCAATTTGGCAGTTCAAATCTCACCAGGCTTAAGGTTGACTCAGCCTTCCATCCTTCCAAGGCTGGTAAAATGAGGATCCAAATTGTTGGGGGCAATATGCTGACTCTGTAAACCATTTAGAGAGAGCTGTAAAGCACTCTAAAGCACTATATAAGTCAAAATGCTATTGCTATTAACTGAAGCAGAAATTGTGGGCAGATTAGGGGAAAAAAACCCCTTATCAAGTGACCATGCAAACAATTATGTAAGACAGTAGTAAAAGAAATTCATAACAACATCCAACTCATATTGAAAGCATTGTCTTGGCATGCATTTGCTAGTCAATCTCATAACATTTTACTTCTTGGGTCGATGGAACTTGAATTTAATGGAGCTTACTCTTAAGTAAATACTCCTGGCATGGCAGTGCTGTGTTATGACCTATTGCAACATATGGGTATTTATAAACCAAAATAAACCTATAAGCCAATTTGATACGGTGTAATCAATTTAGTGTAATGTAATTTGTTGCCAGGAGTCAACACTGACTTGAAGGTACAAAATAAAGCAGCATAAGATACAGAGTGGCATTAGAGTTACCTTCAAATAAAAGAAACCTAAATTCAAAATCCTATCAGCTTTAAATAGCCAGGTTGGTGTAATAGTTCATACATCAGGCTAAAATCGGGAGATTATGAGTTCCAGACATACCTTAAACATAGAATAGAATAGAATAGAATTCTTTATTGGCCGAGTGTAATTGGACACACCAGGAATTTGTCTTGGTGCATACGCTCTCAGTGTACATAAAAGAAAAGATACATTCATCAAGAATCATAAGGTACAACACTTAACGATAGTCATAGGGAACAAATAAGCAATCAAATCATATTAGGAAACAGTCAATATAAATCATAAGGCTAACAGCAACAAGGTTACAGTCATAAGTGGGAGGAGATGGGTGATTGGAACGAATAGGAACCTGAAGCCAGCTGAGTGATCTTGGGCCAATCGGTTTCTCTCAGCCCTAGGAAACATGCAATGGCAAACCACTTCTGTTAAACTTTGCCAAGAAAACTGCAGGGACTTCTCCAGGCAGTCTTGGATACAACTGGACAAAAGTAAAAGAACCAACCTTACAGTATCATGATACCTGTGAAGAAAATGAATTTCCTACGGGAATATGAGTAATTTAAAAAAGACGATTAAATAAATCTTCTTGTGCCATGTCCATCATCGGATGTTGGCGATCATGTTGGCAATCTTATTTTGTCAACAGCCGTATGAAAAAGTGCTGCTGAGTTTTGTCCAAACCAGTCCCTTAGGTTTTGAAGCCATGATGTTCTTCTTCTGCCTGGGTCTTGTTTGCCTTCAATTTTTCCCTGGAGGATTAAGTGAAGGATGCCGTATTTTTCTGGGTGATTAAATAAATAAGCTTAATAAAAATATGTCGATCAGTATATAAAAACCAACTCAAAGAATAAAAACAGAGATTCAGAAGACTTATTGAACCTTGAATGCTTGCAAGGAGCAATTCACTGTCAATGGCTTTAAAACAAAAAAAAAAATCTCTTTCTTTCCATCGCTCTGTGTATGTAGATGTGTGTGTGTGTGTGAGAGAGAGTGTATCCATGAGCTTATTTTACTCAGAACTGCCCCTTTAGAACACTCTTTTCTTTCCAAATGCCTCGCTTAAATCTCTGCACCTATTTGATGTGAGAGACAGAGATTTTGGCAGAATACAAATATTTGTGAAGCGTCCTCATTAACACCTCAAGGCCATCCATCAAAGTGATTGACATCACAGAGACAACATAATTCTTCCTAGGACCTAGCATATGCTAGAGGTTTCTTTGGACTAATGCAGCACACCTGACAGATGTGTGAGTCATCTGAACATGATGGGTAATGTTCATACAAATGCAATTGTTTTGTAATCAGCACAACAGAAGTGTAAATCCTTTTTGTCCAAATATTGCGGCGTTCCATAAACATTATTGGTTTATGAAAATAGCAAGAACAAACTTCAGGCTTTCCTTATGAGATAAGATTCCAAGAACAAAGTCCTGTTCCTGTCACAGTGATGCTCCTGGCATTATCTGCAATGTTATTAAGCAAAATAATGACTTGATGAACTACCTTAAGAGGCAAGCTTCACATGCTCCAGGCCAGACCTTTTGCACCACTCTAACAAATGTATCCAGTAAAAGCTACACATAAATGACGCCAACATCAGTTATGTTTCTTTTTTTTCTCCACGTGTCCCGTATTACCACCATATTAAGGGACAATAGCTCCTATAAACCCTACTGCATTTATTCATTCATTTTATTTAAAGTATTTATACAGTTGCTCATCTTTCAACCAACTCTGGGCAGCTGGAAAATCAAAAAAGGAAAAGACATATAAAATCATTTTAAAACTATAAAAGTCAACCTATTGAAGCATTAAAAACAGCCTGGTACCACTCAGTTCTAATGTGCAATCATCTAATCTCCTGGTGCTTGGTGGAAAAGTCAAAAATCCCATTAAATTTGGAATTCAACTAAGCAAAATGGCCATCAAAACTACACGATTATGGATGAAACATGTAACAGTGATACCCATTGTCATCGGGGGACTGGGTACCATGTCCAAGAATTTTAGAAAATACATCAAGAAATTGCAGCTTCCATTCTTCCTTTAACACCCAGTGGAACTGCAAAAAAATGCTCTACTCGAAGCATCATATATTTTAAGAAGATACTTGGTTGATACCTAGGATGCTGACAGCAACCCATATCAACCATCAGCACCTGTCAATGATATTTGTGATACATTTTTAAACGTTCAGTTGACTGAGTTTCATGTTTAATGAATAAAAGAGATAACAACAACAACAACAACAACAACAACAACAACAACAACAACAATAATGAGCCACGGTGGCGAAGTGGTTAGAGTGCAGTACTGCAGGCTACTTTAGCTGACTGCTAGCTGCAGTTCAGCAGTTCAAATCTCACCGGCTCAAGGTTGACTCAGCCTTCCATCCTTCAAGATGGGTAAAATGAGGACCCAAATTGTTGGGACAATATGCTGACTCTGTAAACTGCTTAGAGATGGCTGTAAAGCACTTTAAAGCTGTATATAAGTCTAAGTGCTATTGCTATTGCTATAATCAATGTTTTTGTAAGTGATAGGAATATCTTCCTTCAACCTCTATTCTCTTCCCCCCCACACATACACATACACATTAAATAAAAGTGTAGGCATTTTGGCTGGGTTCACACATTGCCACAATGTGGCTTGTTGGATTTTGACCTAGCTATAACAGCCATAATATGTGATAAAACATGGTTTATAGCTTACCAACAGGTGCAAATTCAGAATTCAACCATATAAATGGTTTCAAACACCATGGTTTAGTGTCATTTGTGAACCTAAAGTACATTTTGAATGCCACTTCAAAAGATTTTTTTATTCTTTTTTAAAAAAGAATAGAATAGACTTTGAGTTCAAGTCCACACAGGGGTTGGCTGCTGGGGATTTGCAGGGGTTCAGGAAAACATCTAACTAAGATTCTGTGCAGTTCGAAAAACTCCCAAATCCCACTCCTGGCTGGCCCCGCCCCCCCAGGAGTCCCCACGCAGCCCGTTTTGGATGTAGGTAAGTGCAGAGTGCGGGCAGAGGCTTGGGGTGGGCGAAAAACGGGCCTACTGGAAGTTCGGGAAGGCCAGAAACGGGCCAGTTTCCAGCCTCCAGAGGGCCTCTGGAGCCTGGGGAGGCTGTTTTTGCCCTCTCGGAGGCTCAAGGAAAGCAAAAACACCCCCCAGCAGTGCAGGAGGCCAAGTAGGCTATGCCCACCATGGCCACGCCCACCCAGCAATCAGGCAGAGAACTCATTGCTAAAATTTTTGAAGCCCACCCCTGAGTCCACATATCTTAAAGTTGCAAAGTTTGAGGTTTTGAAGCCTTCAAACAAATTTATTTAATTTCGCATCCTAAGTGTTGAATGCCTGGTCAAATTCTCTTGCCTCTTATTTTCTCCTACATCCTCAGAGACAGCCAGCACTTTCCCCGGTGACTGCCCTCAAATAAGCAGTAGCAAGAGCGCCATGGCAGTTTTGGGGCGAGTCATGAACAGGTTGGATACCTTGCACAGAAGCTGGAGTCTATTGGTTGTGCTTTGTTGCTTCAGATAAGTGATCATCACAATATTGCTTCTTGTTCTCAGACTGTTTCGCATAATTTCCTTTAGAAAACAAGCTGGTTCCACTTCATCGCAACACAAAGTAAGATTACAGGATGCTTGAAAATACATTATGGGCTTGATTCATCCCTGCCGGCATGTTGCAGCTCTTGTGCCAGCTTGGGCAACTGTGCCTGAGGGAGGTGGCTCATTAAATGCACCACTAGCTTCTCCAAGGAGTTTAGTTAAAGCAGATCAGCCTCGATTTGCGCATTGGTTTGGGTTAAGATTCACTGTGCTGTGCCTCTCATTGTGTTCAGGTTTTGTGCCAAACTAGGAGTACGCGATCAAAACAGGCACCCTGAAAAATCAGATACATATTGGGTTGCTTCACAGAATTATCATACAATTGTTGCAGTGGATAATGACACAGAGTTCAAATGGAGCCAGAAATTTGATACACATACAAGTGTGGGGAACAGGGGATCACAATGCTTTAAAAAAAAAAAAATGAAGCTACCATAGGCAACAAGATCAGATCATTTGCAAAGGTTTCGTGCTTCAATGTCCATAAACTCAGAAAGATAAACATCCTTGCTAGCAGAAGCCTATGTTTATGCCTCTTAATACGATTTTGTTTGTTGAAAAAGGTGCTACCAGATTGCAGACTATCTTGTAACCTTCTAAACAGCCACAAGATGGCGATATGTTTCTTTATTAACTCTGTACACATAACTCACAACTGAAATCTTAAATGCACCCGGTATAGAAATAAACCACCGAGTCAATAAAACAGTCCAATTGTAATACACTAATTTCATCAGTTAGCATATTCTCTTCCCATCTTTTCTCCTTGAGCAAAGAAAGCAAAACAAAACTGCCAAAACCAAAAAACCTTTCATGTTTTTGACATTCACTGTGACTAATAAAAATGCAGATTTCCCCCCCCCCCTCACCATTATCTAAAACAAAAGAATGAAAGAACAAATAAATGAACAGACAGACGGATGGACGAAAGAAGCGACATTAATTCTTTCTATTGTAAATCTGTCATCTCAGCAAACACTTCAAGCCCATCTCTTTCTTTATAGCCACCCGAAAAAGATGGCATTCACTCTTTTACAAACGCAAGGAAAAGAATATAAAGCTATGGACATAAAAAACAACCAGACTGCCTGTAGAAGTGAGGGGATAACAGAGACATTTTCCTACAGTTTCTGTCCCTGAAAGTTTTCCTTTCTCGGCCACTACGTCTCTTGTCTTTTCAGAGCTTCCTGTCCCATTTTAAACCCTTTTAGGCAACTGGACTGCCTAGAATCCTTCAATCTACTAGGTCGTGTATTACATGTAGCCTTATAACATGAATGGGCAACATAATATCAGTGGTCACCTGGTTGTAGTTGCTCACTCAAAAAATATAGTGAAAAGGATCCAATGGTTCACTGATAGGGTAGCCAAAAAGAACTGAAATGTGAATTTTGTGGTGTTACAGAACCAAAAGGTCAGAAGGGACCTTGGAGTCCTTCTAGTTCAAGCCCTTGTTCGGGCAGGAGAGCTTATATCATTCCAGACAAATAGCTGTCCAATCTCTTTTGATACTATTGTTCCATCAAGGGAAGGAAATCAAATGATTTGGTTCCAGTCATGTAGTTGACCAGCTGGCTTGAAGGAAGATCATGGATTTTTCATTACTATGAAATAGTGACTTGCAGTAGCTTGGAAGAAGCAAGGATTCTGAGTGTGTGATAGAGGTAGGTTTCGGCAGATTCTGACCAGTTCTGGAGAACCGGTAGTTGAACTTTTGAGTAGTTCGGAGAACCGGTAGTAAAAATTCTGACTGGCCTCGCCCCCATCTATTCTCTGCCTCCCAAGTCCCGGCTGATTGGGAGGAAATGGGGATTTTGCAGTAACCTTCCCGTGGCTTGGGGAGGGAATGGAGATTTTACAGTAACCTTCCCCTGCCATGCCCACCAAGCCACGCCCACCAAGCCATGCCATACCCACTAAACCACATCCACAGAACCGGTAGTAAAAAATTTTGAAACCCATCACTGGTGTGTAAGCAGTGTGTCTGAATGGATAGATAGGCATGTGTGCATCCCTTCACTTAATGACTTATGCTGCCCTGAGACACAGAAAAAAAAAACAAGCATAGGAGAGGACTGGATAAGAGAAAAGTAGACTAGAGCTAAGGAGTCACATCATGTAGAGAACAGTTCCCCTGTTTGAGTATGATCTAGAGACATTTACAGCTAACAGGGAACAAAAAATAGTTATTATTCTAATTAGGTCAGCACTTAACTTTAGGTTCAGAGTTGAGAAGGGTAGCGGAGGTAAGTAGAACCCACCCCGGATTCACACTAGTAGTGGGATTCTACCGGTTCTACCCGGTTTAGGTGACCGGTAGCGGTGGTGGTGGGAGGCTCCGCCTACCCGCCTGGACATCATCATGGTATCTCATTTGAAGTCTGGTGATGAGTTGGAACATATAGGAAGCACCAGTCAAAGCTGATGGGCAGGAGCCTTTTCACAGCTTTTAAAAACATATTAAGAGAAACAGTTAAAATTGTGTTACAACTATGCAATGCACTATTTCTCCATATTTTTCAATTATTGACAAGCAGCCTTGTTTCCATCACATCTGCATAGCGTTTCATTCATTGATTCATGCTCTTAACTTCTCACCTTTCTTGTTTTGATGGTCTTGTCAGTGCCAATATATATATTTTTCAGACCTAGATCAGTTTGGGCTCTGGGGGAAGAAAAACATCCCTTAATCACACTTATTCTCCATAATTATATATAACATGCTTACGAACGGCATCAATTTAACAAACACTGAAATTATTCTACCTTTTTTTTTTTTTTTGCATCAGAAACTGACTTTCAGCTAGAGGTAAGGTAATACAGTTTTAAATCCAGTTGAAATTAATATGGCCAGAACAAGCTTTGGATGTGAAATGGCTAACTGAAATTATTCTTGAGTGACATTGATTTTTTTTCTTCAGAGGGAGCAGCATTTTCAAGAAATATAAGCATGTATTTCATAGGGAAGATGCATTTTTAACGGCATCTCAAAATTTAGGATGCCATTTTTGTTTGCAAACAATGATATTTAGGAGAGAAAAGCCTTATTGTTCTGATTGTCAAAAAGTCACTGTGATAATCTTTAGTGTGAATTTGTTATGAATTAATCTTGCATTGACATAATTATTGTTTGTTGCTGTGTTTATACATTCTATATAGTTGCTTACCTCATAGCAATGATTCTGGGAAGTATACAAAGAATTATGATTGATGATATACAAGCCAACCCTTGCATCAGGGATGAAATCCAGCAGGTTCTGACAGGTTCTGGAGAACCAGTAGCGGAAATTTTGAGCAGTTCAGAGAACTGGTAGCAGAAATTTTGAGTAGTTCAGAGAACCGGCAAATACCATCTCTAGCTGACTCCAGGAGTGGGGTGGGAATGGAGATTTTGCAGTATTCTTCCCCCACCACACCCACCAAGGCACGCCCACCAAGCCACATCACACCCACCAAGCCACGCCCACAGAATTGGTAGTAAAAAAAAATTGGATTTCACCACTGCTTTGCATACATGTTAAATAGATTCTGAGCTAATCTTTCTGAACATGTGTCTGTCTAGTTACATTGAGACTACCATGTCCAAAATTCCCAGCCAGCATGGCCTCTGGCTCATCTGATCTTTTTCAACTGCTTTTTTGAACATACACTATCTACTGACAAGAGCAGATTGGTACAGCTAGATGCAGACAAATAATTTGAGGGGAGGAAAATATTTCATCTGAAACTACTGCTCTTTAAATATGGCCATCCCAGACACTTGTTCAACAGAGAGAAAACTGAATTTAAAACTGGATCTTAAAAAACAAATCCCATTGACCGTAGGAAAAACTGAGGCAATTTAGCTCATAGTAGCTGCTGCTGTTCTTCAGCTCAGTGAATTCTGGCATAAATTTTGAACAGCTCTGTAGAATGGGAACTATCTCACTGCATGAATTTTTAGAGAGCTGTCAGCTAAATCAAAGATCCAAAGGTTAAATCTTGCACTCTGAGACATCTTGATGAATTGTGGGACTTCATACTACAGTGTGCCTTACATGTGATAAATGGATTGTATTTTTTCCATATATGCTGACTTTGATTTAATAATAAACTCTCTTGTAACTGCTTTAAAACTTTGGATTCAGAGCAATGATTCCTGGGATGCCATCCCAAGAATTTGGGATTGACCAATTTTTTCCCTTGGAGGTCAGAAGGAAGGTTCTACTCTTGGAGGAGGAATCCAACATCAGGTCCCCCACGTATCACACCATTGGCTTTTGCAGCTGGTGTTTTCCTTAAGGTAACTGGTGCAATGGTTAATGCTAGGATGGATGATTTATTTATTTATTTACTTACTTATCTGTACATTTTATATAGCTGCCCTATCTCATCAAACAAGTGACTCTGGGTGGTGTACGACAAAAATGATTGACGGTAACATTTAATCCCCAGTCCAGTTTTTCTTCTCTCTCTGGAAATAGGCATACTTGGTCTTAGGCAGCAGATATCTTGGGACAGCCTGGCTGCTAAATAATGATGATGCTAAATAATGATGATGACTTAGATGATGCTCTTCCACATCACTCCACTCTCGCTGCAATTCTGTAGGTCAGGCTAAGAAACAGCAAGCGGCCAAAGATTGCTCAGCAAGTTTGAAGGAAATTGGAATCTTAGTCCAACATTAATTATTACAGCATCTCGGGCTCTTTCTATACTTAATTACTCTAGACCTAATCACATAACATAAGACAACTCATTATATATATCTGGGTGGTGTTTTTTTTTATGGCTAGTACAGAAATCTGTTAGAGGCTCCAATATGCTTTACTAATGATAGTGCTTTCACATTTACCCTTCACTCAAAATGTAGGTTAGCCTTATCAGCCTGCCCTCCAGTCTGCTGATGCTGTGCTTAAATGCCAAGTCATTCTATAATAAATCAAGAGTCCTCCATGACTTGATTGTGGACAAGGGGCTGAGCTGGCACATATTCCTGAGACATTGATAGATGGGCTGAGGAGAGAGTTGATTTTACTGACTTTGCGTTCTTGAGGATTTGGTGTGGCCTTCTACCGTTCCTTACTTAGCAAAATACTAACCTTCCCAACCCCCATCATTTTCTCTTGATATCGTAGTATAGTGTTCCATGAACCGATGGGTAGATTTAAAGTTGTCTCTTTGGAGATGAGAATACTGGGTATGTTAGCATGGTAAAAATCAAGCCAGCTCTTCTTCTTCTTTTCCTTCCCTTTTCATTACTTCAGATGATTGCTTGAGTCTGTGATTCTCCAGTTAGAAGTCATTTTTTTTGCCAGGGACTAAATGTACTGCATAACTGTGAGGTGTCCACGCTGCACCTCTCTAAAGGATCCTTTGTTCTGGCTTCCATCTGTACATGGGCACACATGTGAGACCGCATATGTATATGAATATGCCTGGCAATATCTAGGGCTATAACTACTGGGAAGGCATTGCTTTTCCACTATCAGGGGAACAGCAATTATAATTGTGGATCCATATGGCTATCTTAATTAACTTCTTGCAATTCCCATCCTTCCAACAGAGGGGAAAGTATGTGATATTGTTAAAGCTAGGATTCAGCCTTACTGGAATAGCCTAGTAGTATTTATTGAAAATAAGTGACATTTCATTCAATTAGCCTGACTCCCTCAAAACTTAGCTTTGTATGGCAACACTTTCCACCTGACTGTTTTTTACCCCCTTAATCACTGCACTAACAAAATTGAAGCTGTGTTTGTTATTGTTTTCTTAAATTAGCCCCATCCTTAAGCTGGGTTTTAGAACAATGAAGTAGAAGAGAAGGTTGAAGCCAAATATTTTAAGCAGGCAAAGTACAATTCCATTCCCATCGCATTAGCAAGATCTTCCACTGCTGTACTCGGACAGTTCTTTATAGCCTCAGGAGGAAGTGGCAGCACTCCTCATTCTACTTAATGCTTTTATGCCACCATACTCAAGTCCCTTCTTTATATCAATCTGATGCATCTGCTCCCTTCACTGATTTAGGAATGCTGTTGGATCAAACTGGAAGGAGCAAGTATGTAATCAGGAGATCAACGGTGCTGATGGCAGCAAGGAAATGGTGGAAGATGCCTTTTAGGAACATGATGAGACTGGTGTGATTGCACCAAGATCTATCTAATCAATTGAGAAACAAAAAAGGATAAGTTTAAAAGATGGAGAGTGGTGCATTTCTGCATTTAGGGAGAAAAGACAGATGTACTGATACAAGTTAGGTGGTTCCTGGCTTTGCAATAGTACTTGTGAGAAGGATCAGAGAGTTTGAGGAGACCACAGAATTAAATAAGCCATCAGTTATGCTTCAGCTGCCAAAATGGCTAATATAGTTGGGGGCTTCCTCAACAGACCTATAGTGCCAAGATCATGGAAAATGATATTGCCTTTATGCTGCACCAGGTCAGACTGAATCTAGAGTATTGTATCCAGTTCTGATCACCACAATGCAAAAAAAAAAAAAAAAAAAAAAAAGCAGGGGGGGGGATGTTGAGTTTAGCTTAAAAAAAGAGATGGCTAAGGGAAAGCATAATAGCAATCTTCCAAAGGAAATCATAGGGCTGAAGGTGTGGATCAGTGGTGAAATGCATTTACCTTCGCTACCGGTTCGGAAATGTGAATGTGCGCACCACTTCTGCATATGCGCAGAGCCCTCTGCGCATGCACAGAGGGTCAAAAATGGGACATAATGATGTCCTGGTGGGTGGGCGGAGCCTCCCACCGCCGGCCCTACTGGCTCACGCGAGCTGGATAGATCCTGCTGGATTTCACCACTGGTATGGATTCCTTCTGCATAGCACCTAAGGGTAAGACAAGAACTAATGGGTGAAAACTTTATTGTGAAAGTTGCAAAGTTGAACTAAAGAGGATTCTCCTGACCATTAGAGTTATTGAGCAGGGGAACAGCCTGCTCCACCACTGGAGGGTTTCCAAAGAGGGTAGACAACTATTTTCTGGGATGGTCTGAGTACTCATGCACCAGGCAGCAGTTGCACTACATGTCCTTCAAGATACTGCCCAAGTCTATGCTTCCATACAGAGAGTAGCAGATTGTCTTGGCTTTATTGGGAAGAGTAAAGGATGCCTCTTAATCTCTCCCTCCCTTCTCTTTTATCTACAAACACCTTCATGTTCTGCATTTTACAACAAGAACATCAAAGAAAAGAATACCTAATTTTATTTTAAAATTACAAGTCAAGGTTTTGTAGGGAGATGAGTACCCTTATAAAGATTTCTTAGAATGCTCCTCCTTCAGATGAATGAATAGCACATTGCTTCCTCCCAGCCATACAAGCTCTATGCTCGTAGGCAGACATTTTATATATGACAATGGTGAAAAAAGTTGGTGTCTTAAAAGTCTACTACATCCTAACAACATCCCCTTGCTGATCTCCAAGACCACTTTTCTGGATGGGCAAGCTCAGAATGTTCAACCTTTCTGGGCCCTGAAATGCCCACCTCTATTCCCAAGAACAGGGTGGGGGGAAGCCTGGCCTTGTATGCTTTTGGAGGATGACCTTTGATGTGATTTAAAATGCCTGGTACAGATCTCAAAATAATGAAAGTTATGGATCCATGGCTTGGTGAACATACAAGCTGAGAAGCAGAAGCTGTAAGGCCAAGTCTTCTCCAAAACATGTGTTCATCTAGGCATCTTTACATACAACTGACACACACCGCTCCATGGGAGAAGAACCTGATGGACTCAGAGCTCCTCATATTGCTTGGTGGTCTCTGAGTATTCAGCTTTGTATGCAGTGGTCTTTTCCACTGCATACATAGTATAGTAGCATAGTTTGCATAGTAGAAGAGACTGAAATATAGATATCACATCTGGAGCAAGGCTTACCTCAGAGGCTTATTTCTTTCTTGAAAGGTCTTGTGGATTGTAAACGGGATTCCTAATTAAAGCAATTAGTGCTTTAATTTCAATTAGAAATGAAGCCTAAAAAATGGAAACAAAATTCTGGAATTCTTAATATGCAGCAATTGCATTATCTAAGTCTCCGTAAAGTAAAGAATGAGCAGCGAGAATGAGAACATTCCATACAAATGTCTCTGAATAAATGAACGGGGAAAATATCATTACCAGTAATATTGCTGTTTATATTTTAAGTGAAATTTATAAATCAGTACACCATAATCAGATACATGGATGTCAAATAAAACAAACCTACCATGGCAACTGTTCAAAATAAATAGCTTGAGAGTACTTTTGCTATCCCATGAAGTACGTATTTTGTCAGAGGACAATCAGGAAACATAAAAGGAGTCAATACACTAAAAGAATGAATAAGAGTTTCGGTTAGGGTAATGTTTAATAAAGAGGAGGAAATCTGAAATGGATGTTTACATATTTCATCCATTCATTTATTAATACATGGGTCTTAATGGTGGATACTTTCTTTGGAGAAGATCCCAACTTCATTTCCAAGGATTTGGAAGAAACCTACTGGATATCTAAATTCCATTCAGTGTAAAGAAAATACAATGGTCTGAATCTTTATGAAGTAGTTTACCATGTGTCATTAATACGTACTCTTGTTCTGTACATCCCCTTGTTCTTCTAATCTCCTTGCCCTTTTAATTCTGTTGCAATCATATTTTGTGCCTCATGCTATATCATGTTGCACATGCATATCTTCTGCATCTGCAAGAAGAGATTTTTGGAGATATGCCACAAACAAAAACAAATGAAATGGCATAAAGCAAATGGCTCTGTTTGGCAGTGCAGAGAGTATTAAGGGGATCAGAAAAATAAAGGCATAAACAGCAAGCACCAGTGCCTCTTTCATACTGCTGTGCTGATGGTTGCTGGTACATTAACGTCACAAAATAATACTGTGAGAGAAGCTTCTACTGGTAGAAGAAAGTTAAATTTCTCTAAATGTTCTGTAAGGTAAGAGCTTCATTTCCCCCCCATTTTTCAGATGTGCTAGACTCCTCCTCCTCCAGAATTCACAACCAATGTGGATACATATACATGAACAATTGGAGACATTGGAGAACAATGCACTCCCATCTCCAGAAAGAAACTGAGATCCTTTCTTTCACATGAACACAGATGCCTCCTGTGCACCCAGTACCATCTCCATACTTTTTTGATTGAGACGTCTGCAACTCTCTTAAATATGGAACAGTCTTCCCCTTAGAGAAAGCAGTTGCAAATTCAGGGATTTTGTAATCAACCCTTTTTGAGATGTAGGGGTTGACAGACAGCCTGTATGTGTGTGTCTGTTTGTGTGTGTATGTAAGCGTGTGCATGAGCAGAGAAGAGTTCCAGCTCCGGTGTGCATTTGCTACTAACCTGAATTAGTTTAAATAATTTTGCTCCCAGGCAAAGAGAGGAAATCCTCTTCCCTAATCCCTTGAGCCATCAGCAGTAGCTTTGTGAAGATTTGAGGCTTAATGGTTCAGCCTGAAAGTGGTGTCCTTTCATCACTCCTCTATGATTTATCAACTGCCTTTGACACTTTGACCAAGAGATGGCCTTGAGCCTTTTGTGGAACTCTTGGGTCCTGCTCTGGCCAAGAGCATTCTGTGCGTTTGATTTAAGTGGGCATTTTCAGTTGTTCTCAACATATCTCTAACCTTGTTTAGTCACCTTCTTTCCCCCTCAGTTTGGCAATGTCCCCCGAAGCTTTTCAATTTCTGCATCCTATCATTACCCAAAAGCTATTGCTTTTATACTGATGACACACGATTTTACCTCTTGCTGTTTGTTTAGGAGCTTTAGCGAAAATGCATTGCCTTTAGGAAGAAAGCTCTATCTCACTCAGCATTTTCCCAGTCTAATATATTTTGTTAATTATCTCTCCTTTTCTCTTCCTCGTAAAGAGCTTTTGATGGCCATCTCAATGTTTTCTTTTTCGATTATGTGTTAAGAGCGAGGCCGTTGTTTTGCAATTTGTCAATTCTCGGCTTTCCAGCTCTCTTTAATCAGACAATAAAATGTGATTTTATCATCTCTGAAATGTTGCAAAGGGGGCAGGAATTAAAACTCAGAAGGTATTAGCCTTCTAGTTTACATCGAGTCTGGATTTAAGGTTAGCATTGTGGGTGCTGCTGCAGAACGCAATGTACTGTCGGAGGGTGGGAGGATGTGAACCTGCTGCCTCTCTGTGGCATCTCCCAGCAAGGTGCAAATGAAGTATGAAATAAAAACTCCTTGCCCACTCAGTGTACAGACAGAAAACAGATATTCTTTTAGCCTCACTGCTGAGAGGTGTGATTTGCTGTAATATTAACCTCACACAGAGCAAGAAAAGCTCCTCAGGTTTTACAGATGGAGAACCGAGAAATATAATATGTCTTATTGGGCCATCTTGGCTCCCTGTTTTTCCACCAATCAGGGAAAACCGCTGTACCCAAAGACTGATATTTAATCAGGCAGAACTAACCTGGAGCTGAGGCGATAACTGTGCTCGAAGACTTTGCATCAAAAAAATAAATAAATAAATAAATAAAAAATGATGCACCAAAGGCAATGAAATGTACACACAAATAAAGGCAAACAAGGTTGAGGGGAAAGATAAGAAAGCAAAAAAAAATGCTAAATGAAGGAAGAACATCTTGTTTATTTTAACATCTATTGCTTTGTTTTATTAGGCCATTCACTCGGGCAGATTCTTTAGAGCAGCTGTATCGATTGGCACCTTGCTACTCTATAGCTTGTCTCTTGTGGTAGCATCCCTACTGAATGGGATAAAAAAGAATAAATGCTCTTACATTCCAAATGCTACAACACAGAAATCTAAGTATTCCTTCTTAAACTTGCAAAAGCTCCGTGACAAGGTCTATTATTTCCTATTATACCATTTTAGCATATTGCATATGACTTTATAGTTCTAAAATGGATGGTAATTTTGGATTCTTCTAAACTGAGAAGCGGCAATAGTAGAAGAAATTAGGGCTGTTAGCTTTCGATGTGAAATATGGTGCATTTGGGTAATGTGGAAGGGAGGGAATGAGATGGGTCTCTGAAACTAAGATGAAGCACCAACATTTGACATGCCACTGACATGAAGAGCTTAAAAAGGGGGATATACTCAAAGAGGGATAAAAGTATTAAAGGTCAACTAGCCACCATGCTGGCTATATAATACTTATTCTGTCAGAGCCATAATAGTTGCTGGGGAATATGAGTAGGAAGGGACTTCTACCCTTATATTCTGCTTTGGGAACCCATAAACTTTGGATTAACACAAAGTTTAACACAATAGCAATAGCACTTAGATTTACATACCCCTTCATAGTGCTTTTACAGCCCTCTCTAAGCGGTTTACAGAGTCAGCATCTTGGCCCCAACAACCTGGGTCCTCATTTTACCCATCTCGGAAGGATGGAAGGCTGAGTCAACCTTGAGCCGGTGAGATTTGAACTGCTGAACTGCAGCTAGCAGTCAGCTGAAGTAGCCTGCAGTAGTGCACTGTAACCACTGTGCCACCTCAGCTCAATCCTAGACAAAGGTTTTGGTCTGCTTCTCACTTTGTCTTTATGTCCATAGTCATTACATGATCAGTAAATGGCTCATCTGTATCAGGGAGAGACAACTAGAGGCCAATAAACACCAAATAATTTTGTCATGCTTGACAAACTCAAATTCCTACAAACTATTTTTGTACTTTGCTCTAAGAAATACAATTGGCTTACATCTCTGTTGGGTGCATATTTATTATGGTTATTATTTTATGAATTTATATATTGCTGTTACGCTTATTGGGAGATAAAAGTGTTGTGAATGTCAATACATTGTTTAGGTTTCAAGAACTAAGAAAATCTTGCTGGATCAGCTCAGTGGCACATCTAGTCAATCATATGTTTTAGACAGACAAACTAGGTGTATTTAGGAAATTCATAGGCATAGAAAAGAAGGCATTGGCCTTCCTTCTACAATTGTTTTTCATTAATTGTTATTCTGTAGTTATCTTGTGTATTGTGGAAATAGCAAACAGCCATAATGATTAGTAGTTAATGGCAGTATGGTCCACCAAAGTTTTGGCCAGTTCCCTTCAAAGGTCATCCAAATTGATGCCCTTCATAGCATCGGATGACAGTGAGTTTTATTAACTTTGATGTTTTTGTTTCTTGGCCTGAGCTCAAGTTGTTTGGAATATAATGATTGCTTTTGCTCAGTTGCAAAATATATACCACTTCATAGTGCTTTACAGCCCTCTCTAAGCAGTTTACAAAGTCAGCATGTTGCCCCAACAATCTGAGTTCTTATTTTACTGACCTCAAAAGAATGGAAAGCTCAGAACCTTGAACCAGTCAAGATCAAACTCCTGGCAGTAAGCAGAGTCAGCCTGCAATACTGCATTCTAACCATTGTGCCACCACAACTCTGTAACTACATAAAGAACCATAAACAAGAGCATTTGGGATTTAGGCAGCCTTTCACATCTAAACCAACCAACCAACCAACCAACCAACCAACCAACTAACCAACCAACAAACCAACCAACCCACCCACCCACCCATTATACATTCCAACTGGATATTACTACATTGGAATCTCATGCACATTCCAGAAAAGCAAAGGACTATTTAAATTTCTCCAAGTGACTGATGAGGGTGGGAGGATTGCAGCAGCTCTTGTAGTTCCTCATTCTCTGCTGCTAGAAGTCACTGTTATATGTGCCATGTGACCTCGTGTGCTGCAGTGCCATGTGGCTTTCAGAGCGTATAAGGGAGGATGTTCCCCTGCCCCTAGAACAGACATAAGAAGACACCAATATTCCAATTGGTTCCATTGGAAAGAATTTTTAGGTTGTTTTAGCATTCTTCTCAGTTTCATAATAGGCAACTTGGAGTTAATGTTGTTAACTGAGAGCTATATGAAGTCTTGCCAGTAAAGAATTACAGGCATGTCTAATGTCTATCTTGACAGAATTATACTTCAAAATGCAATTCTGGACTCTGGGTCGCACTATAAAAACCAAATGACAACCCCCTTCCCCCAAAAGTATGCAGTTGGCCCATTTCTAATCTTTGGGTTAGCTCACTATGTTGTGTCACATGCAAAGTCATGGAATCAATCATAAACCAATCCATTATCCTCTTCTTAGAGACAAACAACCTACTCTCTAACAAGCAGTTTGGCTTCAGAAAAAAAACTGTCCTGAAATTTGCAACTCCTACACTGCAAAATCATAGGGACTTCAAAACTCGACCAGGGTAAAGCAATAGATGCAATTTATATAGACTTCTGTAAAGCCTTTGATTCAGTAGTACATGACAAGCTACTTCTAAAACTAAAATCTTATGGCATTTCTGGATCCCTGCATAAATGGATAGATGGGTTCCTATGAAACAGGCAATAAGTAGTCAAAATAGGGAACGCCCTATCAAACCCTGCACCAGTTAACAGCAGTGTCCCCCAAGGAAACGTTCTAGGAACCACACTCTTACATAAATGACCTTTGCGATCATATTATAAGCAACTGCATTTTCTTCACTGATGATGTAAAACTATTCAACACCATCGACAATGCTGCTACACTACAAAAAGACCTTGACTATCTATCAGAATGGACAAATAATTGGAATTCCGAATCTCAACCAACAAATGTACTGTCCTACATATTGGCAAAAAAAAATAAAAATAAAAATAAAAAATCAAAACACTAAATACAAGTTGATATGACCTTGTACATGACCCTCACTCTATTAAGGACCTTGGAGTACTCATCTCAAATGATATAAATGCCAGAACTCACTGTAACAACATTGCCAAAAAAGCATTAAAAGTTGTTAACCTAATCTTGCATAGCTTCTTCTCCGGTAATATTGAACTGCAAACCAGGGCATACAAAACTTGCTAGACCAATTCTTGAATACAGCTCATCTGTCTGGAACCCACACTGCATATCAGACATAAATACAATCGAATGAGTCCAGAGATATTTCATGAGAAGAGTCCTCCACTCATCTGCTAGCAACAGAATACCTTATGCCATCAGACTTCAAATTTTGGGATTAGACAATTTAGAACTTCACCGTCTTCGGTCAGACCTAAGTGTAGCACATAAAATTATCTGCTACAATGTCCTACCTGTCAATGACTGCTTCAGCTTCAACCACAACAATACATGAGCACATAATAGATACAAACTTGTGGTAAACCACGCTAAACTTGATTGCAGAAAATACAACTTCAGTAACAGAGTTGCTAATGCCTGGAATGCACTACCTGACTCTGTGGTTTCTTCCCCTAACCCCCAAAACTTTAACTTTAGACTGTCTACTGTCAACCTCACCCCATTCCTAAGAGGTCTCTAAGGGGCGTGCATAAGCACACCAGCATGCCTACCATCCCTGTCCTAATGTTCCCTTTTATATGTATCCATTTCATTGTATTCATAATTATGTTTATACTTATATCTGTTACCTATTACATGCTTGATGAAATAAAGAAAGGATTGTACTATATATGTACATACACACACACACACACACACACTCACTCACACACACACACACACACATATCATACTTAAATAAAATATATTTAATTTTCTGTGTGTCTTATTTATTAAAATATTTAAATTTATTTAATGTATTTCCATAATTTTTCAATAATGGAACAAGATCTATGTCTGCAAAAATGCTAATGAAGCTGGGAAACAAAATAATTTTGCAATCCCAACTTTATAGGCCAGTTGAAAACTATCCTTTTTTTGGGGGGTGGGTGGGAGTTGCTGCTAGGAACATAGATACTTGACAGGATAATTTGCCATTCCATTTGCATGAAGAGTGGCAGAGTGATAATTTCTTTGTTTCAGGTATTCCATAAATTCCGAATATCAGAAAGGATCCTCATTGTGACAGTCAAAGCAGACCATGGAAACAGGATGTGAATTGTTGCAAAAGATAATCCGATACAGAAAAAGTGTATTAAATAGGTTAATAGAATCTGTCTAATCAGATAATGGAGAACCACAGCATAAATTGCTTTCCCCTAAAATAAATACGGCTCCAAAGGTTGGTTTAAATGTGGAATCTTGCATGCACTGCTCTATTGGAAGAGGGTATAACTTTTAATTCATTATTTTTGCTCATCTGTTCATTAAAGTATTGGGTTCTATGTGCATAGAATTGTGGAATGTACATTTTGTTATCAGTTTTACTCTGTTCTTGTTAAGAACAGAGGAACTATAAATCATTTTCATGTGGATAAGCTTCGGTATTTCAAACGTCTTTATTTATATGCTGTAAAGGCAGGGACACAAAACTAATAGATTCATATCCACCTACTATGAAATTATGGCTGACTTTATTATTAAAGACATCATATTTGTAAATCATACAAACCAAATGGATATTTTAATGGAAATCCAAGTACACAGCCACCGCAGGAATTTAAAGATCATGCATGAAAATATATAGAGATGAATATGAAGGACCATGCTTTGTTTTTTAACATCTCTTGAACTATTGCTTTGTTCTATTTATCTTTTATCTCATATTTTTGTTTGATTATACTTCAGTTCGGTTTCTGAAAAGTACATGTAATATGGTACTTTTATAATATGGTACTTTTAAAATATGGTATTTTTGTAATATGATATAGCCAGTCTCCTTGGATCTTTCACTTATAATGGGAAAAACAGTCTATGCAGATCCTTCTACAAATTGACCTAGAGTTGAGTGACTGAAATTAGCTAAAAGTCATAACAAGAATAGATACTATACTAAAAGGACTGCGAATTTCCCTTATACAATAATAGATAATGTAAGAGAAAATAAAGTGCAGCATAAGTAAACAATTATAGGAATTGATTTAATGGATATTCAGGCATGTCCTTTAAATCTAGACGTCTGTAGAATCCAACTTTGTCTTGCAGAATAAGCTCAATCCAACAGATGAAAAAAAAAAGTCCATTGTATCCAGAATCCACTAAACAAAAATCCAATAAGGCTTTGTTGTTATGTGCCCAAACCAGGGAAACTGTTAATGTAAGAGATGAACCAGCAAAGAAACCTATGTTTCTAACATAATATACTCTAATATAAAATACTAACTGGAAGCCTGTGCTTCGCTACAAAACTATGTGATCCGGCGTGATAAACTGACACTTAAGCCTGAAATTTAATGAAGAATGTGTAACTCCGTAGTATCAGAGTGTGATAATATAAGGCAACTGGCGGGTGGAACAGAGGGGGAGTAGAATGTACCAGCCAGCAGGCCAGATGAGTCACATGCTGGCCAAACCCACGCCGGGTTTAGCAAAGGGGTAGCATCAAAGCGTATTAATATAAAGCAACTGGCAGTTGGGACAGAATTCCTTTCAGGTGGGGAGAGGGAGTAGAACGTCTAACTCCTTAGCATCAGAGTGTGTGAATATAATACTGTATATGAAATACTAATGATCTGATGGTCATTTCAAAAAAATCCTTTCTTAGCGAGTACCTAGAAGACAAGAGGAACATAGGTGCCAAATTTCAAGTTTGTAGGCTTTACCATTCTGGAGATTTCATGACGAGTGAGTGGTATTTGGCTTTCATATAT